>NC_086161.1:4975000-5290000 GCF_035149785.1 Candoia aspera | reverse complement strand
CCCCGCCCCTCCCGCCAAGATTTGGGTTAGGCTCTGCGGAGGTCTCCCTTCCCACTCTCGCTCTCCCCCTTACACAGATGCTCTCGCACATACATGCGCGCACACGGGCAGGAGAGCAGGCACGCTCACACGCGCACACCACAGGCAGAGCCCGGGAGCTGCCCGTTTACGGACTGCGCGCTTGGCGGAGTTCTCCGGGCGCCGTGCCCGGACGGGGCTCCGCGGGGCCCCGGGCGTCCCTCGGCCGCAGCAGAGCTTCGGGCGCGAAAGGCCAGGCTAGCGGGACAGCGACAGATTTGGCACCACGCCCAGTCGGGAAACCCGCTTCCAGCCTCCACCAGCCGCTCGGGCACAGCCGCACAGGACTCGCACCAACTCATAAGGCGTGGGTTTTCTTTTTTAAACAACCCCCTCTTGCATTCCCCGTCCCCCTTGGCTATTAGTGTATAGTTTCATTTACAACCCCATCCCGGGGAGAGCAGTTGCCTTTATTCTAACCAGCACATCTCACTGAAAAACCTTCGCCTTGCAATGGAAAAGGTCCGAAGTATTTGGTCACCCAAGAGAGCTGCCCAAACGATTGGGGGCGGTGCGGGGGGGGCTTCACACTTTCCTTATGAGGAAAGGCTGACATTCTTTTTTTTTTAATAACAGTATTATTTATTTAGTTATGCCTTTGAGTCAGTATTGATTCCTGGTGGCTGCCTGGACTAGTCCCTGCAGTTTTCCTGGCAAGGTTTTTCAGAAATGGTTTGCTGTTGCCTCCTTCCTAGGGCTGAGAGAAAGTGGCTGGGGCCTCCCTGTTTCTAGCCTGGTGCCTTAACCACCACCCCAAACTGGCTCTCACGAGGCTGGCATTCTGATAAGCCTAGGAAACGGGTTACTTAGGGAAAACTTGACTGAAATGTATACAGTCATCCGCGGCATGGAAAAGTGGTAAAAAAAGCAGGACCATCAGTCACCCAGTGAAACAACTTGGACAAGATGGGACTCCTGTTCATTGCAGAGGTGAGCCTTCTCAGCAGTGGCTCCTTTATGGGTAATCCCACCCCCTTTTCAAGCCTTTTTCAACCCTGCAATAAACCAAGATGGTGCTGCATTAAGAACCACGTTCCTTAAAGCAGCAGCAGCTTTTCTGGGTCTTAGGTCCAACTATGGAACGCAATTATGTCCAGCACTAACTGGCTGCTGCCTTTCTACCTTCAGTTTCTCTTGGGACTAATTTTCAGCTTGTCCATCCTCAGGACCATGGGTGGCTGATCTCTCATTGACCAGGGGCTGCATATCATACAGGGGTAGGGAGGTTGAAGGCTGCAACGGGGAGGTGATGTCATTACTTGGAAGCAGCCGCATCACATATAAATAATGCTATGATATTCCACTTCTCCTGAATTTTATGGGGTGAGTCAGGGTGTTTTCTTGCATTAAATGAAATTTCAAAAGATCTAGACATCATGTCATCTCAAGTCAAAAGGAGGATGTGGAGGTTACATGCAACTACAGGTTGCCCACTCTAACCAATTATTTGGAAATGATTAAAACTCTAAGGTTCATAAGTTCACCAATTTCAAATTGAAGATGCTGTAATCAAAGGATAGTGATCCTGACAGAATATTCCACCCCAGAACTCATTTCAGTGGGTCCTGTTTCCATTGAATAAACCTTGCTAAATCAAGCTCCTTTCAGACAGGCTGGAATCACAACTTCCAAAATTTCCAGCTAGCCCAGATCATTCAAAATCCAGGAGATGCAAGATTTCGCAGGGGGAAAAAAACGGCTCCCAACGTATTGGACACACATGACTTATTGGTGAAGTATAAACATATTAATTAAGTTTGAAGAAAAAGAATAAAGTGTGACATTTGTTTAGTATAAACATATAAGCCCAGCAAGGATTGGACCTACTGTGAAGGAGAAAAATAATAACTACTCTTGTTGATATTTCTTTTAGAGCAACAGTGAAAATACTTGGCTTATTTATTTCTCTGTACAGTTGCCAAATATAATTACTCTTCACAGCGTGAAGAAGATTCACAATGTGAATATTCTACACAATGGACAGGAGGGCCTTTTTTTTCCCCAAGGGGGAAAAAAATAAACAGTCGGAAAAATGAGGGGATAAGTCTCCATGCATTTTCTGCAGCTTGTTATTGTGTAACTCACAAGCAGTTAACACTTTTGGACATCAACACACAAAGACAGCTAGGAATTATTACTGCCTGCAAAGGCATTCCAGAACAGGAGGTAAGGCGACCATCTGCCAGCAACAGAGTACATGGACACCTGGCAACAGTGTTTTCTCACCATTTGCTGGAGCTCCTGCTCCAATGCCTTTGCTGTAACCCAAGCACCTCTTATTAATATTGCACCTCTTGGTGACGGGAAATGAATCACCTGTCTGGGTAATTAAAGCCCAAGGCGGACAAGGCAAGTCTGCAAGCTGATCCTGATACTCGCAACTGTAAAGATCCTCCGGCAATAGAGGTGCATCTCATTTATCAACTAGGGGGTGTTTTCTAACAGATTCTAAAACTCAATCTGAAAGTTTTACAGAAGAAAAAGAAGTCTACCCCCATAAAATCTCAAGGGCTGGAAACATGTAACGTCTTGCCGGTTTCTTGTCTTTGCCCTGTCTTCCCAAAAGTTGATAGTCAGGATACTGGCAAATGCATTGTGTCAAGGGTTTATCTTGTTCCCCTGAAACTGAACCCATGTGTGTTTTCTGGGAGAAACTGTGTGCTGCAATGGTCAGTGAGCTGGACTAAGATCAGGGAAATCCAGGTTCAAGACCATCATCAGCCAAAGAAGCTTACTGGTGACCCTGAGCCAGTTGTTCTCTCCATTTACCCTATCTCAAAGGGTTGTTATTGCGGAAATAACGGGGTGCTATAGATACCCCCTTGAGTTTTGCGAGGAAAGACAAGATGCATTCTAGTAAGTAAATATTACAGATGCTTCAAGGGTGGGCGCATCATATCACTTGACTGGTAGGATCTTCAAAATTAGTCCAAGAGAGATGTGTTCTCAATAGAGGTTCTCCTATGTGGAAGAGAATCATCCTGAACTCTTCAAGGAAGGGAATCTACAAATGAAACAAAATCAAGAGCGCTGGGGGATTGGTCAGACATCCTCTAGAGTTGTGAAGGAACTTTTCTTCTGAGTCCAAATATGCCCACCAGCCAAACTGATGCAGAGAAGAAATTCCTGGCAAACTCCCCCAGGGGAGATCATTTTGGCAGGTACCATAAGAAAGGTGATGGGGAGAAAAAAGGAAAATTTGGACCAACGAGTACTTAGAATTCAACCCAAAAATATTTCCCACAACCAAAATGCCCACAGTGGCACTAAATCCTTTGCGTAGAGTTACAAAACGTCTCAGGGTCCCACGACCTGGTGGCCATTGCTTGGTTACACAATATGATTTCTTCCATGGATATCTTTTATTTTAGAGGGACTAGAACAGAGATGGTCACCGTTATTTTTTTGTGCTGAGGGCCTCATTCCTTCAGAGACAATCAACTGTGGGCCATAAGCCAAAGGTAGGTGGGACTAAAGCAAGCTGAGGGTGAGGCCAGACCCCAAAATAGGCAATGCTGACAATTCTTGCTGTCTGACACCCCCTTATTTCCCTCTATTGCTCCCGTTCAGTTTCTGTCTCCTGTTTTTCCAACACAGACTGACAAGGAAGGGGAACATCTTTTATTAGAGTCTGAACTTATTGCTTGCAGAGATCTTTTGGAATTAAGTTGATGGTTGCCAGAAATCAGGATTCACTCCTTAAGGCTTAGGTGACCATCACCACCAACCCTATCAGCTGATGAAGACCATTAGAATTTCCTAAGGAAAGCCACGTGTCTCCACCAAGTTTCCCTATTCATTTGGGTCATGTGTCCCAAGCGGTTCTTTGGAATTCTCTTCAGGAAGCCACATCCAGACAGGGTTGGTGACTCACCTGTTCATGAAACTTCATGCATAAAACTCTGAGCCAAGAGAATACATGAACTCTAGGAAAGAGCAAATATAGAGGTGCTAAATAGGATGAAAGGCAGAGTATCACCAATAAATTTAGTACTTAGAGAATACAACTGTAAAGCCCAGTAGATTTAAAAATGTGCAAAGGAGTAGGGTAGAAGAAAATGTTTGTGCCTAGAAAAGAGAAGAGGGGAAGATAAGGCCATCCCAAGAATGTCCTTGGAAGACCCATAGATTATTGATGGTGACAAATCAAGGTGAGAACATTAATCTGTGCAATCGTCAAGGGCTGAGCCTGAATTAGGGCCATCAAGGAGACCATCTAAAGGAGCCCATCAATCTACAAGTGCATACAATGGCTTTTCTCAGAAAGCTGGGTAAGCAAGTAGGGCCCAGAATAAAGACAACCAGTGGCCACTTCCTATAGCAAAAATCAGCTCAGAGCTCAGAGCTCCCACCATTTGTCTGCAGAAATCCAGCAACCCCTGGCTAAAGGATTTCAGATGCCAAGACTGGCCCAAATCTCTATCTGAAAGGAATCCCTAACAAGAGATATTAGAACTAGGAGAGATGCTAAGCCTGACTTAAGGTAAGGCACACACTAGTTCATTCCTCTTCGTCAGGAATCTCCATGAAAGAGCACTGTTTGTCATGGATGCTGAAGGTGGCCTTCCTCACTATTTAACAAAGCTTCTTTTTTAACCACCCTTCCTGATCTCAGGGCAGTACACAGACCCCTGATTCCTGGCTTCTTGTGGTGGTCCCAGAAAGAGAGGGAAAGAAACTGGGCTTCCAGGGTGCCAAGGAAAGCAAGGGGACAATGAAACAATCCACAACAACAGAAGTATCAACATCTTAAGTGAAACGCACAACAGGGCCCCTTCTCAGTTAAGAACTTAATCTAGGATTAAGCAAAGGTCAGCTACCTCTTGCAAGGAGACAAGACTAAAAGGGTCAGATTAATTCTTGTTAATGATGCAGACCTCTTCCAAAACCTGACCCAGGATCCACCTGCAGTCCCAGGCATAAGACTGCAAAAACTGACATCCCTCTCTCTTATATTACAGACATGCTTAATTAACACCTTTAAGTCACACATTGTTACCACAACTCATGTAGTCATCTTACAGGCATCACACACTTCCAGCGCAATGTGCTCATTCCAGAACACTTCACCTCCAATGTGAAAAACTTCACCAGAGTCCCGACAGCTTTGATAACATAGATTTGGAATACCCTAAATTGGAAACTATTTTGGATGTGTTATCCTTTGCATCAAATTAACATGCCTCCCGTTAGATGTCACAACTTGAGTTTCAGAAATGGGAGGGTTGGGATCTTAGCTAGAAAGTCTTCCAACAGACAGCATGGAAGAACACAATCCAGGTTCCCACTTCATACTGCCATCTTCTTCTTCTTTTTTTTTTTAAGAAAACTTCAGTAAAGCGTTTTCAAAATATACATAAAACCTAAAAAGACTGAAACAAAGACGCCTACAAAGAAAAAGAAACAGAACGAAAAAGGTGTGAAAAAACACAAAACAAACTACTACAAAGTGACTTCCAACTTTCTACAACCAAGGTTTGTTTGTTTGTTTATTCGTTTATTTTTCGAACTTCTATTACCGCCCATCTCCCCCAAGAAAGGGGGACTCTGGGCGGTTTTCAATTAATTGTAATACACTTTATTACCATATCAATTGTATTGATTGTAATACAATCAATACAACTGATATGGATTTATATACATAAATCGATATCAATCTCTTACTCCAATTCATATGATAGGAAACATTATTTCTATAAAGCATTTAAATTCTCGTTATTACATTCCCTTCTAAAACAAAAGTACCCTCCCAATTAAAGAAAAACATATAAAACCCTTCGAACATCATTTGGAACTGAAAATAGAAGCAAACGCTTCCCTCCTTCCCTACAATTTGCTCCTATCTGCAAACTAAACTAACATTAACCAAAAATATAAACATTATCCAAACAGCATAACCATGTATCTAAACCCTTAAAAAACCATCCTGATAACCACATTTAAACCATAACCTAGGCATTTACCAAAAATGTAAGGATTTTCAAAACAGCATAACCATTTATGCAAACTTTTAGGAAAGAGGAACTACTCAAAACACCAGTTGAAGGCACCACTTCTGGAAACCAGGACATTTTTCCAGCATAATTTGGGTATTAGAAAAGGTTATTGAAGCAACCAGTTGCATAAAACATGTCCCAACGATGCAGAACTGCAGTTTGTGGTAAAATTACAGACTGGAGAGAGAGCGCTGGGGAAAAAAGATTTCGAATTCCTAAAGCTTGGAGACTTCCAACCACTTTTCTCAGGGTCCTTAATATGGAACTGATTATTTTTTTTTCCTCTCGAGAGCAATCTATTAAGAATTGCATGGGGAGCCAGAAGGGTGGTCAGAAAGAGTGGTCAGAAGGAGTCAAGACGGTGGCCACAGCAATGCCCGCCCAATAAAATGGTGACCATCTTGACTTTATTGACCCCACCCTGCAGACTCCCCTGATGGGCAACAAACAGATAAGGTACCTATTGGATTATCATCTCTTTTTTTTTTCCTTCTCTTACGGACCTGGACATTAGGCCAACAATTGTATTATTTATTTGTTCGTTAGTTTGTTTTTTTAAATCCGTTCAATCGTGTCCAGTTCTCAGAGACTGGCTGGACAAGTCCCTGCAGTTTTCTTGGCAAGGTTTTTCAGGAGTGATTTGCCATTGCCTCCTTCCTAGGGCTGAGAGAAAGTGACTGGCCCAAGGTCACCCAGCTGGCTTTGTGCCCAAGGCGGGACTAGAACTCAGGGTCTCCCGGTTTCTAGCCTGGTGCCTTCACCACTAGACCGAACTGGTCTCTTGTTAGATTTATATCCTGCCTTTAATCCAGGGGCCCAAGGCAGCACGAAAGCACCCCATCCAGAGTTGTTTTTCCCACAACTATCCTGATAGCTAGGCTGAGCTGAGACATACCATGTACCCTGGCCCCAATTCACCTAGGGAGATCCTGTGGCTGAGGAAAGATTTGAACCCGAGTCCAACACTTTAACCACTACCCTGCTTTGTCTCTGCGTGAAATTAGGTGAAATCTGCATGGAGACCGGAGGCCTTAGGTCACCCACCTTTTGATTTAAAAGAGACCTAATTAGAGCTAAATTGCATGCTTCTGAACACTTGAGAATGTGCCCTAGAGCTGTTACCCCTTTTTGTATCTTACAAACCATTTTGCTGCAGACATTCTAGGGAAGCCGCATATTGTATATCCAACTCCATATCACAAGGGCCTTGAAGAATGCTGAAACCAGCTCAGCATTGACCTAACAAAGGGAGAGAAGGTCAGGGCGTAGATGGAGAGAGACCAACAGCCCAGAACAACTGCAATTAAATACATTTACTGGAAGGCTGAGCTCCTCCAAATCAGAAATTCCATGGAAAATCCCACCCTTGATTGTCAGAGAATCCCTACACTCCTTTGCCACCACCATGCAAAACCTCACCAAGGATGGTGCTCATCATCAACCCTGCAGGACTGTTATCTGGTACAATGCTTGGTGTCTTCTTTCCAGAGTGCTATTAGCGTTTAATGGTTAACCCCACCCACTCAGAAAGAGTGGAAGGCTTCCTTCTTTCCCTTGAGAAGCCCACATTTCCTCAATCATCATTGCTAAGGAGTTGAAATTGGGAAGGGTCATCTTCTCCCTCAACCTTCTTGAAAAGTAAAAAACAGGGATGATAACAATATAAGAAAATAGGAGAAGAGAACACAGGATAAACCAGGGTCTTCCTGCACTCACTTTTCTTGAGCACAAATTGCTCACTCTGAAAGAACACCCGAAAGTGGTTCACGTAGGCAAATCATTTCTAGGCACTCCCTGATCTGTCAACGTGCCAAGCGAGAGAGGAACAGCAGGTATCTGCAGCAATCACAGTTTTATGGACAGAACGGCTATTGAGAATAGCATCCTACTCCACAGGAGAAAGAGCGTATATACCTCAAAGCCAGGGGTGCCCTTTGGGAAACCCTGGGCTGCTCCATTTCATGGGGGCCACCATAATTCATAAATGTGCAAAGCCTTTTCTTTTCAAAACCATGTCCTCACTTAACAACCACCCTTGGGTCCAGAACTTCAGTTGCTAAGCAAAGCAGTCATTAAGCAAATCCGGCTAAATTTTACAACCTTTTTTGCAGCAGCTGTTAAGCGAATCATTGTGGGCGTTAAGCAAACCACGTGGTCATTAAACGAATCATGTATTTCCCCATTGATTTTGTTTGCCAGAAGCCGGCTGGGAAGCTTGAAAATGGCAATCACGTGACCACTGGATACTGCGACGGTCATAAATGCAAACTGGTTGCCAAGCGCCCAAACCGTGATCACATGTCCGCAGGAACACTGCAACGGTCGTAAGTGTGAGGACCGGTTGTAAGTTGGTTTTTTCCAGCACCGTCGTAAGTCTGAACTGTCACTAAACGAATGGTTGTTAAGTGAGGACTACCTGTACTTCTAAAAACAAGAAACGCAAAGTCACCTGGACACAGCTATCCCCAGTTCCAATGACCAACATGTGTTGGTGAACAAATCCTAACTTAGTGAGCAGAGCTCTTCAGTGGCCACCTCCAAGTAGACTTCATTCCTTCAGTGACTTTCTATCTTCCCTATCTGTTAATCTGAGGAAACCAGAGTGATACAGTGCTGGAAGTTGGAATGCATAGACCACATTTGTCACTCTGCAGCTTTGCTAGAAAGCCTTTTTGCATGGGATTTGCCAGGCCACGTTGCTTCCACAAACACAGAAGGTGGATGAATGTTTGCAAGAGGTACTTCGAGCAGCATCTCCTGTCCTTTCAACCTGCATTCATTACACCATTCCATGCTCAAGCATGCTTTACACATTCTGGAAATTGTGCTGCTAGACAGGAGATGATAAATATTCATCTCCCCGCATGGATGCATAATCAGGAAACAGCACCCTCCATAAAAATGAAGGAATCTTGCAAACTGTCTAAAAGATAACCAGAGTATACCTGGATCCAAAGTGCAGCAAAGCATGGTTATCACGTTAGAGAGGGCCCAGGCTCCTAGGTCCTTCCGACAAACAGAAATCCCCCTTTTTCCCAGCATGGAAATGTAATATTTGTGCACGGATTACATGAAGTGGATACAAATTATTTTGCACATTTTTCATTGCAAGGTAACCTTTGCAGAGTTCAACAAGCAAGTTGCAAAGTGGAAATTGGAAGAGATATTCTCCTGTCTTAGAATGTATATTTTTGGCGCTCACCAAAGAGAAAGAATATTGGTTCTGCAAGGCCCACTGAATTTCTGCAACCATGTGCAGCTTTGTGTCCAGATGGATGGGGCGGCGGGTAGACAGGAAAAAAAGCTTACAGTAATGCTGGCAAGCTACAGACTGCTGAGTAGGTAACTCCAGCACATCTTTAGAATTGTACCAATGGAAAACAGAAGCACGCGCACCCATGCACGCACACAGACATTAAAAAAACAGCTGAAAGAACATCTACTTCTTTCAACAATCAAGTAGGCCAGCAAAAGCATGTAATAAACAGAAGTCTCTCCCTTCTAAAAGGAAAAAAAAATGCTTCTTAAGAACAAGGTGTGCAGTGGCATCTTTGCAGAAAAGCTTTCACGAACTAGAATTCATGCATTGTGCGCTTGAAGCAGTATTTCTCCAGATTAGGCATTTCTAGACCAAGACAGTGCATATTCCAAATTTTAGAACTGTTTTCCATAAAAACCTGGGTTTCTCATTTGCTTCAAGCAGGAATCCCCTTATTTATTTTTTTGCATATCTATAGATCTACATCAAATTTGGGGGCTGCCACCTTCTCAACACCCCCCCTGTGGCCTGCATCACCAGCACAACAAGTAAAAAACACATAAAAATCTTTGGCATAGATTATCTCACTATAATATTTTGTATTTTATTATAAGATTATATAGTGATTTTTTGTAAACCAATGGCTATTTTACACGTTTAATATATAAGGCAGATTTATTCGTTTTCTTTTCTCCCCTCTTTTTTCAGGTTTTTATCGCTTTTATTTTTATGGATTGTTTAAGTTCGTTATTGTAGCAATAAGCATGGTAGGCTGCTTATGTTTTGTTCTCTTTGAAAATAAAGAATATTTTTAAAACACACATTAAAGGTCCTACAGCATTACAAGACCGACAGCAATATAAAATATATTATTTATTTATTCATTTATTTCCTATCCCACCTTATTTTTCTAAATAACTCACGGCAGCCAACATACCTAATACTCTTTCCTCCTCCTATTTTCCCCACGACAACAACTCTGTGAGGTGTAATCCATAAGTTTACTTAAATTAAATTTAAAAAGGGCAAATGAATAAAGCAGCAAACAGCATTACCTCAAATGCCCCCTGGAGGTGGTCTGTCTTCACCTGCTTCTGTACAGCTCATAAAAAGGGGGGCTAATCTAATTTTGGGTGGGACGCTGTTCCACAGAACAGGTGTCATAACTGGAAAACAGAGTCTGCTGGTCTCTGCACTGCTCCCTTTACGAACGTGGGAGCGACCAGCAGTTCCTGCTGGAAAGACCTATTTTGGCTGCAGAAGGAGGTCCTGTAGATCAGGGTTCCTCAACCTTGGCAACTCTAAGCTGTGCGGACTTCAACTCCCAGAATTCCCCAGCCAGCAATTCTGGGAGCTGAAGTCCGCACAGCTTAGAGTTGCCAAGGTTGAGGAACCCTGCTGTAGATATCTGGGTGCCAAGGGTGGTGTTACTAAACCTTTGAGATCCAAACATGAGAACTACTTAAAGTACCCCTGAAAGAAAACATTCACAGCAAGCTGACTTGACTCTGAGTAAGAATCAGTCAGGAACCTGTGGCCCAGTAAACCAAGTTGTGGATATTCAATGACCATATCTCAAAGGTAGTATGGCCAGCATGCTGGCCTAGTAGGAGGGGATAAATAAGAAGAAAGTCACCCAGATGGGTTTGTCAAGAACATTTCAACGTCATGTCTCCCCCCCACCACGTGGGGGAGATGGGCGGTGATAAAAATGGGGTAAATAAAAAATGTCACACAATTTACCCTGTGTCTGCCTTTTTCTTTGTCGTGTCTTTGCAACGTAGTGGGCCAAAGGTATGTGTGTAAGTCCTGGTTCTGCTTTTCCTCAGCACTGCTCAACAAGGGGCTAATGTATACGGTTGTATTGTTTGCGTGCTAATAAATTTACACTGTATCTTCAAAGTGAATTGGTTGCTTTAGGTGAGCCAGGTGTTCGCCACAACACAAGCTGCTGTAGTTCAAAGCTAACACTTTGAATTGCACTTTAAAAAGTCAGTGCAAATGCAGAGCCTGCAGCACCGGCATCATGGCCTGATACATCCAAGAACCATCTTAGCTTTGCAACCAAGGTCGATAAAGGAGCCAACAAGCCAAGATCCCTAAAGGAGCCACTTTCCTACTAATGTAGGCATGGTGCTAGTGTGGAGATGGTGGGCCCTCAATGCCTACCCTACCACACCATCTCCTCAAGTAAAAAAACAACTTTCCAGAATCCCTGCTGAATATTGTGTGCAAATCCAGCCAGGGTCGATACTGAGGCCTATATAAATAAAACCAAATCTCCTACTTACTGTATTCCTAGAAACAGTCCATCTTCCTCTGATGGCTTAGGGTCAAGCTAGACCTTCCTTAAACTCATCTTCTTCTTTTTTTTAATATGCACATTTTAAACAATGGGACTGTGGACAAAGGTGATAATTATTGCGGTGATAGCAAGAAAAAGGATGCCTATCCTGTTTCCTCCTCTGCAGGAGAAGAAAAATGGATAACAGGAGAGGAGACAGCATTTGAAGGATGCCTATCGTGTGCTCAACCCTCAGCTGCCATGTTGCACTCGGCAACAACTGAAACTTGCCACTTTAAGCAGCTTTTCTGCCCACTTCTGAACCTCCTTCCATGGTTTAAGAAACCTTAAAACACACCATGGGCACTTCAGCCAAATCCAGTGAGGACCAGGCAACTCTGTGCTTCAATCCAGTACTCACATCTCTTTCCTTTCTGCTACCACAAGGGCGATGAAAGAAATCAGGGCTCTTGTATTAAAAGGATCCAGCCAGAAATCCAGAGACATCTTTACTTAAGAACTGCCAGAATGGAAGTTTCTAGAATTCCTAGGAACTGATTTCCGTTTGGCTGAGCAGGGACAGCAGAAGGCCTGCTGTCTTATCAAGGCCACCAGTGCAATGTCCAACAGCCATTAGCGATTGGGCTTCACTCAGCTGTCACCCACCTGACCAACAATTCAGGAAGGAAAGCCTTGGAGCAGTTACCCAATTACCCAAAATTGGGTAAAAATGGTTTTTCTTTGGGTAACGAATCCATTACCCAAACACAACAGGGACATTTAAATTGATTTAAAGTATTTTACCTACATTGGTGTTGGAGGAAAATCCTGAGAGTGCCTTGGACTGCAAGAAGATCCAACCAGTCCATCCTCCAGGAAATAAAGCCAGACTGCTCACTTGAGGGAATGATATTAAAGGCCAAACTGAAATACTTTGGCCACATAATGAGAAGACAGGACACCCTGGAGAAGATGCTGATGCTAGGGAGAGTGGAGGGCAAAAGGAAGAGGGGCCGACCAAGGGCAAGGTGGATGGATGATATTCTAGAGGTGACGGACTTGTCCCTGGGGGAGCTGGGGGTGTTGACGGCCGACAGGCAGCTCTGGCGTGGGCTGGTCCATGAAGTCACGACTGAACGAATAAACAACAACAACCTACATTGGGTAAAAAGGACTTTCTGATAAGCAGTTTTGGGTAACAAAGGAAGAAGTTTGGGAAGCACTGTCTTAGAGCCTTGCAAAGGAGCATGGAATAGCCAAACCCTGGAGGAAAATACTAGGCCAGCGTTTGCAATCTCTTCGCCAAACTAGTTCAACATCTTGACCTTGATAGGATAGGGAAGAAAGCCAAGATGCAGGTTCACAAAGGTAAGTATCAGGCCTATCTTGGAAAGGGAAGCATGTTTGCTCCCAACTCAGTTCATGAACGGTTTTGCATCATTTCCCTGTCTTTGCGGGGGGGGGGTTGTACTAGTAAATATTTTCCCCTATGTATTTGCATGAGTGGCAATCCTGTGATGTTCTACCTGAAACTTCAGCAAAGGGTGGTAATTCTGTTCAAGCAAATATGCTGCATAGTATCTCCAGGAAATTTCAGTTGTGGAATCCAGGTCAGGACTATTGCAGGCAATTATCTCAATGCACTTCATCATACTTCTCTAGCAATGCAAGGCATATATCAAGACATCACGGAAAGACACAAGAAGGTCGTATGGTGTGTGTGCGCACGGTTTATTTCCCCAAAGTTTTTCCCGTACATTTTCCTGGGCTATCTCACTGCTACACCTTCTCCAAACTAATGTTCATCAGATGTGTTGGATTTCAACTACCATAACCCTTACTGGTTGGGAGTGATGGGAATTATGATCCAATACATCTGAAAAGCCCTTAGTTGAGGAAAGGTGTTATAAGAACTCACACCTTTCTACACAAATGATGCTGAGGAATGGCAGGCTTAACTGAGGGTTTTGTAAAGCATCAAATCCCCCTGCAACCTTTGTTGGAATAAATTTGCTCGCTTGAAGGTTTCCATCATGTGACTCCCCCTCTGATAGGCAGCCAAATCTTCTTGTATCCTCCCAGGCTGACAAGCCAATGCCTTCCTATTGCATATTTAAACCTTTATGTTCTGCATTTCAATGCGATGCTTCCAGGGCCATCACAAGAAACGTTTAACTGCGGAATATTACCATACATCATTTTTAACATGGAATTGGGGCAGCCACAGAGGAAAGGAATCATACTAAGATGCAACAGAAATAAAGCCTGACTTCCAAATCTCTGGATGAAAATAAATACTTTTTTTTTTCAATTAAGTGTCTGAAAGCAAATGCAGATTGCCCAAAAAGGGCTATGCAGGCCTTCAGAAATAATTTAGAAAAGATGCTTCAGTAGGAATGCAACCCGCACGTAGCTCTTTAAAGTTTTTGCATCTTTTCCCAGGATTGTACAGCTGCCCAATATGATACCAAGGAAAGACAGGGCTGCTTTAAAGAATTGCTGTCAGGAGCGATCCAAAGCACCTTTGGGGGAATTGAATCTCATGAGCTGCACTAACCTATAGAGCAGAGTTTTTCAACCTTGGCAACTTTAAGACATGTGGACTTCCTTGCTGGCTTGGGAATTCTGGGAGTTGAAGTCCACACGTCTTAAAGTTGCCAAGTTTGAGAAATGCTGCTGTAGAGCAACATAATCCTCTTAACTCTCCTTAATGAAGACAGTTAACCTCTATGTTGGAAGAGGAACCAGAAAAGAAGTTTAAAGGATAGTCTTCAAATGCAGCCAACAGTGTTTGATGAGGAAGGTGAGCAAATTTTAAATTTCAAAAGTCAAGAGGAAAAGAATCCACCGCCCTACATCGGTTTCACTACAGCAAATATCATTTGCATGAGATCAGAAAGCGTTTGGGGGAGACCTGAAGATGAGGAGGATCCTTTTAGATCAGCAATGGGAAGGAAAAAAGAGATCTAGCTGAGCACCAATGGTGACAGTCCACTAAGAAAAAACATTCCTTTTTTTTTTTACTAATTAATAAAAAAGGAAAAGAAAAAAAAAAAGTAAAACCATTCCTATGCCCCAGGGATGAACGCCTGATACCAGCCACTTGGGGTTATTCCTTCTTCAAGATGTCTTGCACAAGAAAAATGTATCCCATATATCAAAGACACCCCCCCAAAAAAAAAATTACACTCAACAACTAGTCAGTTTCCATGATTAGGAATTTCTTTCCCCCAAGATGTTCCCTGTTTAAACGCAAACCAGTAGATTAACTTTAATATGGATGATGCTGATCCCCAAACACTCAAGACTTACAGGGCAATTGGACGAGCTGTGCTCTCTTTAATTACTGCTTTTAAATCAATAACAGGGGCAGGGGTCACGATTCACTTCACTCTGGAGGGAAATCAAGGGGTAACATTTATGGATTGCATTATGAACTGTTCAACTCTCCTTCCAAAATTCAGGCCTTATGCTCTGGATATTGAATCACGGTTCACACATTAATTCTGCTAAAGATCACTAAGCTGGCAGTGGGATTAAGAAAGAGACTTGTGATTTAAGATCAAATGTATCTCTTGCTTGAGTAAATTTTGCAGCCTAGCATTGCTTCGCAAATCTCCAAAGATTTGGTTCTTCTAAACAATGACGACTGAAATCTAATCATTTTTCAAGTCAGTATCCATGAGCAATAGAAGTAACTGGGGGTCAATATACAAGACGCATTTGATAAATAATTAAAAAATATTTCTGAAAGGTAAGCGAGGTAACTTGCCATATCAACCTCCTCTAAAATCTATTATGATCCTTTTAGGCTGAAATTTGAGGATTCCTGGTCTCTCGCTCCATAATCAAACTGTTTCCACTAAGACACAATTTAAGTTATCTCTGGGTTGCTGAGTAAGTCACAACCGGCTTGGTCTGTACAACAATGAGACCCTGATTTACCAAGTACAACAGATGGGTTCACACAATACACTCAGCCAGAACTAAAGAATAGGTGACAGCTCAGCAGGATGTGTGAATGCAGTCAATATTGGACCATTCAAGTCAACTTCTCAAAGCTTTGGATTTTTAATATCGAAAGTAGGGGGTTTTTGCTCACAAGCTTAGAATTTTAGTAGTTTACTGTAGTAGTTTCAGGCAGGAAGCTACACATGTACAAGAACCAGGAATTAGAAGTAAATTGCCACCAACCACCACAAAACAGAATCAGGTTAAACTGAAAAACAGATTTTTCACTGTGAATTATTTTACTTTAAAAAGATAGAAGGAAGCCCTCCCCTTAAAGCTCAAATTTCCCAAACTATTTTTTTTTCTTTTTTACTTGTTGTGGAAATCTAAATAGATAGTAACAACAAATGCAAACAATTGCTTTGAACTTGGCAGGCTGAAAAAATATACCATACAGTAATCAAAATTAAATTAAAAGCATCACTTTATAATCCTTAAGAAAGAAACAAAAAAATCGATATAGCCTTTTTTAACTGCAATTTATTCATCACATTTATGCTCTGGGTTTCCCTGAAATTCAGGTTGACATATATAAGATTATTAGACTATTTCATGTCCACAGCTATCCCATGGGGTAAGCTAAACTATGAAATAGTTCTGGAGGATCTTTGTTTGTTTATTTAATGGATTTGTAGGGCCACCCAACTCAAACAATGTATCTCTGGGCAGAGTACAGCAAAAACAAACAATAACCTCCAAAATAACCACACTATGTTAAAAAAAAAACCTTACCCAATACATAACATATAAAATGGACATGATAATTAAACAACCAAAAGGATTGTTCAGGTATGTCTGCCACATAAATCCATAACACCTAGGGATGTCCAAGATTCACCATTCCGGTAGTGAAACCCACTACTGAACCCCTTTTCACGAAAAAAACAGAACTGATCACATACAGTAATTGTATTTCAACACTTTGAAACAACCTGATCCAATGAAGTCTTCAAAAGTCATTAGGAATGATTCATGGGACAACCTGAATCCTCCCTGCCCCAAAACTCTCAAGAGATCCCTAATAGCAAGGATGGGTCTATTTCAACAAAGCTTTCCAAGAAAATCCTGGTTGAACTCAGTCTTCAACTATTTGTCATCTTCTGCCACCAACTGGAGGGCAGTAGCCTTAAATATGTTCGTATTTATTCCAGAACTTCTCTTTGTGAAAGGGGGGAATCAAAGAATCAAAAAAGGCTGAAATTTAACCTTTTGGACTCTAGTTCTGGGGGGGTGGGGGGGGAGTGTTGCATTGCTTTATAAGACACAGAGGACCCAAAGTATGCTCTGAGTCGGTTTGAGTAGTAAGAGAGTGCCCTCTAGCATCCTTCAAGCATATTCCTTCTCAGCAGATGGAATTGCTGTTCTTTCTTTTCCTTTCTTGTCTTGAATGCTGGCCACAAATCCATAAATTCTGCCACGTGTGTCCTGTTCCTACCCTGCCCTTCTCAGCCCCTGATCTGATGAAAGGGGAATTCAATTCTAATCGTTCTGGGATCCTAATCAGTTTCAATACAGGTTTGGACCTGAGCAAATGCGGCTATTATATAATTCAGTGAAATGTTTTTATGAGCAGGGATGCAAGTCCATTGCAAACAGGACCACTCAGGGTATGTAACAAAAGTGCTGGCCTAGAAGTTTTTAGCACTATCTAATGCTTCATTCATTCAAGAGCATTGAAGTGTGTTTTGTGTGTGTGTGTGTGTTTTAAAAGCATCCCTTTTTCACCCTGAAAAGTTATACCAGGATGTCTTCCAGATGCCAGCATTTTGTTCTTACAAGTGTGACTCTAAGTATATCATCACATCTAAGTCTGCAAACGCGAAACGCGGAGAGAATGAAATTCTAATTCTGGGTCAGTAATTCTAAAGGCCGAGTAGATCTCAGCCTCTACCGTGCTCTCCAAAGTCCAATTCAAGATGCCCAGTTTGAGACTGGAAGATAAAGAGAACATCCCGTCAGCTATTCGAGTGACCTTTTAATACAAGCCGGAAAAATATGCAAATAACACTCTCAAGTCATTTTAACATCGCATTTGTTTTCTTTTTCAACTCCCTACCTCCTACCAACAGAAGAATCTCACTTCACAGTGTTCTAATTCATTAACACATACAGGCAACACTAATACATTTGGGGAAATAAACTAGTTAGTTTTCCTATCTGTCTCGCTCCATAAAGTCATCTTGCAGTGTAATTAATTCTCAGATTCTCATGATAAGACAGACTCATAATGGTGTGATAATCCAAAATATGAATTGTGTAACATAAAAGCAGGGGCATGGATACAGCTAAGAAGATCTCACATATTTGTCCGAAGGGTGGCCATAATTGTACCCCTCACAACAGAAGCATAATCAACACAAAGAGTAACTTCCAACAACTGGGTTTTTATGAAATGCCTGCCAAGGCTGCACCCACTCATCCTTTGCCACATGCCAATGGAATTTGGGGCAACAGGGAGCAGGGACTAATGAAATGTTGACTGGCGGAGAATTAGAGCCCTTCCATTCTCCTTCTGAAGCAACCGGGGAAATTATTACAGGGTGCCCTATCAGAATGCCGTCCTCGGAACGTTTTAGGAAAAGTTGTGGGGGGAAAATAATTGGAAAGGACTATCTGAATCCTCCCCTCTTGTGCAAGCAGGAAAAACTTCAAGGGACACAGAACAGCAATCACCAACTTTTTTTTTCTTTAAAAACAGGAAAAGCCACCGCAAGCACAAAGTCCGGAGAGAGAGCCAGACCAAGATCGAGAGAGTTCTCCATGCTGCTTTCTCTGGGCTGGTACTTAACAGGCGCCACCTGGCCCTTCCCTGGATTTCTACAACTCCCAAGTGTACAAACTCTGGGCCACGGAAGGCGAGGAAGTCTTTCCTACTCTCAGGTGCAGCCTTGGGATCAGGCCAAGAAAAAATCTGCAAGGCTTCCGATTAATAAATCACATACGAAGAAATCAGGAAATCGCCACCTCTTCGCAACTCTTCAAGAGCAGGAGATGCTCCGAATCACGGCAGTGTGCGGCTTTCAGCCACAATCCCAGCACCCAAACAGCCCGGGGTGGGGGCGGGGGGGGCCGAGGAGAAGAGAGGTGTGGCAACCAGCAAGACAAGGCTTGGGAAGAGGACGGAAGGCGGGAGGGAGCGAGGCGCGCCACTGCGCCAACATCCCTTACGCAGCCTTGCTCCTGCCGGCGGAGCATCCATGCCCCGCGTTGCCCCCCCTCCCTCCCTCCCTCCCTCCCTCCCTCCGCCCGGTTGCAACCCCACACTGCAGTGAAGCTCGGCTCCCCCCTCCCCTCCCCTCCCCGGCTGAAGCTGCAGGGGCGCCCACGTCGCCGCTAATGCAGTGGGGGGAGGCGCCCCCTCCTCGCCCGCTTTACCAGGCGAGCTTGAAGCCTTTCATCAGGACCGTCACGAGAAGGCACTGCCCGGCTCCCTGGCCGGCCCCGGACGACTCCGGCGGAGCGGCTCCCAAGACATACTGGACGAGGCCGGGCAGGCGGAGGCTGCTGCCGCTGCCAGGGAAGCGCGCAGCCCCGCCGCGGCTGGAGGGCACAGTCGAGCCGGGCCAGGAGAGGCCGCTGGGGCGCAGGCGGGGACGGCGGCCGGGCACGGATTTGGCGGGGCGCGGGCAGCCCGGGCAGGCCAGCGAGGCGGCGGAGATCATGCCATGGCTTGGCCGCGCCGAGCCCCTGCGGGATGCCGGGTGGCCAGGCGACCGAGAAGCTGCCGCTCCGCCTCCTCTTCCTCCGCCTCGCCCCGGGGCGCCCCGGCGCAGCGCCGCTGGCCTGCCCACTCACCCGGCCGGCCGGCTGGCCGGCCAGCCCCTCCCCGCCCTTTAAAGGCGCCCGGCCGCGGGAGAGGCAGCCAGCGGAAGAGCGAGCCGGCGCCGCCGGGCAGGAAGAGCGCCCGCGCCGAGCCGCACTGGCCCCCTCCGAGGGGAGGGACGCGGCGCTGGCCCAGCCTTCGCGACGGCGCCGCTTCCAGCCGGGCGTCCGGGGCCGGCGCGCGCGCACAGCACAGGCGCCCCGTTTTCGGCGGCGCTTTCAAGGCGGCCGCAGGGAGGAGCGGCCCGTTCCGCTGGCGGACCGGACCGCCTCCCCGAGGCTGCCTGAGCCCCGGCCGGCGGGCCGCGCTCTAGTCCAGAGATGCGCGCTCGGGCTGCGGTGCGTCTGGCGCACACGCGGCGGAGCGCGCTCGGCACCCGCTTTCCGGGTCGGGCAGCCCGGGAGCAGCGCTTTTTCTTACTGCCAGGCAGGCACCTTTCCGGGGGGAGGGACCCCTGCGACAGCGGCGCGGGTGCTTCGCAGGATCTACCTAACGGCGGGGAAATTGGGGATAAGGCGAGGGGCGTCGTTCGGCCTCGGCGCTGAAGACCTCTGCAAGGCCAAGGCTGGGGAGGTCTCTGGAGAAAGGGACCTGCTCGGGACGAGAAGCGCCCTCCTGGCTTCCATCCTCGGAGCTGGGATCCTCACTTCACCCCCACCCCACCCGCTTCCTGGGAGGAAGAGAGGGCTCTCATAAAGAAACACTCATTAAACTTATTAACTTGCGTGTTCTGGGAACAGAAATGTTCTTTCACGTGCAGGCATGCTGTAGCATTCTCCCTGACATCTCCCGGAATGATGATTTAGAGCAGTGTTTCTCGACCTTGGCGCCTTTAAGCTGTGTGGACTTCGACTCCCAGAATTCCCTAGCCAGCACGTGCTGGCTGGGGAATTCTGGGAGTTGAAGTCCACACAGCTTAAAGGCGCCAAGGTTGAGAAACACTGATTTAGAGAAACCAGGATCATTGCAGCAGTGGATTTAAGGCACTTTAAGGCACTGTCTCCTTGGTTCATTTTTCTTTAAATTGTCCTTGAAGAAATGGCAGAGTGGGGAAAAACCCAAAAAGTTTTTGTTTTTTTTAAAGGGGGTGGGGGGGGGGTAAAAATGCTTTCTGAAAACTTACGTTCAACTTGCCATGGGGTCTTTGGCCCCAACAGATGTCTATTTGCTATATAACATCCTTCCCCAATTATTCCAGCACAAAGCTGGACAGGGAAGCTTGCTTGCTTGCCGCCCCTCCCTCTCCCCCCACTTCATCCCAAATGAAACCCTACCTCAGTCTAGCTGCCCTGTGCATCTAAAGTGAGCTGCAGCATATGCATTTTATTTATTTTATTTTTATCCTGCCTTTCTTATTTTTACAAATAACTGAAGGCGGTGAAGATACCTAAAACTCCCTCCTCCTCCTATTTTCCCCACAACAACAACCCTGTGAGGTGAGTTGGGCTGAGAGAAAGTGACTGGCCCAAGGTCACCCAGCCGGCTTTCGTGACTAGGACGGGACTAGAACTCACAGTCTCCTGGTTTCCAGCCTGCTGCCTTAACCACTAGACCAGACTGGCTTTTTAATAAAATTGGTGACTTGGAAAAAAGTACCAGGCGCCTGATCACTTGCCAGGACTGTCTGAGGAATTCAAAAATCCCCATACTTACCCAATTCAATTTGCCATTTAGTCAGTCAATTTGCCAAAAGTCAGAGCAGAGTAGATTCCCTCGGGGTAAACTAATTATCCACCCCCTTTGAGCCACATATTTGTGCATACCAGTTGTGCACCAGCTCTAATCCATCTGTTCAGTTCTGCGCATGAAAACAAATAAAAGGTTAAAGGATAGGCAGTATTTCTCGGGGTGTAACAGGGCCAATAACCTGGATGCTCTTCCAAGTTTCAACCTATGCCTCTTGGTGGATGCAGTCCCACCCTTCCCCTGTATCACTTTGGCATGCAATTTACCATGGGGAAAGGTGAGCAATGCAGTTCTATAAAACAGGTCAGCAATACTGTAGAGCCAGAAAAGATATTTAAAAGGTCAAGAGGAGAAGAGGGATGCAGGAAGACTCCAGGGCTGGGCATTTGAGTGCATTGGAGGTCAAGGAGATTGGCAGAAGATGCTGAGGGAGGGAGGGACATCGAATAAAAAAGGCAACAATTCAACCCTTGCTAGCAGGAATACTTCAAAATATTCATTATGGAAGGAAAGGAGGAAAGGATGGGGAACAGGAGCTGAAAGTTGTGTGTTCTCTTTTCTAATGGTGTATCCACATGAGACTGTTTATGGCATGCCCGGAGAAAGTATGATTTTCATGGGCATCAAATGTGCTTCTCTTGGTAATTGCTGGGTTTTCTGCTTGATAGGATTTCTTACTTTTTTAAAAGAGTGTCTTGATTTAAAAAAAAAAAAAGAAAGCTGGCACGCTGCAAAGTACCAAACTTCAGTGTCAACTTCATGCACCTCTGTGGTCCATGGTGAGAGGAGATGGGCAGTGAGAAATTTGATAAATAAATAAAAACATACTGTACTTTAGCCAAGACCTTTAAGCAAGTTATTCAATTCTCTGTCTTTCCCTTCCCCACTACCAAAAAAAAAAAAATGCTGAAAATCCTCCCAAGGCTGCATTCAAAATGTTTTGAACAATTAAGGAGCAGCATATAGATGCTAAATAACAATTTTCTGTCTATCTGGATAGGACGTCAGTCTGAAATCTGCATCCAGCACTGAGTGTTGGGAGATGGGCAGTTCCTGGGGACATGCTTTCAGTCTGAAAGTAAAACAAGAAGCTAAGCACTGAGAAACAGTTCAATATATTCATCTGGAGATGAAAGTCCATCAACTTTCAACTTGGTGATAGGAAACAACTTTATAGCTCATGACTATGCATCCAGAGGAACTCTGAGATAGTATCCCATACTGTAATATAAACGTTATCTACAACCACACTCAAATATCTCTCACAAGGCGGAAACCATCAATATCTGTCAACGTATATCAAGAATGAGAGAACCAGTTTGGTGTAGTTAAGGAACCAGGCTAGAAACCAGGAGATCTGAGTTCTAGTCCCACCTTAGGCACGAAGCCAGCTGAGTGACCTTGGGCCAGTCACACTCTCTCAGCCCTAGGAGGGAGGCAATGGCAAACCACTTCCAAAATCTTGCCTAAAAACCTTCAGGGACGTGTCCAGGCAGTCTCCAGGAGTCAAAAACTGACTCAAAGGCACACACACCACACACACGCTATACACATATTACACACATATACATATCAGAAGAGAGAGATGATAGATGAATGGTGGATGGATGGATGGATGGATGATTGGATGGATGGAGAACAGTGGTAGAAGTTATGTGTTTGGTCAAAGAGAGAAAAAATAAGATAGACAGACAGGGATGATTATGGAAAGGCTAGACAATCTCATAGCACAAGTGCTTCAAAAACAACAAACACTTTCAGATCCAAAGAGCAAGCTGGATATGAAATGCTTCAAAGAGCTGAACTTCACTCCCTTGGGGAAAGCTGGTCTCACAAGTCTGCTTATACTGTATACTCTATAGAGTGAGTAATTAAACATTTTAGAGAGCTTTCCCCCTCTTTTCCTCCCCAGCAGACAAACCAAGTCAATTTGGATTCTGGGATGTGCCCATCTCAATAAGAGGGCAAGTTCCATCATATTTCTCCCTTCAACTTAGTGGTTCTTTCCTGGCAGTAGGGAAACACTAGATGGGAAAAGCTCCACTTGCTTTTTTTCTATGGCTTAATTTGCACACAGTTCTAATGCAGTTGGTTTATTATTGGTTAGTGTCATATAATGTGAACCCACCCATTATGGATTGAGATAAGCAAACTAGGCTATTGTGGTTTGTTCAACAAAGCATCATTTAAAACTCCTGGCTTGGGGCATTGTATGAACCCAACCATAATGGTGTCTAAACCAGAACCTGTGGCTTTGTATGTCATGTAAACTAACCTCATGTGGGTTATTTGATAACCATGATTAGGTTAAGCAGCTGCATCCTCTGAAAGACTCTGTATGGCTGCTTTGAAGGCTTTCCACCATCATCCGCACATTGATGCACAACATTGCTTCTGGTGGGACTTCAAATAACCTCTTTTGAATACTCTGCACAGCCCACCTGCTTAAAACTCACTTGGGCTGAAGAGAAACTGTGAGGCCAGTGCTGTCCTGCAGCTGTGATCAAATCAAAGTGGGTGAAGTTTGGTCCAATGCCTACAAAGTCTGCTCGGCCATACTACGTCAATAGATTTCCCTCTTTTTTTCTCTCTCTCTCTTCTTGTGGCCCATGCTTGCTCAAATGCAGCCTGACAAAGTCTCAACAGTCTCAACTTAATGACCAGATGGAGTCCTCTGCTCTTCCTATATCCTAGGGGTGCAAGAGACCCTCAACATCCTTCTGGTGGTGCCCAGAGCTTCACATTGGATTCTTTGGGATTGAGGGTTGAAATTGAAGCCCTTTGCAGGGACATCAGGCCCCAATTTCATGCCACATAACTGCCAACTGCCCTCTCCCCAGGGAACCTTGCCTTGCCTGCCTTGGGAATGGGGCCTTCAACCCACTCTCCAAAGTCTAGGGCAACATGCCGCCCCCCCAAGCTTGCCAAGGTTGCAGCCAACCCTCCTGCTTCACAACCATGAAGCATCTGTGACATGTCTCCCCGAAGCAATGCCATCTGCAAATCAATTTCCCTGGCATGGGAATTCAGTGGTAAACGCACCCTCTTGTGTTTGACTGCTGTGTTACAGCTGAGCCTGCTAGGAATCCAAAGTCCTGCTTCTTTCACAATACACATATAGAGGAAAACTATGACAACTGCCTAAGTAAAACTGGAGGGCAGAGGGAAGCGTGTAATCCATACCTGTCATGAGTAAGGATGGCGAGCAGGGGGCTCCCGTCCAGACTGTCAAGCGCATGCGTAGCACTGAGGAATTGGGCAGCCATTCAAAGAGACACAGATCGGGACCGCCTTAACCCTTGGGGGTTATATGTCTGGGTTTTCCCACGCTTCTTCAGTTTGTTAGGATTCCTGTTAAGTACTAGCAATAAACATTAGAGACCAGTTCCTTGTCTCAGCGTGGTTCCTGGCTGTTAGGACAATACCTCACCCCAAAAAGGAACTCTAGTTCTCTGTTCTACAACAGAGTTGCACAGAACCAAGGATTGCATTTTGGCTTTTGAATGGTGAGCTAGAAGTGGTACTTCAAAAAGTGGGTAGGGCCAGGGCAATGTAAGTGTAAGCTGTACTGAAACTTAAGCAAGTATACACACCACCCATGTATGCATGAATCCCCCTTTTTAGAAAGAGATCTAGGTATTGCATCCAAGGCTAATCAAGGTCAGATCAGATCCCAGAGGGTCCACCCCTGTTCCACTAAAAGGATCAGAGAAGTCCCCCACACTACAAAGCAATATGTACAGGTGGGGTGCAAAAGGGAAAACTGGGCGGAGGAAGACAGGGAGTGGAGGAAAGCCCTTCTGCTGTCTTGGGGAGAAGACTTCTGTTGGAAGACTTCTGAATTGAGTAAGGCACACTTTCTGGCCCCCAAAGAGTTTTTGGTTTTGTTTTTTGAGAGGGAGGGATGGAACTATACAGAGAATTCAGAAATGCAAGAAAAGGAAGAATTTGCCAAGCGAAGCCACTTACGCACAAGGAGGACGGCAGCATTTCCATCCTACCTTTGCTGTCGCCACATCAGATGTCTCCATACTTTCTGTTTGGCCTATCAGTCAACAAGGAGCAGGGAGGGGGAGGGGGGAAAGAAGGGAAAATAAAACATGAGGTGAGGTGGCAGTTAAGGAAAAGACACAGAGTTGTGCAGAAGGATGAAGAGCTGGGGAAGGAGCAACCCTTCTAGTCATTTGGGGGTGGGGTGGGGGTGGGGGTAGGGGTGGCATGAAATGGAAGCCTTGTAGGAGCTAAAAGGGGGAGGGGGGAAGCAGGGGCTCCTGTGATCAGGTGCTGAGCCTGAATGAGAGATACTGTTCCAGCAGCAAACAGATGTTTCTCATGGCTTCCTTAGGGAGGAGCAAAGTTCGAACATGCAGGAGAGGAAGTATCTCCTTGTTCTCCCAACTTCTCCATCCACAGAGCCTTCATGAATTGGAGGAATGCCTTGCCTTCCCTTGCCTTCCTAGGAAAGGAAGAGAAATCAGTACCAGGTATGTCTCAGCTACGGAATTGCTCAAAAAGCAAGAGAAGAAATAGGAATGGGGAAGGTGAGGGGGACCTTGTAGATAGGAGGCCAAGAAGAAAGGAAGGAGGGCAAGGCAGAAGTTCATGGTAAAAGCCACAAAGGTGCAGGAGAACGTAGATAGTAAGTACAAGCATAATTCAAAGATGCTCTAAACAGGAGTCAGAGCAGGGAGGAGGAGGAAGAGGAGGAGGAGGAAGGGTCTTTATCATCCATACTGCAAAGGAGGAAGGATGAAAACTCAACACACTCACCTCCCCCCCCCCCCCCACAAAAATGCCTACTTGGAAAAAGACTGGTCCTTCCCTTCAACCAGTCTGCCCTGGGCACTGAAAACTTCAAGTCATCATTTCAGGTAAACGTCGGAGAGGGACTGTCTCTGCTGCAGAGGCCCTGCCTTTTCAGCCAGCCCCAGCCTCTTATTGGCAGAGCAAAAATGACTTCATTCAGCCCTATTCATCATCCCGGGTTTTCTGCCCAGCAGGGACAAGGCTTCTCTCAGTTCATGGATTCACCGCAACTGCAGTTCTTCTTCCTGCCCTACTTTCCAACAGCACATCGGAGGATGCTCAGAACAGCCGGCTCCAGAAATGGAGGAGCTCAACTCTCAGAAACAGACCCAGAAAGCAAACAATGCTCCTCAGCGGGAAGGAAACAGGGGGATGCCTGGCTGCAGAGGAAGGCATAAGTTCTTCTTTGAACTTTTTGGTGTTCTCTTGCACAACATGAATAGGTTTTTTCTAGGTTTTTTCCCCTTCTTTTTCTTTTCAACCACTTCTCAAAATCCACCCCTTTCATAAAAGCTCTGGCTTAACCCCTAAATTCAGGCTTCTGCAACTTGGGGCCCCAGCAGCAAAGTTATTTTCCTTAAACATCTAAGAATCACTAATTTGGGGGAATCCCCTGGCAGCTCAAACAACGCCCATGATCAAAATGTAGATCGTATGCTTGTTCAGACAGAAATCACTTTTCTTCATGTTACTGGGGCAGATTCACACAACCTTCTAGATTAGACTAAAATGGGTTTAGGTATCTGCAGATTAGCCTGTTGCAAGAATGCAGCTACCATCTTAGCATGTTGTATAAGTCAGGACATCCCACTAAGGTAGAGCACTTGGACGTAACATGTTATGTGAAAATAACAATTATATTCTGATAACCCACATTCAGGGTTAAGTGCATTGAATGACTCTAACCTAAACGCACACTTGATGACAGTATCAGTATTTTCTACAGATTACATAAGGTATGGGGTCATACCTTATGGTTTGTTTTACCCATAATTTGTTCAAGAAGCTGCAGGGAACGCATTCCTCCATAACAATAAAGCAGGCATCTTGGTCTGCAAACTCCAGTTGCAATAAACCCAAACAAAGGGAGCATCCTATGGCTTGGGATGATGGAGGGACTTTGCCATGAATACAGCACTATGACACAGCAGAGAGATAACAACGCTAATAGTGGGGGCAGGGGGGATACAAATAACCCCAATGACAACCTTTTTTTTAATCCATTCAACCTTGTCTGATTCTCTCTCAGAGACTGCCTGGACAAGTCCCTGCAGTTTACTTGGCAAGGTTTTTCAGAAGTGGTTTCCCATTGCCTGCTTCCCAGGGCTGAGAGAAAGTGACTGGCCCAAGGTCCCCCATCTGACTTCATGCCTGAAGTGGGACTCAAACTCACAGTCTCCCAGTCTCTAGCCTGATGCCTTAAGTACTACGCCACACTGCTCTTAATGCTGAATTAACAAAACAGAATTACTGTAGAGTTATAAGGAAGAAGGCACAGTACTGATTTGATTTGCTTGCTTGCTTGTTTGCTTGCTTGCTTTGAATCCCACCTTTCGTTTAGGAGCTCAAGGCAGCATCTATAATGTTCCCTCCTCCCATTTCCCCCCACCACCACCACAACAAACCATGGGGTTGAGTTAAGAAAAAAGGACTGGCCCAAAGTCACCCAATGTGCTTCCATTACTGTGGAGGGACTTGGACATGGTGTTGGTTCAATACCTTAACCACTATACCATCCTGGCTCTCTTATTAGGGCTTAACTCAGTGGCCTGGTTTATACACTCCCCAGTGATCCGATCACATTTTAGTTTAGTCTAGCAGAGTGTTTCTCAACCTTTCTTGAGTTATGGTGATGATAGTGGTGGTGACGGTCATATTCAGCAACAGGGGTGTTTTATACAGTACAAAACACCACTGGGGGGAAAAAAAGAGCAAGCAATTGCATAAGGTGGTTACAATCCCCTTGGCGACATTTCTAATAGTAGGTAATTACAAAACAGCCTTTTCTCATGAGAAAGGATAGAGCACCAGAGCACGAGGGATGAGCTCTGAGCTTCAGAGGCCTGGAGCCATAAATACACTAAATGTTTTTAGGCGGATGACTAAATCATAGCCTCTGCATTTGCCCCTTAACAACATCTGCAAGATGTGTGTTGATTTGGTGTGAGAATTTTTTGAGAGAATTAACATGCCTCGGACAGAATTCTCAAAAAAGTGTTCTCTGCACCTACATCTTTATCCTGAAGAGTGACTAGAGAGATAAATTTACTGGAACATTGTGCAAATTGTTCAGAGGCAAGCACAGTTTGGGCATCCCATAAGACTAAGAAATAGGGCAGCCCAAAGCATAGAAGTCATTCCATGAATTATAAATACTCCCAGATAAAGAGTCAGAGTCAGATAAGCATCTGTGTGGATTTTTTCAATCCGGGTTAACCACATTTAGTAACAATCCATTCTTAGTCCCATATTCATTAATAGTCTCAAAGTTTAGAGTTCCCAGTTTTGGGCAGCAAAGTGGTGAAAGCCCAGGGAGATTCAAGCTTTACTTCTCTTTGACCACCATGTTACAGTAAAGATCCAAATCAGCACTGCTACCAACTTTTGCTTAAAATATTGACTAAATGCCCACCCACAACTTGGGTTGCCATGCTGCCATGTACTGCTCCTCCAGAATGATCAGATTACTGTCCCAAAAGTCGAACATTTCTATCAGAGTTGGTTTTATGCTGGAGAACTCCAGTACTTCAATTTACTAAGCATGAATGGGAGGGTGAGCAGCGAAGACAGTGGGAAAGGGTGTGGTGCTTTTCCATTCACTCAGCTGGACAGTAATAGACCCGGTGAACCAGCTAAGCTTCTTACAAAGTATCTGAAATTGGAAGCATCTTCCAGCCTCAGGACTTAGGACTTCACACCTGACATCTTAAAGTGTTTGCCAAATGCTTTGCAAATCTGCACCAGGTTTGGAAATACTTGAAACATACAAGCATCATGAGAGAGCCATAACTGGCTTCATCTCCTGTGGAGTATGAAATTGTCCTTGATGGTTGGCTCACAGAGTTATCATGAAGCATAGGCTGCTTCCCAGAATAGACATCCTGATCCCACCAAATGATGTGTCTCTTCAGAGACTTGCTGAGCGTGCAGAATCTTTCAGCCTCCGTAAGAACTTGCAATATCTTTGAATTGTGCCACTGTATCTAGTTCTAGAGCCTAGACTGGCCTTCCTCAATCTGATGGCCATTGGATGCGTTGGACCACAGTTCTCATAATCTCAACCTACTTGGCCAATGAGGAGAGGTGACACCCCACTGGAAAAGGCTGGCCTCGATCATACTACACCACTGTTTGCCACTTATCCGGTCATAACACGGTTACGTGAAAACCTGGATAATATTATGAAATCGTGAATGGCACAGAAGAAAACAGAGGTGTGCTGCTTGTCAGATCTATCCCTCCAAGTCCAAGTTATTTAATTAAAAGTATCTGCAAGCGAAAGAACAGAGGAGATATAAGAAGAGAAAGAGGAGGAAGCAATATTGGTAGAAGTAGGATTACTCGTAAGTGCCGGAACTGAAAATGAATATAGAACTCCAGCAGAAATGCTTGGAGAACAAAATCGCTGCATCTTATCTGAAGTCAGCCAACTTCAGCCTTGAAGTTTCTACTGTTCTACAAATGAACATGCAACCCTGGTGTTTTGAACAGGAAACTGCCTTCCCTTGATTTGGGAATATCTTGGGAAATGTTGATCACTTCTCTGACCATTCAGTGGCTCACTGGGCATCGCATGTGGGCGATTCTTCAGTCTGCTGGTATACAAGTGTTTGCTAATTTTAACAACTGCAGGAGTTCAAGGCAGCATATGAGATTCTTTCAAGGCAGATCAGCGCAGCATCAGCGCATTGAGAGGCAGAGCACATCACTTCCAATACTTGGCTTCAAGCCCTGAGGCAGAATCATGTTACCTCCAATGCTCAAAAGAGAGCACTCAGCCAGATGATGTCTGTTTCGCACAACCCCATTAATCAACCCCTATGCTCAGTACACATCTACTTTTTTCTGTTTTCTATGTTCTGTTCTCATTGGGTTACTATTGTCAGCTACAGACGTGCTCACCCTATCTAAGTGATGAAAGGGGGAAAAAAGGGAGGGGGGACAAATCAAGATTGGCATCTGGGACACCTATCCCTTCTGTCCAATACTGAGATCTAGCTGGATTCCATTATTTTGTGGGACCCCTTTCTTAGAGAACACTGAGCTGGCTCCCCCTTTCAGAAAAGACAAAACAATACATCGTTTAAAAACAGAGAATTCTGTTTCTACCCCCATTATCTGCAATTATTTTGAGGGAGAAATAAGAAAGCAGGGAGAAATAATTAAAAATAAGTAATTAAAGAGAGAGAAAGGGATTCAGCAGCAGCAGCAAAGGTTAACCCAGAGGGGTGGAAGAGGAAGGAGAGATGCAGGTTTGGCACAATGTTCTTTGGGGGTTTATAGAGAGCAGGCAGGGGGAAGCTGGAGGCTGATGAAAAGGAGAGGGGAACCAGTGGATGATGGAAAAGGCTGACCTTGTTAGGGTGCATGATGTAGTGAGGTTGCACATGCTGCCATCTTACCACCAAAACTCACAGAAACGGGCTTCCAGCTGCTCAGAAAGCAAATGTGATGGAAGAAGAGGATTGATCGTGAGCAGAAGACAGCTGACGGAGCCGAGAACAGGCAGCCACCTCAGTGGCCCAAAGTGCAAAACTCTGCCTTGCCTTTTAAAAATACAGAGTAACTGGAACCCCAAACCCAAGACCAAAAAAACCCCACACACACACCCAAAAAAAAAGAGGTTGAGGAGACTGAGAAAAAGTGATCTGTCAAATCCAAGAGGGCAGAAAATCACACCCCCAGGGAAAGCTTCTGAGCCTCTGTGGACAAATACAAAGCCCTTGCTGAGCCAAATCTAAACAGCTGGTGGTTTTTCTTCTCCTTGGGAAGTTGGAGGAGAATGTACTTTAAAAAAAAAGGCACTCACGTTTCAGCCCACACGGCAAGACAGAGGAAAGAGCTTCCTAAAGCCTTCCTTGTCCTTTTTTCTCTGCTCACGCTTTGCCCTTTTCACCGAAGGATCGATTTTAAAGACCTGGATTTTTCCAGGGAAGTTGCTAGTGATGTTGGCGGGTGCCTCCAGTGCAGGTTAAAAGTGCAAAAAGAGAGTTCAAAACACGCCCGCGCCAAATTGCAAAGAGATTAAAGAAGAGCTGGGGCATGGAACCCAAGGTGTTGGAAGTTAAGAATCCAATCCAGGAGGAATTACCCGGGACTGAGATTAGCCAAACGAGGAAGAGTTTCTTTGGAGATGGCTGTGCTGCTCCAATCCCATCATGATGCCCTCCTCGAATGTGCTTTGGTGCTCAGCACCACTGCCCCCTCTTTGCACACACTTGCCTCTCCAAGGATCCCAGGGAAAGCTGGATTGTCAGCAAAGCTAATTCATGAAGAAGCTCGGAAGAAGATGAGGAAGCCGCTCTGGAAAAGGGGAGGAACAATTCAGAGGGTGTTGATCCATCGCTCCATCCCACTTCGCTGTCTTCTTCCTCAGGCAAGATGAGCAGAGCCAGCCAGAGGACCTTAGCAATTCCTCTTCAGCTCCTGGTTGCTGACTCATTCAGAAGACCGATTCTCTCCCATCCCCATCAACCAATCAGCGCAGAGTCGGCAGCTTCTCCAGAGGATTAGGTTTAAGGGCTGTGTGCAGAAAGCATCTTCCAGACAACAGGATGTCACAAGAAGGTTAAAGTATCCAATCTTTTTTTTTTTTTGGGGGGGGGGGAGGCTGGGCAGAAAGTCTCCTACCCCGCCTTAAAAGGGGGAAAAGGCAAAGCAGTCCATCAAGCATTCACTGGGCAATGTGTGAACACAGCTTCCTGGAAATGCAACTCTGACATCTCTAACAAAGCAATGACGTCACCCACTGCTGCTTAGCTGGTCCCCACCCTCTGAACCGATCACAGGAAGGCAGCTGTGTAGAGAATTCACCAGAATGAAGTCAAGTTTGAGTGATTTATCAGCAGGCTTCCTAGAATGTGAGCGGTGAGGGACCTGCCTTCTGCTCTGCTCCTGAGTGATGGGGAAGGGGAGGGGGGGAGAGAAGGGGGGAGAGGGGGGGCTGTCAGCTCAGGGTCACATGACATTCAGTAAGCTCCTATGCAGAAATCAGATATCTGGCCGGCACGCTCGATGACTTGCTGAATCCAATAACTTTTTAAAGGATGGTTTTTCATGAGATGCACAGCAAGGCACGTTGCATTTCTTTGTTTGCTTGTTTTTTAATTTTAAAAATAAAGCAAATGTATACAACTGCCACCATCACACCCAAACAAAGTGTGAAAGTGTCTTTAAAAGACACACACACACACACACAATCACAAGGGGAAATTGCAATCTTAATGAAGCCTGATGGAGCAGAAAGTCTCACAGGTCAAACCAAAATGCTTGAGAAGGAACTGCCAAGAAGCTGATAGCCAAATCAGTTCCAATCCCTGCAAATAAATCTTTTAATTTCAGTGGCACTTTGTCATAAGAGCCAGGGGTATCCATGGTGGGGGCAGTGCCGGATGTACAAGCTACAGTTTAGGGCCTCACAATCTGCAGGGCCCCCGAAAATTTCAGAATATCAGTTTTCTGATTTTGCAAATGAGTTCATTATTACGTATATTAATAAAAGGGATCCTGATTAATATATATACAAAATACTGGCAAAATAAGTAATGTATCTTAAAATTATTTAAACAATTACATTTAAGCATTGTTTCCAGGGTACTCATTATAATCTATGAGACAGATCAAGGCAGCCAAATGACAAATATGCAATCAGTAAATGCATTCATTTGAAAATAATTTGTATTTTTCACTTTAAATACCTTGCTATTAAATAATGAAAAGGCATGTATGTGTTTTCAATTTTTTTTGTGGCGACCCAAGGTCCTGTTTGATATGCACGTTAGTGAGACCTTCTGGTGAAACTTTTTTTTAACAAGGGGCTTCCAAGCTTTGTACAGCTTAGGACCTCACCAAGTCTAAATCTGGCACTGGGGGGTCAAATAAGTCAAGATGGATGCCACAACCATGCAATGAAGCCCCACAATGTTTTTGGGGATTACATTGGCACATATATCCTCTTCCTGCTTCCACACAAGCGTTTGTGTGAACACTTTCTTCCTGCTGTCTCAGCAAAGCTAAATTTCCTGTGTGGCTCGCTGGTCCGGTGAAGCCACCCTGTAATTCTATCTTATTTTTAGTTCCCTCTTCCACTCTCCAAATGCACCAAACCATTTTTATTTTTATTTAGGAGAAACATTTTTGCTCTTGTACACCATTTCTGACATCCACATCTGGGCTGTGGCGAACTGAAATCTGCAGCCAAAGATAATTAAAAACATATGGTGTTCTCTGAAAAGGCAAGAGAAATAGGAAAACAAGCCACACATGTAAAATCACTGAGAGATTACCTTGAAATTGTGTGGAGGCTGAGAGATGCTGGGGGCAAAAGATGCTGTGCATGTAAAGGCATCATGCATTATTTTTTTCCTCTGTAGATGTACTCTGCGTATACAATCTATTGCAATAAATTAATTAAACCTTCAGATACCAGTGGCTTTGCCACCTTCTTAACTGGTTCGTTTTCTAGGATTAGAAAGAGCTATAGAAGAGACCATCGGCTCTTTGCACAAGGAAGCTAGCAGCTGACAATCTGTCATGTAATACGTTGTCTAGGTTATACAGATGATAGTTGTTGATTCAACATGTGAACTAAGCCATTATGGCTTGCTCAGCAAAGCATGGATAAAACGATCCATGGCCTAGCACAAGGTGTGAATTCAGATTCTGCTTACAAAAGAATCAAAACTTTGCTTGCATGCAAGACACTTGGCGTCAAAAATAGGATTAATTAAATCCAGTCCATTTCCCCAACTGCTCTTTTTTAGGGCAAGCGTGTGACCTTGATACTCCCAGATCCTTCAGCTCCCCAAGAAATTGGCTCTGACAGGATGAATGTCAAATAAGATCAGGAGTGGAATGCAATTGTAGAGGAGAGTCTTAAATAGGAAGGAGTCTGGTAGTCCAACCAATGCATTTTATTAAAAGACATCATGATCTCAACAGCTTCCAGCCTACTATCAATTTCTGCCTTGACCTTTCTACAAAAGAAGTCCACTTCCTTGATGGCATGGTAAACCCACACAATGGATACATAAAACCCATGTTAGATAGGAAACTCAGAGATTGCCGTGCATACCTGCATGCTTCCAGCTTTCACCCAGAACACACCACTAAATCTATTCTCTATGGCCAAGCTCTACACTATAGCTACATTTGTTCCCACCCCCTTGACGTGGATGCTGAACTGATGGAATTAAACCAGGCATTCAGGAGACTGAACTACCCACCCAGTGAGATCAATGAACAAATCAATAGAGCTAGATTTAGTCCCAGGGAGGACCTATTAAAAGACTGGCCACAAAAACAGAACAAACAGAACACCACCAACTGCCCTCTACAGCTCAAGATATTCAAATACATTATGGAGAATGACACTGCACTTTCTCAGACACTGGATGGCAGACACATTCTTGCTTACAGACAACCACCCAACTTGAAACAGATTCTCATGAGCAACAACAAAAACCCAGCAATGTTAACATGGGAAGGAACCAGGCTCTGTGACAAATCCAGATGTCTACTTCGCTTCCACATCTACCCCAACACCATCACAGGCCACAACATGTAGACACACTAGAAGTGCCTTCACATGCTCTTCCTTCAAGGTGATATATTTATTTTATTTTTATCCCGCCTTAATTATTTTTATAAATAACTCAAGTCGGCAAACATATCTAATACTCCTTCCTCCTCCTATTTTCCCCTCACCCTGTGAGGTGAGTTGGGCTGAGAGAGAGGGACCAGCCCAAGGTCACTCAGCCGGCTTTCATGCCTAAGGCAGGACTAGAACTCACAGACTCCTGGTTTCTAGCCCAGCACCTTAACCACTAGACCAAACTGGTTCTATATGCCATCATCTGCCAGCAATGCCCCTCTGGATTCCACGTAGGGCAAACAGGTCAATCTTCAGGCAAAATAATTAATGGTCACAAGTTTGGCATCAGGATTGAAAAACAGGACAAAGTGACATCAGAGCATTTTAACCTCCCCAGGAAACTCAACTGCCTATTTCAAAGCTGTTGTTTTAGAACAACAAAACTATGCCAGAGTCACTGAGTGAGAAACTGCTGCTCATACACATCCAAAGGTTTCAGGCTATCTCAGAAGGTGTTAACAAATACAATGGCTTTTTAAGACAGTACAATTGCTAATTGATGAGGTACTTGTAATTGGTCTCACATGTGTCCTGCATCTGCATAGCTCCATTCTTTCTCCCCTGCTCCTCTGGATTTGCATTATCCCCTTTTCAAATCCTACATCAGTTTATCCCATCCATGGATCTGAGGAAGTGAGCTATAGGGTACAAAGCTTATGACTTTTAATAACATTTGTTAGTTGGAAAAGGTGCCACTGGGTGATTCCTGATTATTGGCAACCATAGACTAACTCTGGGTCTCCATCTATAACACACAGCCTTGTTTGAAGCTCATGAAGGAGGCTCTATCTTTCTGGAAGATTTCTGGAAAGACTCAAGTCAAGTAGGTTTAGAGCATGAGTTAAATCCTTCTACCACTTCTACCTGCTCAGCTATAGGATCTTGGATGAAGCCACGCTGCCACCCCCAGCTATGTCTGAGATTTCTCCCTGCAAAGTAGATAAATCTTCCGAGTTATCCTTTTATTTATTAAAATAGTATGTTAGCATTAAGAAGGCCAGTGCCTCTTCCTGCAGGGGGAAAACTCTCACAGTACTCTTGTTTATCATTTTAAAAGAGCTTTTCATTTCCATCCTGCTTAACAACATTTATTGTGTTTGTCCTAATAAACACTACTGGCCACTTATTATCATTAGATTTATTTATTTTATTTATTTATCATATTTTTATTACTGCCCATCTCCCCCACTCGGAGGACCCTGATTAGATGAAGGAGAGGAAGGGTTGGTTACAAACCACTGAAGGCCATGATATTTGTTTAAAGCATATCAAATTCAAATGTCCCTACACTAACCAGGTTCGCACATCACCCTAAGCCATAAATCATAGGTTTCAAACTGCAGTAGCTGGGTTGTCCCATAGAGCTAAAGCCATACTGAATACCATGGGACTAGATTTACAAAATGCATTAAACCAGAAATCACTGTTAACTAACCACAATGCCTGGACTTGCACATTGTGCAAAGTTATATCGACCATCCGGAGGTGGTATGAAATCAGTTTCATTCTTACTGGGAATCATCAGACATACATAGAATCATCGAATCATAAGGTTGGAAGGGGCTGAAGAGATCATCAAGTCAAACCCTCTGCACATTGCAGGGTTCACCATACCATCCCCAATAGATCACCATCCAGCCTTTGTTTGAAAACTTCCAGCAGAACTCCATATAGTAACCTGTTCTGCTGATTGACAGTTCTTACCGTTAAGAAGTTCTTCCTAATGTCTACTGTGCATCTACATCCTTGAAGTTTCATCGCAGTCATTCTCATCTTCCTCTCTAGTTAAAATGAGAATAAGCCCGAACCCTCTACAATGTGACAGCCCTTTAGGTACATGAAGACAGCTATTGTGTCCCCTCTCAACCTTCTCTTCTGCAAGCTAAACCTACCCAAGTCTTTTCATTGTTCCTCATGACTTGGTTTGCATTCCTTTCAACATCTTGGAGCCCTTTTACCTTTCCATCCATCTGTTAAATACTGGCCAGGGACTCTGAAACCCAACCCGTCTGGGGGACATCATGGCTGTTCTGTGGCATTCAAGATTCTTCACTTAATATTTTCTCAGAAACTCTTTGAACTGATCTTTACAGTGCTGGGAACTCCCCACCCACACTTCCCATGGACTGATTGGAGGCCAGCTCAGAAAAATTTGCCTGACCCTGGCCACCTAATAAGTCTTTGGTCAAATTTAAACTGCAGACCTTTCAGTTCATGTGTCACATCCCTTAACCACAAGTCTTCAGTCACCTTATCTGTAAATTACCAACTATATTTACCTACTGTATTTCCCAGAATCACACTGTTAACTGCATTAGTGCCTTGAAGCATCCTGTGTTGGAAAGATAGCACGCACATGTCTAACCAGTGCTCTGTTTGACTCAACCGGTGTGGGAACTCACAGCAGCAAAGGGCCACACTGGGTCATGAGGTTTCCCCACATCCTTCTCCAGGCAAAGCTACCTCCCCCAACATCGATTTAACCACCTTCATGGGGGGAACAGTCCTAATACCATTTCTAGAGTGCCCTCCACTGACACTCATGAAAAATGCAGTTTGGATCACTATCAAAATATTGCAAGCACAGCGCATTCATCAATAAATTGAATCACCCTTTAAAAGGAGTTACATTAGAGGAAGTGGAAAGATATGCTAAACGGAAGGAGTTGCTTTGGAGATGAGAAAAGCATTTGAGGCACATCTGAGAACTCAAGAGAGGAACAAACATGGACCAACTTCCATTTTGTGGGGCTCTAAGTGAAAGTATTGCAACCGAAACTCTCCCCACGACCCGGGTTCGATCCCAGTGGAAGCTGGATTCTCGGGTAGCCGGCTCAGGTCAACTCAGCCTCCCATCCTTCCTTCTGAGGTCAGTAAAAGGAGCACCCAGCTGGCTGGGGAAGGTGACGACTGGGGAAGGCAATGGCAAACCACCCCACTCTATAGTCTGCCAAGATAAACGTTGTGAAAGCTGCATCCCCCCAAAGGGCCAGATGTGACTCGGTGCTCGCACAGGGGACCTTTCACCTTCAAGTGAAACCCAAGCAAATCACAGGATGTCTTAGCAGAATGTATGCACCTAGACTGTATGCATCTATCTCTTGAGATAAAAGAGTTTTGCTGGACCCACACTTAAACCTCAAGGGTGATTTAAGGAAGCATAGCTGAGGTTTAGTGTAAAGCCAGCCTAGAGAATTTGGAACAGTTTCCTGTAGAACCGTTGTGTGCACTGCGTATACAAAATCCCTGGAGGCATGCTTCATTCCAGCCACTGGCAGCCTGACTCTTTCTCAGAGACAGCCCCTTAAATGTGTGGTTCCAACTTCTGCGATGGGTTTGAGAGAGCCCAGGGGTGGGGAAAACAAAAAGAAAGCAAGTAGGGATCAGCTGAGAGGAGCTGAAAAAAGATGGTGTGATTTAATCCCACAGAAGGCTCAGAAGTGGGCGAATCCATCCTCCTCTGGACACAGAACACGACCAACATCTTTGGTTCGGAGATAATAGGGCTTGTGTCTCAGGGTGGAATGGTTTCAGGGCTATGGAGTAGCTAATGAGGCTGGGATGCTAGATGGACAAGGCTTGAAGCTAGAAAGAGGAGGCATCATCATGTTTTGGATCATTTATCAAGAACCTGAAACAGCATTAACAGTACCATGATGCTTCCTTCTGTAATTAACAGCCCACCTCTCCTGTCTTGGAAAAGGAACAATGCTGGCGCCAGAGGAACTAAAAGCAGATAATTGGAGAATTGTACCAGGCTTGCAGAAGGCAGCAAAATAGAAGGCTTCAGCAAAACCTATTGATCAGGACTAGCTATCCTTAGTAGCTTCAGGTTTTGCTGCATGGGACAGAGATTCAGATCACAGGGACATCTGTGCTATTTTGCTGCAGAAAACCCACCAAAGATTCTTATTGCACCTTAAAGCTCATTCATTTTCTTATGGGGTAAAGTTCTATGGAATACCATCCGGTCCCTTGTCTAGGAGAACTGAAGCTGATGCTAATGTTGCTCTGAAATCGTCCTTGCTCTGAATGCTGCCTCTTGCCTACATTAGCAAAACCAGAGAACATTCTCCCATCCTTTCAAGACAGGGAACATAAACAAACTGTAGTGCAATGCCTAAAATAGCCTTAGCGCAGATTAGAAAACAAAGAAAATCCCCCAAACTCTCCTCCAAGGAGAAAGCAAAAAGGTCTCTCTGCCTGTGTGTACAACCCACTTTACACCACAGTTCTGCCTGCAAGCCTTTGTCCCTCCCAGAAATGTCAAGTGTACCCACCAGCGTGACTGTCCTTGTATGTCCCAGAAAAGTCAAATATCTCCACCAATGAACTAGAGGACTTGGAGCTTTTAGCACCTCTTCATTATCCCAGTCAAAGAGCCAGAAAACCAGACTGAGCAGGATTAACCTTTCTAAAGGAGAAGGAAAAACATGAACCCACATCCCCCCATCTGGATGCAGATATTTCACAGAGCTGCTGAACCCAACCCTGGGAAGCCTTGTGCACTGTTACTAATAAAAAGAACACAAGGGTTTCTTTTTTCTGCAAGAACCTAAACAGGGCAGCCTAAACATACCTTTGGTTGTGTCTTTGCATGCTGTTGGACAGTGAGCTGAACTAGTAGTGATTACACCTACAGCATCACAGAATAGTTTCCTTTTAAACCAGTTGACTTCCTTTTAAGCCACCCAACTATAAAATTGCCCTGCCTTCTCCTTCCGCCAGACAAATTTTCAACCATGTGCAGATCACTTGTCTGCTGACTTTCCCTCCCTTTCCACCCCATAAATCCCTCTTCCCTCCTTGTTTTTCTCTCATCCGTTTCTCTTTCTAATGTTTGTTTGTTTGTTTATTTATATTTCAAATCTAGTCACTGCCCATCTCACTCAAAGAGCGACTCTGGGTGGTTTACAATAAAACCAGAATAAATAGTCATTCAAATACAATAAGAACAATGTTCTTAAATTATACATATAATTTATATACTTTAAAAGAGAAATCAGATGCTGTACTAGAAAAATTGCCCATGACAAGCCAGCCCAGCAATCCATTTTTAAATCCAGAGGATGGTGTTTCCATCACAGTTGGTTCACCTCTTACTAAACCAAAGCAGTCATTTGTGGTCACACTGTTGCTTACAAGTCAGCTTGACGCTGAAAATTGAGTCAAGATGATGCTTAAGGTATAGTCAGCATGGGGAATCTCACCAACACCATTCACCTTCCCTGCACCACTGCTTTTGGCTCAAATCTCTCTCATCCTTGAACCATTCCTTCTTTCCACAGAAGCTTACAAACATTCACCTTCTATCCATGCCAGTGAGGTACAGTGCTTCAAGCTCTGGGCTAAATCCAAGGAATCCCAGGTTCAAGTCCCAAATGAGCTATGAGATTTAACATTAATCTACTCACTAATATCTCAGCATAATCCGCCTTGAAAGGTTGTTGTGATGATCATGTGGAAGGGAAAGGATCTCATATGCTGCCTTGAACTCCTGCAGTTGTTAAAATTAGCAAACACTTGTATACCAGCAGACTGAAGAATCGCCCGCATCATATAAAAGAAGGTTCAGTCCCATTCTCCATATTGTGGTTCTTCAGCAGGACAGCATAAATGTTCACCAGTGCTTTCCATTAATACATACTCAGAGCAAAGTCAATTCTGAACCCCATGTAACCAAAGCAGACTTTGAGGAACCCTAAAGTTTAGAGAAGTCTCCCCCACCCCCACCCCAAAAAAACCTTTTCCGAGAAATACTCATTAGGAATAGGAAGAACCCACTTCCAGTTTATGGAATCCACTAATGTGGGGTGTAAGGACAGGTCTTATTTTAGCTGGCTTCAAAAAGGATTAAACAAATGACCAGAGGACAAGTCTATCCACGGGTGTTAAGACAGCTACTGGAACTTCATTCATGTTCAGAAGGAGAACACCTCTGAATAACAGATGATTGGGAGGTATAAATGCATTTTGTCCTCCTGGTTGATCTACTTGTTTCCCAAAAGCAACTGGCCATGATCCTACAGACCCCCTCTTCCCTCCTCACACTTGCACTCCCAGCTTAACAATAGACTGCCCTGCAGCCAAAGGGATGTTTTCCTCCATCAACCAGATATACTTACATAAGTTTGAGAAAGGACAGTTTTTTCCTCAAGGAAGCTAACCGGAAATTGCAAGCCTGCTTTGTAATTAAGTTGGAGGAAATCTTCTTGGGATGGAGGTTCTGGACCATGACTGTGCTTGGCAGGGCACTGGCAGATAACGCAGGGGCCCACAACCCATAGAAAGCTTCACCAAGTTTCTCAGGCTGCACCAAGGGTCTAGTCCTGAAGAAAAAGTTGCTTCAGAGTCCAGCCCATAGAAGCAGGTCCAAAAGGCACTGCATGAATTAGACGCTTGATGCATGTGCCTTCCCTTCTCCGTCAAGGCTTCTTAGAGGTTAACTCCATTTATTGTGTTAGTTTTTAGGTCAAGGACAAGCTGCAGAAGAAAGAGCTACTGGATGGTACAGTCTTCACCAGATTCCCCAAACAGCCTCCTTATTAGGATGCTTCCTGAGTCTTTCTCCCATTTCCGATGGCTAAAAATCTTGACTGGATATTTAGACGTAGCCTTTGACTGCTTCTTCTCAGGAGCCCTGGTGTATGGGGGAGGGAGGTCTTCACTTATGCTCAGCCCTCCCTCTGTGCGTGTGTCTTGGGGTGCAGAGATCTTCTCTGTCCCAGTTCTCAAGCAACAAACTAGCCCTGCCCACACAGCTCCACCTGGGCATGATGTCAGCTGCGGTGTGCTACAAGGAGGGTTGAGCCTATGCTCCTTAAATCCCAACGCAGCACCTGAAAACAATGATTCCCCAAGGAGCTCAAGACTTGCTCCCTCCTGCCATCATCAGCAAATAAACGGGTGGCACAAGCACCTGATCAAGTGAAGCAGGTGACACGAGAGAGCGCTGAGGCTCTTCTCAGGACATGTAAACATATGTGCAAACACAGCTAGGAACATCCAGGAACAAAAGGTTCTGAGAGAAGATCTTCTGGCCAGGATAGAATTCTGAGTGTTTGGAGCCCTCTTCTGACAAACGAAGGTGGAAGACCATAAAGGGACTTCAAGTGGGGAACGCCTGACTTTTTTTGACAGTCACTTATTCAGAGCCAGGGTCCCTATCAAAGATATGGCACACTTTCCATCCAGAGCAGGACCCCTCCTGTTCCAAATCTGTTCTGCTTCTTCCTCTTGCTGCTATAAAAACTTAGCACTTTCAGGTTTCATTTCCTTCCTAAAACAGATGGGTGACTCCCCAGGAAGACAACAGATAAGAAAATGAAGTCCTTGACAGCTGAAAGCTTTCGGCAAGCCCAAATTTTATTCTTCAGTGCTCTTAAACTGCTCCTTCCTCAGTTAGGAGTGCAGCTGTATGTTCATACAGTTAAGCAGTTTTCAAACCAAGGGGCCCACAACCCACAGATAATTGGGTCTACAAACCTAGATAACTGTATTCACTCTCATAAAATAAAAATCAATAAGGCACGCCTGATTGCCTTTATTCACACAGACGCCCCTTCTCTTTCCATATCCTAAGAGCTAGGAATAGTTTGATGGCAATGGACATTGTTCTGTCCCTGATCAATACTTGAATGGGAGAGATATTAAAGAAGCATGCTCTGCATTCTTTGCAGGAAGGCCAAACTGCAGATGATAATTTTGGAACATGGGAGAATACAGCACATTCAAGCACAGAAATGTCTACTTGGAAGGGACCAGAGGGATCATCCCGTCCAACCATCTACAATGTGCAGGAAAACCAAACAAGCTAGCGATCCAGTTTCTTCTTGGAACTGAAATGTGGAAGGGATGAGAAGAAAGCCTGGTACCTCTTGCCTACACTCAATGGTTTCAGTCTATCTGAAGCAGTATTCATTAGAAATATTTCTACATTTTTGTAATATACTTTCTCTCTTTCTGTTTTCATCTCTGTTATCTCTGGCCATTCTATTTCAGTTGAGTCATCTCTCCTAGCTGCAACCTAGGAGAGGGGGCCCCAAGGGACTGGTGAGATATTGAGGTGGCGCCATTGCTATTAATTTTGCTGCTCTCTCTTAGCCTTGTGGTTTTCAATTTTTAAAATAATAATAGTCTTTTATATATTAACTTTTTTTTAGGGTGTTGTTTGTACTCCACCCAGAGTCACTTTTTGTGAAATGGGCAGCCCTATAAATTTGATGAACAAACAAACAAACAAACAAACAAACCTCACGCTAGTCCATATACTAAGAGCAAGGGGGAAGTCCGTTGATTTTTTTCCCTTTTTATTATATATTTATCTTTTAAATTTATATCCTGCATGTCCTGCCAGAGCTCAAGCACACCAGCATACAAAGTTCTCCCTCCTCCGATGTCATCCCCTTCACAATCCTGTGGAGTAGGTTGGGCTGAGGGACAGGACCTTGCCCAAAGTCATCTTATGATCTTCCATGGCTAAGGGTAGATCTTGAACTTGGGTCTTCTTGGTCCTAATCTAGCACTTTAACCGCTGTACCACTCTGGTTCTTATTTTGTTATTATTGATTAAAACAAGCCAGCATCAATCCCAAGAAGAAAATGCATGAATCCACTTGGCTCATTCTGGTCCTACCTGGTTTGGCTCTGACTACCGTCTTATTCTCCCACCCACAAATACCAGTATGTACTTGTTTGTTTGTTTGGTAAGACTATGCAACCCACTTCCTTAATGGCTCGAGACAGTGGGACTATCGCTAAAAATATTTGCCCCTAAGCAAATATATTTGCTTGGGGGCAAATATGGGGGGAAAGTCCTGCCCATTCTTGGAAACCCATCATCACAGGGCTTGTGAGCTACTAATTTAGAAGCAGAAGGCCCCATCCTAGCAGTGGTACCTCTTGGCTCCAACGGCTCCCAAATTTACACCAAACATACTGTAAAAACAAAAAAAATAATAATAACCAGGTCTCTTCTCCTGGGGACCCCCAAGGGAGGGAGGGAGGGAGGGAAGATTTAAAACTCTGGGCTTTTCTCTGCTTTGTTCCCTTTTATTTCCTCCAGGGTGACAATTTCTACAGGGGCATGGATAATTGGAGGGAAACATATGGAAGAAAAGATTCAGCTACTAAATAGTAATTCTCAGCCAGCCAGGTCCTCCCTTGGGTTATTAACTGGCCCTCAGAGGGGCTTGTTGTTCTCTTTAGAATGAGGAACTTTTCTTTTCAGCTTTTACTTCCACCAGTATAGCTATCATTACAAAGACAACAGAAACAGAAATTGGTTGCAACCAAGAGGGGACAAAGAGAATATGGAGTCAGTAATACAAGACTCTTGACGAATATCAAGAGTCCAATTTTGAATCCACTACTGGTTTTCAGACGTAAATGGGCGTGGAAGTTTCACACACAGTTTATCCAGTTGTTAGCCAAATTCCAGTGATCTAATATGGCTTTCAAGTGTACAAAGAAGCAACCCTACAAATTCTTCAATAAAAATTAACTAAAAAAATTAAGTAATTAAATTAACTAAAGAAAGAAACAAGCCTACAAGCTGTTTAAATGACCTATCCATAGAGAGCTGAGTAATGGTTTTCCACACAGCTTCACTAAATTGGGATATAACCCATCAATTTGATCTGAGGCATCTTCTAATGTTAATTTGGGAGCAGAGAAGGCCCCATACTGCACAATGATCAAAAGAGCCTAGCAACATGGGGAGGTCCACAATATCAAATTATCCCTGGAAACTAGAGATATGGCTCTAGTCTGTCCAACAGAAATCTCCCATCACACATAGATCCCACAGCCTAAAAATATCACCAGAAGCAGCACTGGCTATATCTAGGCTACAAGATAGCAAATTGTGATCTTTAATGCAAAAGGCCAGAACCATTAGCAAGGCATCAAATACCAGGAAGAAGAATGCAATGCAAGACACAGAATTGGTCCTAAGAGGCCAGGGATCAAGAAGCAGTCCATAAAGCAAAGTCCAGGGCTAGGAGGAGAAGAACAGAGAAGAAACACAGGACTTCTAATCCTGTTTGGCTTCCACACGGGTTCACAGCCAACTGAGCTCTTGAGCTGAGCAGATGACAATGCTAACCCACTTAGGATAGGTTTGCATGACATACTGAAACAAAAACCAGCTGACCCTCAGCTATGGTTCAGAGTGTTGTGCAAATCCAGAAAACTGAATAAGCCATGGTTCTATTGGCTATCTGAGCAATGGCCAGAGGCTAGAAACTCTTTGGTCTTAAAAGATCAATGGTTTGAGCTTCAAGGAATAGCTACAGCAAGTCTGACTGGTTCTTGGTAAAATCTGAAGGTCCTCATCATCTGCTCCTGTGTCTGAGGATCGTAGAGAAAGACGTAAACAGAACTTGAGTAAGAATTCACTGTCTGCTGGCCCATCCTCACTGTTCGATTGAGGGGTGATCATAACATCCGGCTTCCATATTTCCACCACCATACCCCCCCCAAAGAATTAAGAGTTTTTCGTCAATATATAGTAAGAACGTTAAACAAATAGAACAACTTGAGAGTACTAAAAGCAGAAGAGAGGAGCATTCTAAGGCAGTAGGAAAATGGCAGTCCAAATTTGAAATATATTGGGGTGAAGCAGGGGAAGATGTCTTTTCTACTAACGAAAAAAGCTACAGGAGGGGAGACAAAACACATTTTGCTAGTCTGGCTGGAAATAAAGAAAGTTGTATGCTATTTTCACTTTTTATTTCTTCCCCTTCCAACCTCTTTTGTACCAACACTGCAGTTTGAAGTTATAATAAATCAGCCACAGTGTACATCAGGTTCATACTCAAATTACACTTTCGTTCTCCCTGCATCTTTTTCCCCATTAACCAAAGAGATGCTGCCTTGTATTTCAAGAATGCAGTTGTCCAAGTTGCTTTTCAAGCTGTTGGTCCATCAAACCCAAGAGAAACAGCTCCAGTTTCAATTATCAGTCCACTTTAAGAATCTTTTGAATAGTACTACATATTTGGTTCCAGAATTTCTTAGCTTTTCCACAAGTCCACCATAAATGATAGGAAGTTCCTTCCCCCTGTGAGCATTTCCAAACTTTTATGTACTGTTATACCTGTGCTGGAAAAGGTCAGAAGAAACTGGTCTGATATGCTTTTTTTTGTTCATTCCTGCACAGTTTTAGCCTTTCCTGTCTCTCTTTTAGACTTGTGTTCTATCGGTCTTATATTCTGCATTATGTGTCTTAATTATATCTTCAAAAAATAAATAAATAAATAAATGAGTTGGGGAAAAAAGAATGCAGTTGTCTTGGTCTACTAAAAGGAGCAGAAATTCATTGAGGCCTTTATATTGTATTAGGCACTGGATGAACAGGCAACTGCTGGAGAGTGGAAGAAAATGTATGAGTGATAACTCAGAGCCTGTGGCCTAGCATAAATTATGTTGAGTCAAGGTGGTGTGGGGGAGAGAAGTGAAAGGATTTGATCAACATGAAGATCAACAATTTGACAAAGATCAATGTTAGTGTGATGGAATGTGAGGGCAACCTTGGGGAACAGAGGGAAGAGATACTGCCTAAAGATAAAAGGAAAGGGAGTCCAGAAGAGGGTGACGGTCTAAAGAAGAAACTTAGGAAGGACCCCCCACAACTGGTTAGGTGGTAAATAGGGACAGGGGGAGATTTGTACTTTCAGACTGGCAAGATTCTGTTAATGTAGCCTTGCAATAAAGTAGAATTAGCTCATCTCGTTGTGTTTCCTGTCTGGCTTACCTGGAAGGGCTGACAGTTAGCACTTTGCATCACTGGAGAAGGTGGTGTATGGAAGGGAAGGCACAAACAGGGGAACACTACACATTGCAAAGTATAATATCAGCATATCACAGATAGAAATGATACCAGATAAGAATAAAAATCATTTTTCCCATATTGCCCTGGCCCAGCATTACATTCCATGTGCCCTGGATTACCATGAATTAAAGAACTACATGCTACCCCAGCAGGCCAACCAAAGCAACAGTTCTTGGATTGTTTTGCACTTTTCTCAGATCCTTTGTAGACTCAGGGAGTTCAGCTAAAGTGCAATCCAAAGAACAAACATACTCTGCCTAATCGGTTTACTAGACACTCAACTGCAAGGTACATTGATAGCCTGTATATTCACATGAGTCAACCATTCAACAATGCTTCACAGTCATGTGGTGACTGCATAATTGTTTTAGTCTGCAGTCATTTTATTTCAGTACCAAGGAATTTGTAGAATGCCTCCAACTTGCTGAAGCCACCATTGCTTTCCTACAAATAATATCCCACCCACCCCACATTTTCTATGGAAGTTCTATAGAAAGAATGGATATCATAACAGACTAGGAGATGCAAGGTTGCTGAAAATTTGTTGAAAATTTTGAACTGAGGGAAAGGATTTTTCCCCCCCTTTGGGAAACTATGGTATTTGGAGAGAAGGATGAACAGGTATGCAATATTTCCTTCTTAACGGATATAACTATTTGGCTTAGTTTTAGAATATATGACACCCCAATCTATAAAACGCTCAGGGTTGGAACATACCTTAAGAGAAGTTTCCCTGTACTTAGTATTGTGTAAAACTGTGCTATTTTTCTCTCTTTACGAAATGTTGGAATGCTTTCCATTCATTCAAACCATAATTACAACCTGAAATGAGGTAAAGCTTCCTGTTTAGTCGTGTCTGACTCTAGGGGGCAGTGCTCATCTCCGTTTTACGGCCGAAGAGCCAGCGTTGTCCAAAGACACTTCTGCAGTCATGTGGCCAGCATGACAATCACGGAACGCTGGTACCTTCCTGCCGAAGCGGTACCTATTTATCTACTCGCATTTGAATGTTTTCAGATTGCTAGGTTGGCAAGAGCTGGGGCGAGAGTGGGAACTCACTCCATCACGTGGCGCTCGAGTCTCGAACTGCCAAATTTGCAACCTTCCGGCCGACAAGACTGGCTTCTTAACCTTCTGAGCCACATTCAGGACTGAAAACAGCTCATTCTTCAGTACCATGGAAAGTGGTTGGTTTCTGTCCATAAGAGCCCTTTCTTCAAATTCCCTGAAGGTTGTTTTCAGGGGCTCAGATGGTGTGCCTATAGGCTGAAAGCTACAACAAGGGGAGCTGGATTCAGAAAATATCATAAACTCTGGATCATACCCAACATTTTGATATGACAAGGACTATTACAATCCTGTGTATCCACGCTACCTAAAGATAGCTAGACGAGCTATCGACAAGCCTAGCTTCTTAACAACTGAGCCACCATGCCCCCTTACAACCTGAAAACTGAGCTGCAGACAGGGCATGTATTCAGATTTTCCTCTCCAAGGTTAGAAAGAACATATCAAAGAAGCAGCTGGTGCCCTCATCTGGACTTTTCTGGACCAGAATGGAAAGAATCCCAACATTTCTCAAGGTGCCAGGTTGGGAAAGGATGCTTATTATACACCCAATCAGTGAGTCACTTCTTCCGGTTACTTACCTGTCATCACGCAGTCGGGGGCTCAGAAATCGAGACGGATCATCATCATGACTGCTCTGTTGGCTGCTGTAGAAACAAACAAAATATGAGGCACAAATGGAATGACTCTCAGATGATAGTAAAGCCATTTGGTCTTACGTAGCAACTGTAAGATTTATTGTGCCATTTTACAAAGATATGTCATTGTTGTCTACTTTTTTTCCCTAGCTTTCACTATAACAGATCATAAGGAAGAGATTTCCTGAAATCTTACTTGATTTTTTTTTCTTTGTTCTACAATAGTAATTTTAGATGAAACAACAGACTTTCTATGGCTTTATCTGTTACAAAAGGGATCTTCCAACCATAATATTCCTTGCAATACTGTCCCCCAACTTTTACTAGGACCCCAAATATATCATGCCCCCCTCTCTCTCTGCCCCAGCCTTTAAGTAACGAGCCTTCTTTTTGAACTATGTAAGGTGCCCAGAGTCGTTTGGGAGTGGGGCAGCCTTCCAAATCTAATAAATAGGTATAAATAAATAAACATAACACCGCTAAAGCATGGAAGTGATGGGAAACAGGACTAAAAAAAATCATTTATAAACTACCCCTCACGCCACATTGCAACATGTCCTAGGGCTTAAAATATCACCAGATGAAAATACACCAGATTGAATCTCTATTCTGAATTGGAAGCTCCAGTCCTAGAGAGAGTATCCAATTTCTCATATAATCCTGAAAATTTGGTTTGATCTTCTTGCAGTCCAAAGCACTCTCAGAATTTTCCTCCAACACCACAGTTCAAAAGCATCGATCTTCCTTCTCTCAGCCTTCCTTATGGTCCAGCTCTCACAGCCATATGTTACTACAGGGAACACCATTGCTTTAACTATGCGGACCTTTGTTGTCAGTGTGATGTCCCTGCTCTAAACTATTTTATCGAGATTTGTCATTGCTCTTCTCCCAAGGATTAAGGGTCTTCTGATTTCCTGACTGCAGTCAGCATCTGCAGTAATCTTCGCACCTAGGAATACAAAGTCTTTCACTGCTTCTACATTTTCTCCCTCTATTTGCCAGTTATCAATCAAGCTGGTTGCCATAATCTTGGTTTTTTTGAGGTTTAGCTGCAAGCCAGCTTTTGCACTTTCTTCTTTCACCTTCATCATAAGGCTCCTCAGTTCCTCTCCGCTTTCAGCCATCGAAGTGGTATCATCTGCATATCTGAGATTGTTAATGTTTCTTCCAGTTGTAATGATTGCCTTATTCTGACATACTCAGCCTCACAAGCAGGTTCTTAATGAAAACTGATTTATTGAAAGAATAATGTGCAAATACAAAGAAAGCTGAGAATGACCAAAAGCGCGCCAAATACAAACTAAAAACTCTCGCTTCAAACCCGATCCCGCCCCTTGCCCCACCATAGCAACCACCCCCTCCCAGGTGTTGGTAACCGTTACACATCGGCCTGGGAAAGTAACCTTGAACACATGCAATAACCCAAACATACATTTCTCAGTAACAGTAAGGAGATTACAGCCCGGCACGGCTGAAATTCTCCTCCCAGCAAATGACCGACACGGATCAGGAAACTGACATGCGAAACGTTACGATGTATCCAGACCATTGGAACGATGAACATGACACCAGTGATCTTAACCCCAGCCTTGGATTCATCCAGCCCAGCATGTTGCATGAACTACAAACGTTTCTGGAATGCATACAACCAACAATCAATTGCACTCTATCTAACTCCAGTTTTTTGACCTCTGACTTTTTCCTGGTCTCCCCAAAGTCCACTGGGAATGTGATGTGGGTTATACTATTTATGCTCTGAAGTCCTGGTGGGGAATCTGTGGAATTAATTGTAATGCGTTCCACTGGCCCATGAGAAAAAACTGAGCTGGATAGAAATTCTGTTGAGAAATTGTTAATGGTTTTCCTACTAACAGATTAAGGTGCTATTGTCTCTAATCATTTTGGCTGGGTGCAGAGGTTGAATTCAACTGCCCCCTTTTCGAATGTTAATTATTGCACCTGGGGGGAGGAACCTGCCCAGACTTGTTTCAGTTCCTTTTTCTCTTGTCTGTGCAGGCATATAGCAAGCCAGGTAGCTCTCAATGAGAGCTAAGTCCTTTAAATATGTTTTGCTTTTGTTTTGCTTTCTGTAAATAAATTATTTTTATAGATATGCCTGGTGTGTGTGACTTTTCTGATCTCTCCTGGGCTAAAGGCTTTCCCAGCAATCTGCCAACAGAAATTGCATCCTCTGTCCACGAGATGTCACAGTTCCCTTTGCAACTGTCAATACCTTATGGCTCTGAGACACATGAGGCCAATGACTTGTGATTTGAAGCTCCCTGCTACCCTGATGACACAATTAGTGGGGATTCTATTGCTCTTGAATCCACTCTTGTGCCTTATTTCCTATTGGTTGGCCAATACTATTTATAGAGATCTCTCGGGATAGGCAAGAACTACTCTGATTTGGAACTCTCTGCTTTCACGTCTGAGATGCTTGCTTCTGTTTTGCCCCAGGTTTAAAAGTTAATTCACACTTACCCTCAAAAGAAAGGGGTGCCTCATTGAGGAAGCACTATGCCAGTGTTTCCCAACCTTGGCTGCTTTAAGATGTGTGGACTGCAACTCCCAGAATACCCCAGCCAGCATGCATGGCTGGGGAGTTCTGGGAGTTGCAGTCCAGACATCTTAAAGTGACCAAGGTTGAGGAACACTGCTCTATGCATTTCAAGAATGATTTAGGGAGCTGGAGAAATCTTGAAATAGGATCATCTAGCAACAGCTGCTAGTTACGGTAGTACTTAGTGGACCTTCTAGCTTCAGCATTGTATACTTCTGGATCCCAGCTGCTAGGGAGCAGCAGTGAAGACAGTGAAACTCTTAAATAAGGTGGATGCAATCTTGGGCACACTTTCTCCACTAACCTTCAGAAAGCAAAGATTGCTTTATAAGACATCATAGGGTGGGAAGCAGGAATATTTTTATGGATATGCTCTTAAGGGTTTGTTTTCTTTTGCATGTGCTCAGCAATGCAAAAAAAAAGATTTTAAAAAATGCTTATTCTTGATCTGCCTCTTTTTCTTCCAGTTCACTGCCTAATCAATTATGTGCTCAGAGTTCCTGTCCTGCTTAACCTTCTGGATAAAAATAGTGGAGAAAAGTGCTAACTTTCAACAACAGCTGCTGCAACCTTTTAATGCATCACTTTGTTTTCCTTTTCAAATGTTAAACTTCTTCCATCAGCTGGGAATAAAGAGTGGTAAACACACTGGACACCCAGTCTTCCTATTTGCAAGTTGCAGCAGAAGAATTTTTCAGAGTCTCTATGGATGAGAATGTGTTGGCTTTAGGGCCTTCACAGCAGAGATGGTATAGAAACCACAAACATCAGTGTGTGTGTGTGTGTGAGGCATGACCTACAGTCATTTCCGCACAAGAAATGCAAAGTTAGGTCAACTTGCTTTAGACAGTTCCACATTTCTGCCTCTTCACTTCCACTGGCCTGACAGGACAAGCTTGGCCCCAACTTTCCAACAAAGCCCAGAATGCTGCCATCTTCTAGAGAAGAATTTTGTCCATCGACAGGAAAACATACACTTCTCCTACAGGTGAAGCAGAACTCAAGAAACCAAATGTTCTGCATTGAAGGTTCCATAATTTCGCTCTCCTTTCTACTAAGCAGCAGAAGCAACTGAAGGAAATGGGTTTGAAAGCTGGCAGGTGGACTGGCTTAAAGGAGCACTGTTCCAGCCCACTTTGCTTTAAGTAGAAGAAATAGAAAGAAGGAGGGAAATTCCTCAGCTCCTTTGGTAAAGTTGTGTCTTCTTTTCTCCCATGTACCTGAATGCTGTGGGGGTTTTCCCTTTCCAGTAGTCCACTGAGCTTATTTGTGCAAAGCTAACAGTGGACCAGGAAGAGAAGATGATACACAACAGGTAAAACAGTAAAATCACCCTTAACTCCTAGTAATTACATGGATATCTCCCTGCAGTTTTCTCAGGAACAATATGGAGGTGATTTGCCATTGCCCTCTCCTGGAATGTTTTTCAACTATCTCAGTCAGACCCACAGCCCTGAGATTCCCTTGTGGTTTCCCATCCAAGTCATAACCACTCTGGACCCTACTCAGCTTCCAAGCCCAAACCACATCAACCAGATGCTGCCTGTGCTGCAAAGCACACAACAGCTGCTTCACCCAGCCAACTATGACATTACCAGAAATGCAGAGACAAATCTGCAGTCTTCTCTTCTACACGTTGAAACAGAACTGGCACTTTTGCAAGAGAGAGATCACAAAGGATTCTTACCTCATTTATCAAATCCCAGTGGAATCAACATCATCCAAGGACCTAGTATCTTACACAGACCTAGCAGAGACCAAGTTCTACCCAACCAAGGCGTGGTTTCTTCTCTAAGTCTATCTCAGCTTGGTGGCCGAGTTTATTAATTCTCCTCCTTGGGTCACAAATCAATAGTAGCTCATGTCTTGCACATGACTGTAAGGAACTGCAGTTGCAAAAAGCAACAGTAAAAATTAACCAACTCAATTTAACTATTAAACCTTTTGGACAGCCCTTCTTTTTTCAGTCTTGGCTTTCTCTTGGATTGATGGCAATTGAGGAACATGCACACTTCAAAGGTCATTCAGGTGACCGGACAAAATACTACTGAATGGGGATGGAGTATGACCTGTCCTTTTTTTTTTTCTTTTTCTGCAGAATGTACCTTTCTGGAAGACACGTTAAGATATTTAAAGCCATCTTTATCATAAAGGCTTCCTGTTTGGACTACAACCTTTGCTTGAACATCAAGGGATGATCTTTGCCTTGCCTCTCAGTTCAAATCCCCCAGGCCCCCAGATCATTGCTGACCTGCAGGGATTTTCCCCAACAACCACCTCTTTCTCAAGAAAACTCATTGTTGTTCCAGTATTCAGTTCCACAGGGGAAAAAATGCCCCACATCATTCACTCTTCTCTTTTTTCTCATTGAATATTCACTGGTAGAAACAAAAGTACTACAGCAGGGTTTGGCTTCACCAAGTCTTGTCTGAACTAGGCATGGTGGTGTGGTGTATGTAAGTCATACATCATCATTTACAAGCCAAAATAGTCAAGCCTGTTCATTCCACTACGCCAAACCCAAACAAACTAAGGAAAGTGTGATTTTGGAATAGTGTTGCTGAAATTATATACTTTTCAGTATGCTACAGTTACTATTATTGTATTTGGGAAAACAGAAGTTCAGGAAATACAAACTTCCTTCTCCCCACCATCCATAAAGAAAACCATTACCCTTATGTCTGTATCAATTCTCATCATGATGGAAATCTAGTTTATTTTATTTATTTGTTTATTTATTAAATTTATATTGCTGCCCATCTCCCCCAAGGTTCCTAAAACCTTTTGGAAATCTAGTTCATAAAACGTGATGGGGATGAGAACACTGTAAAGGGGAGTATCTCCTGTCTAGCTTGAAAGATTTTTAGCCAACATTTTTTGGGGGGGGAGGGCAGTAGAAGGCTTTGAAAGATGAATTCCTTTCAACCAAAGCCATTCTTGATTTTTGCATATTTCAAGAATATGTGGTTCTCCAGTAAAATCATTTCTACCTACTGGAATAGATAAAGACACATACATTTACTTCCTTTGCATACCAATTCTACCTTCCAGAGGGTATAGGAGTAGGCAGCCAAGAGGACAATGAAGGAGAGAGATAATTATCCCCACCAAGCACCAGAAAGAGCCATTTTTGTACTGCAATTCAATTACAGATGCACAAAATGTTATTCACATGGGATGAGAAATTGTACTCATATCCACAGGAGCTTTTCAGACTGCAAATCTGTGTATAAGGTTATTGTGTGAATTTGCTGTAAGATTACTATTTCTTGAGCCCACCTGAATTCATGCCACGTGGGTAAAAGAACCAAATCTGTGCTTCATATTAATTGCTCCTAATAGGCTACTGAAGAAAATGTGTTCTCTCTCTCTGCCTGTCTTAGAACATTTTTTTATGGAAAAGTTTATATTATCAATGTAGGTCTCTCAGACTGATTCATCCACAGCCAAATATATATTGTACGTGAAACACTCTCATTCACATGTGCATGCATGTGCACGCACAGCCGCAGAGAGAAATGAGTAAATCTGTTTTACAAGAAGCCAATCCAAACTCAAAGTGTCCTACCAAACTTCAAGAAGGTACACAAACAAGCATCTGCAGGTTTTGTATTTTGTATCCAGGTTTTGTATTTGGAATCTGCTTATGATCTATGGAGTTAACCTGGTAGAACCCATGGCTCGGTTCCCATGTAAGTTGGGGACCATTTGTTCCAACCAGATTCTCTTCTTCCTCTATGTTTATCCTAAGGAGAATTGCTGAGCATCCCCACCACATGTGAGATGAAATGGATGGTACCTGGAGGCAGTATGCTGTTTTTGTTTGGATATTAGCTCCCTGGAGTCCCTGGAATTGGTCAGGATATAAATGTTGGTATGTAAGTAAATAAGTAAATAAATGAGGACAAGGGTAAGACAGTTTTTATTGGAGACATGAAGTAGCCCTAGTACCAACTTCCACAATGCCTAAAAATCTAGCTGTGTGGCTGTGGATGTGGACAAGCATGCATGTAGGTTTTCAATCCTGGGTTTCCCTCTCCTGTTCTTTCATCTAAATGGACTTCTTACAATCCATTTCTTAGCTTGGGCTGTTATTGTCCCCTGTCCTGTCTTTACAGAACACTCTTGACTGTCCCCAGGCTCTTCATTCTCTGCTTCACAAGCTTCAATCATTACAATTACATTGTAATTGACGAGAGTGTGTTAAATAATGGTTTGAAGAGAAGAGATGCAGGGCTGGATTGAAATTAGCTTTATAGAAAGCTACCCAAGGTTTCACCAAAGTATCTTGTAGGATGGCCAACTGCTATTTGCTAGAAAGCATCTTCCTTACCACACATTCCCTTACTCCCACTCTTAGGTTCTAAAGCAACTGAAGAAGCTTTATAGGGACACTGCTAGTGTCCTTAGAAGCCAATGGTGAAAAGAATCTGTACCCCTGTATTGACCCCATCTACTGTGTAGTTATTTGAAATATGGGTGTTGAATGGTCATGGCATTAATGTGTATGCTGCGATGATTAAACATCATGGGACTCTTTATCCTACATGAAGGATTGAGTTACTATACAGTAGGCTTGGGCTAGGAGTCAGGAATCAGAGCCATTCAAGTCAGAGAACTTCCAAGCATGACCTTGATTCATACTAGAATCATTGGCAGAGTCCAGAACCTGACTTGATGTAGTCATTTTATCTTGAAGTGCTACAGTTCAATAGACCTTCTGGGCTGTCCATTCTCCCATTAACAGGAATTCTTAGCTGGACCCATTTCTGCCTCACCCATCTTAGGGCTTCTTTCTCAACTCTCAAACGATCGCATACACTTTGAGTTCAATGGCTATGAGTATGAAGCTACCATCAGCATTATGATGCTTCTCAGGGATCAGAAAGTAGAAAGCATCTCCATCCACCACCCCTCCGTCCAGCCTGGCAAAGTGGCTGCAAGCAGAAGGATCCTAAATACCACCTTGTCTTCCTTGAAGAAAAGGCTGGATGGTACTGGAATGGTACTGGAATACATGGTTTATGGCTGTAATAATATCTTGAAGGTAGTCAGAAGATGGCACTGAAGCACCTAACAAAAAAGGCTTATGTTGTCGGCTGAATTTCATTTTAGATTGGCCAATTAAAGTCACTAATTAGAGAAAACAGGTCTAGGGTCAGATTCAAATGTCACACTAGAAAGGGCCCGGTCGCAATTTAAATTAATTGCAGCATCAAGGGTGCCAGTCTCTCTGTGTTCACACACAGATTTGACAGGTATTGGTGACATAAAACGGGCGACGCAAATGTTCTGTATACTGTGTAAGGGAGACATCAAATAGATCTGCCTCTGATCTGTCTTTCCGTCAGTGAATTTGCCCATTTCAACCTTTTCAGTGTTTGGCAAAACTAGGCGCTCTAGAGCAGCATTTCTCAACCCCAGCAACCTTAAGATGCTGGCTAAGGAATTCCGGGAGTTGAAGTCCACATATCTTAAAGTTGCTGAGGTTGAGAAATGCTGCTCCAGAGCAAGGTTTTCCAAATGGTATTCTGCTAGGGAGAGTGGAAGGCAAAAGGAAGAGGGGCCGACCAAGGGCAAGATGGATGGATGATATTCTAGAGGTGACGGACTCGTCCCTGGGGGAGCTGGGGATGTTGACGACCGACAGGAAGCTCTGGCGTGGGCTGGTCCATGAAGTCACGAAGAGTCGGAAGCGACTAAACGAATAAACAACACAACAATTCTGTGGAACCCTTGTGTTATGCAAAAATTTGATGGGATTCCGGAAGACACAAGGGCAAAAAAAGTCCCCCTTCACTCAAATGTACCCAATTTTCTATCAGTTTTGAGATTTTTTTTTAAAGCTGACAAGTTCTGTGGCCTGAAAAAGTTTTAAAAGCTCTGTTCTAGAGAACCTGCAACAAGTCCATAGAAATGAAGCATGAAACCCACCCAAGTTCAAACATTCTTCATGACTTTGGAATATTACATCTGATTCTGAAAACAACTCTATTGTTATTTATTTATTTCATGGATGTATGCATTGTCCCTCTGCTCCAGGTATAACTGTGGCACCTTGCAATAAAGCATAATACACAATGAAATACATTTAAAAATCTAGATCCAGACTGATAAGATCATTGCAACAAAATTTTTAAAATCCCTAAAATCAAAAGGAAGTATTCATCTGTAAAATCTCAATAGCACAGTATAGTTGTTGTGTTTTAAGGCCCATCATGACTAAGCCAACCTTGTCTTCCTGGGAAGTATGTTCTTCCACAATATGGGACAAAGTCGTACACAAAAGGTCCTTCCTTGAAATTGCACCAAGTGCATGACTCATGGTAACACAGAACAGCATTATGGCGAACATTACATTATGTCATGATGTCATTGTGCAAATTATATTGTTTCATAATTTAAAAATTCACATCAGTTGCACAATGGTGTCATGATGCATATGGCATCACTTTCCCTTTCCTGCAAATGCCTATGACTTGGAGACCATTGCAGAGCCTTTAAACCAGGGTTCCATGGCACCCTCGGGTTCCATGAGAGGTCACTAGGGGTTCCCTGGGAGATTATAATTTATTTTAAAAATTATTTCAAATTCAGGCAACTTCACATTAAAGAGGTAAGTTTCATTCTTTATGTTTAGTTTAAGAACACGGTTCATGCATCTATACAGGCCTACCCATGAAAGGAATATAATAATTTTGTAACTTCTGGCCTGTATTTGAGTCTGAATGTGCAGGGGTTCCCCGAGGCCTGAAAAATATTCCAAGGGTTCCTCCAGGGTCAAAAGGTTGAGAAAGGCTGCTTTAAAGAGTCCCAGAATCATAAAAAGTCAAACTGCAGCAGCTGCTCAAGATTATTCAAGGTCATTATTTTCAATCTTTCCTGGACATACTAAGGGCTAAACCAACAACTATAGATAAACAGTGAAACACATGCTCTGCCTGAGCTCTGCAATTTGACACACTTTAAGCTTTGCAATCCACCAGCCACGAAGACACCCTTGCTAATTCAGGACAAAAAACTCCATCCCCATTTTTCTTAGTTTCAGGTTCCAAAAAAGCTGGTATTCTGTGGTTTTTTTATCTAAAGGAACATCTTTCTAGGTTACAGGTAGGATGTTACATGAACAACTAGGCCCCAGATGATATGCACGATGACCTTTCTACCCTCCAAATTAGGTCCCCACTGCATGTACTGGTCTGTGACCGTAATAAGGCGTTATCTCTCTCTCTTTTCCACTGCAAGTTAATTAACAACTCAACAATGAACCATTAGAATAGTTCAGACTGTGACATTCTGAAAATGTAGCTTGCAAACTCAGCACTCACATCCTTTCATTAGTAGCTGGTGGATGGTGATCCTCACTGAAAATAAGAAACAACTAGATGTACTGTATTGAACAAAACTGAGACAGAATGCTGAAATTTATTTATTTATTTATTCATTTATCAAATTTAAATATTCTCTAATTCCCTATATTTTCCTGCTTTCTTCCCTGCGGTGTTGCTAGAAGTTGTCTTTTGTTCTGTACCAGTAGCAGGGAAAGAATATGATCCCTCATAGGTAAATTTAATTTTTTTTCTTTTTAAGATATTACAGAAGAATTATTTAATTTACTCAATAAACAAATAGTTGTAAACTACCTCTTCTTTGTAGCCTGAAAAGAATCCACCATATAGGAGTTAAAATTTTGCAATGCACCATGACGACTTTGACTACTTCTCTGGTGATGCCTGCTGGCAAGAGTTTCATGGAGGTGATCACGTGAAGTATGTATACTTATTAACTCCCTTTGAATTAATTAGTTTGGGTAGCTTGCCTTGCAAATTCCCAGTGCCTAGGATCACTCTGACCTTACCAACACAGAAATTTCAGCTTACCTCAACTAACATGGGCAGCTGATCCTGAGGAACATGGTATCAATGAAAGAGTTAAAACTTTACCTGACCCTCTACCTTAGATAACAGCTTCCCACAACTTACATTGTGAATACTTAAGAGAGGAAACACAATCAGAGAGTGAGGAGTAGGCTTGGTCCTAATTTTCTGTGGCGCTGAAAGGATCAAGAACAAAATCTTCCCTTCACCTCTTCCCAACCCAGGAGCAGACATTATTCGCTCCTTCACTAGCTTGTCACACAAAGGCAATTCTCCCTCACTGTCCATTTCACTTAGACACTAGATCTGGGCTGTAAACCTCAGCATAACAGTGGATGGGACCAAAGAGATACAGAAACTTCTAAACCTTTATTGCCACCTAGTCTTTGTCTGGGTTTTTGCAGCACAAACTAGTAGACCTAATTCCACTGTTTCATTAACATTTTTGGCTAATCATGATAGCCACTGCTAGAATGGATTCAACATTTTGGTTTTCTCAAAGAGACAACTATTTGTTAAACGAGGACAACCTCTCTCTGAAAACACCTCCTAAATCTTCAAATCTGATACGTTTAGGACAAGATTTCCTCCATAATCGTATAAAGCCATTATTCACAAGTATTGCTGGCTGATTTTGATTTTTCTCTCTGCCCAGTAACAAGATGACAAATATTTAAATTTGTCAACCATATATAATATGCGTTCAGGATACCCTACCAGTTTGACTGCTAAGCGCAGAACTCCAACACACTCCCATCAGCCGCAGAGTAGTCACTTTCTTCAAAGCGCCCACCAGAAATCATGGTGACAGCTTTTTTTAGCATCTATCACCAGAGCAAATCAGCAGGAGAAACCAAAATTCACAGGGTAGAATGTATAACGCATGTTTCCTCAAATCTATAAAAGGTTGAAATCCACAGAGTATATTGAAATCCAATATATTCACAGAGTAATATATTCTCAGTGAAAGGCTAAAAAAAAGGAAGGAAATAGCCAAATATCTCTTTGAAATCATAAAACAAAAAGAGGTTTTGAAATGATTGTATCATCTTTGTGTAATTGCTTATTTTTTAGGAAAAAAAATGACGAGTACTCCCTCCTTTCAATTCCTAGGACTGGGTTTCACAGCAGCAGAATTTGTTACTGAACACATGACACCATGAAGTAGTTTGTTTGATTTTGGCTGAACGTTTTATATAAATTCAGCTAATAAACCATGGTTTAACAAAGTATGGCTTAGTACAATGAGGGGATGTTACTGATGGAGGATTTGGGATTTTTTTAAAAATGGAAAAAAATCAACTTTATTCCCTTTCAACAGTAATTAATTTCCTGTCTCATAGCCTGCAAGCCTACAGAGTGCTAAAAGAAACATATTTTACCTTCAGAAGTACATAAATAAGTAGGGTGTCTGCAAACTACTATGCATGGGAATTCTGGGAGTTGAAGACCACACACCTTAAAGTTGCCAAGGTTGAGAAACAGTAGTTTAGACCTTCCTTGCCCTTGGAGGTCTCAAACAACCGTCCCCAACTTGATATCTTCCTGGTTTGCAACTCCCATCAATACATCCATTATTATTGACATGATTGACTGAAATGTCTTTAATAGATGACCTTTCAGTCAAAGTCATCCAGCTGTGCATTTCTTCAGTTCTCTTCAAGTTCATGTCACTTCCTGTTCATTGTAGTGATTCAGCTGGCTTAGCAGTGACCAGGAGTGAAGGGGTTCTCTCCTCTGTCACATGGCCTGAGAAACTAGCAACTTCATGTTTCTGAAGGCAGCAAGCTCAGAATAATGAGCCAAGAAGGAATTTCATTTTAAAAATCCATTGTATTTGCCAAGGCTACAGCAGAAGGAATTTGGAAGGGCCAAGGTGGCATGCTGCTCTTGGTATGCTGATACTCTGTAATCCATGCCTTGCCTTAGCCTTATTCCAAATGCTGTTTCAAAAATATAATGCGACGCAGTGGAAACATTTGACCTGAACCCTTGTTGATCAAGAAGAAACTGTTAGGACACTTGCACAACTCTGCGATAGATGTGATCATCCAGTGGTCTTATACTTCTAAAGAGCAGATGATAGACACAAACAAGAGGAAAACAACATTTGCTTTCAGACACTGCTTTGGACTTCTTGAAAGCATCTGACAAGCTACTATTAGACAAAGGTCTCTTCCAGCAAGACAATTCTTGTGCTTTTACAATATACTTAACACAAACTCCTACCACAAGTATACTCCTAATTTCCACATTGCTGCATTTTGCTCTCTCACCCTTTTGACCCTATATTACACATTATCAGCTTCCTTACCATGTATTATTTATTGTCACAAGCTGCTGAAGTCCTGCAAGGAGAGAATAATCTCAGGTTTATTATTTTTTAAAAAAATATTTTAGTCTGGATGGCTAGAACAGAGAAGAATGCAAAATAAGTAATCCGACCACCCCCAAGCTAGAACCTTCCCAATCAGTTGGGCTTGGGATAATCATGCTAACTGTGAAATGTGTGAGTTGAACTAGAGTCCAACTAGAGAGCTAGGCTGGAAAAGGGCATGATGGAGGAGAAAGAGAGAAGCAGAGGGAGAGGGCAAAGAAAAATATATACAATTGAGTAGCTTGTATGTCATTAAATGGCTACTTAATTAGAATTGATGAGATTCATTTTTGGCTGTAATAAAGGCTATCAAGGGAATCTTTGTTAAATATCCTCAGAACATTGCATAGTTTTAGCTTCTGTGAAATTGTATAGTTAATTAGAAGGAAGCTAATTAATCAACTAAGAACTTGATTCAATCAAGAGCTTTATTAGAGCAATTCTCAACTTGCTTTCCAGAGAAGCCATCTTTCTTGGGGCCAGAAGCATCAAGAGTTACTTCTTAGTCATCGTAAGGAGACTTGAATTGTTTAGTCACTGACTTTTACTTATTTACAAGCCACCCAGATTTAAGAATTACTTGTCATTTTTGGAGCAACCAGCAGCACATTAGACTAAACTGATTGCCATCACTGACCTGCTCAGCAGTCTGAATTCTCTGAGAATTTCCTACTTGAATTAGAGATTTCTGTCCAGGTTAAGAAACAGAGATCTATTTTATTTTACCAATATTCTATAGACTGTGACCTGTTACTGGAAAGGTGATCTGTGAATGCATTATCTCATTTGAATAATCCCAACTTATGTACAAGTGTAAAAGCTACCCAGAGATATTCATACCCATACCCAAGTATAGAAAGGTTCACAGGCTATGCTTCAGATACCAGTCCTGAAGTCCTAAGGTGAGCAAGTCCCATACCAGCCATGTCTTATTCCAGCAAATATTGCTTATAAGGTAATTCCCTCAGTTTTCCTCTGAGACTTTCTAGAGATCCTAGAACCCAAGAATCCACTGGGTATGAAATGAGACGGTGAAAACAAAACCAAAGATGCATCAGATGGATCTAGATTAGCCAGCAGAGGGAGACACAGACATGATGGAACATGGGCCATGGCAAGTTAAGAGAAAGGTCCCGTTTCAGTTCCTGAAGGAATCTTCTTGGCTAATGGAAATCATGAAAGGGATTGGGGGGGGGGGGAATAAAAGGAGGCAACCTACCTGCTCTCACTGCATTCTTTCTTCTCCCGCACATTCAGCCACTTGCGAAGGAGGAAGCGCTTGCGCCGTGGAGAGGCACTAGGTGTGGAGCAGTTGGACCAAGGTGTGTCTTCATCGCTGGAGGGGGTAATTTCAATGGAGGGAAGCTGGAGGAACTCCTTAGAGGAGGGGGTTGCAGTCTCTGGATTCTGCTCTTCGGCGTTCCTTGTGCGCCGCATCTTGAACCGCCTTCGGCGCAGGGTTGGAGTGGAGGAACTGGACCAGGCATGGCCTCGCTCCGCCACCTGTGGCTCTGGGACTCGCAGGGATGGCAGCTGAAGTGTCTCTGTCATCTTGGCTGCTGGCATTGGGTCCTGTGTCTCCTCTTCTTCTCCTTCCTTCATAGACACTTATACTCTTCCTTCCTCACCCCCCACCTCTGGATCTCAAAACAAACTGAAGAGCAAAAACACACCTTACTCCCTCCTGGTTGGGCTTGGCATGCTTCCTTCCTCTCCAGGAGGAAATCTCATATTCCCCAGGTGGTTTCATTGACCCGAGAAAGCCCTCCCATCCATGGAGGAGGCCAGCCACATGTTGTGCCTGACTTTCCAGCCAAGCCCGCGAACTCCGAGGCACAACTTTCAGTCTCTCGCCTGGCTCTGCCAGAGCAGCCACCAGTTCCTCATCAAGGACCAAAAGCGGGCTGCCCGGTGCCTGTTTGCCTCTTCCTCTCCTTTGCAGCACTCCTTCCTTGCCTCTGTGCAGAGCAGACGAACAGCTCCTCTGGAGCTCTGCCGAAAAACTCTCATCGGGGTGCTGCGTTCTGGAGGGACCGGATGGGAATCGTTGAGTTGCTGCGGGGAGGTGGAGGTTGGAGGGAAAAAACAAAATGAGAAAGACAGAGAGCGAGGGAGGGGAGGGAGGGAGGAAGCAGTGATATATGATAAATCAGCAAAGGAGAAGAAGAGGTGGGAGGGGGAGATTCCTCTCCCCCCCCCCCAGGCTGATGAGCTCAGGCAGCTGTTGCTAATATAGCCATACTCTGAAGTCCAAGTGACAAAAGTCTCTGTTACTGCGTTTGCTGCTGCTCCAATCAGCCCTGGTGAAGGTGGAGGGATTTCTGAAAGCAAGCCTTTCGTGCAAAGCGATTGGCTGGATTCCCCCTCCATCTCAGCACCTTTTTGGCTAGATGCCCTACTCAATCGGAGGAAGGCCACGAGATGACCCTGAGTCTTATCTGATGTCATTTGAGTTTTTTTTCGTTCCTGTGTCTCATTGAAAGTCACAGATGGTGGGCGAAAGGAGGAAAGAGACAAAACAAATTTAAAAATAAATAACTAAAGCTAGATCTGTCTAGATTCATTCTTGCCACCACTTTTGACTAGAGGATCTGCTTGGGTGAAGAACTCAAAGAATGTTGGGGCAAGCCAAAAGTGGAGCAGAAAACTCCTCCGCACCCTTTCAAGGTCAGCCCGTTTCTCTCCAACAAAGAAAGGCAAAGTTGGCAGGGAATAGGGAGTTAATATTTCCAGTTTCAATGAACCTTGGAGAAATGGTTCAGGATTACGCCATGCATCCTTACAGAAATTTCCAAAGCAAGGGAACATTGGTCTGGAGGGGGGGAGGGGAGGGAGAAGAGATAGACCTTTCAGGGTGAAAGAACTGCTTCCAAAATGGCATATTTTCCAGGCAGCTAAGTCACACCTCTGTCCATGCGATGGAACAGCAGCAGAAGATCTAACGAAGATCCAGAATAGGATAAGTAGCAATACAAGAGAAGAAAGCTTCTCTTGCTCTGGTAACACATGTTCTGGCAAGAGTTAGAGGAAGACAAGCAGCTGTACTGAGCATCTCCCCACACTCTTGACCAAGGACCCAAATGAACAGCCCTCATTATAACTCAAAATCTGTAGCTCTGTTTGGCTTGCAGCCCTGCAAATTCTTCCTTGGATGAGAGCCTTATCAGGCAGGATGGGTTTTGCCTGGACCATCAACAGAAGCCAAGTTCATCGGAGGGTACAGTGAGCATCCTCAGACGATTTATCACGATTGGATATATGTTTTTGGTTCAAACAAAGGGAAATACCACTATTACAGAGAAGAAATACATGCCGTGTGATGCATCGCCAATCCCACTATGCTATTTATTCCTGTTTTGCAACAGTTCATTTCAGTTTTATTTTAACATGGTCAAGCCTGCCTGGTTCCTCCACCACCCAAAAATCCACAGTCTAGCAGCTGACTCACTGCTTGCAGATACCCCCCTTACTTGTTTGATTGCCTGTTTGCAGGCAGCAGCTACCCATGGAGCTGACCCCACTGCAGTTTATTCACGGAAAGTGTAATCTAAATGTTGGAGCTGAGCAACCAGAAAAGAGGTCAAAAGCTTGCAAGACAATCCCCTGGAGGACCATACTGGAGGAAATAACAGCAGATTGGTAATGCAAACTGGGAGAAAAATCTAAGGAGAACTTCCTTTGCAGAAAAGTCTAAACCATGAGCAGGAGGGAATCTCCTACCTCTGGTTCTCCAAGGGCTTGCTGGTGGTTTTAATCTGAAGGCCTAAATGGAAGTGGGGGAAATAATTCTACATGGACATTGTTGATTTGCAAGAAAAGAAGTCAGGACAGCACAGTAGCCTAGCATTTGGCATCTGCTCTGAGTCCCTGGCTGAAGAGTAATGGGAAATGGGGGTTGAAGAAAACACACAACTTCATTTCACCCCCTGCTCTATCTGAGCTACCAGGAGGAGATGCAAAGTGGAAAGGAGGGAACTTCACTTAAAGACCTGAAACTCAGGCCAGGAACCAGAAGCAGGTTTGAATCAAGGGTCCCCTCCAACAAAAATTGAGCCATCGTGTCCCCAGAAAATAATCCTCTTCCCCAATATGCCAGCCATTTCAGTTACATGGCAACTGAGCTAAAAGTATAGCGGCTTAACTCTCCAAAGCTGTAAGCAACTTTAAGACATTTGGACTTCAACTCCCAGAATTCCCCAGCCAGCCTGCAGAATTCGCCACTTTACAATGTGTGGACTTCAACTCCCAGAATTCTGGGAGTTGAAGTTCACACATTTTAAAGTTGCCTAGGTTGAGAAGCACTGCTCTAAGTCATAGGAACAGAGAGAGCTCCGGAGCTGTGTAAAAACTGGTGCAGAATCCTCGTGTGGGCTTGCCTTGTGCTAGAAATTGCTATGCTCTTTTGAGCAAGTCAGTTAAATAGGTTTCCAAAGAGGAATCCTGTAATTGGGCAGGGTTGATAGTATTCCAGGGAAGACACGCCTGGAAATGAGGCAAAATTTGCTGCACTGGCCCATTGGGTAAGAACGTGCAAAATATAGTGTGCAATAAATATGATGTAAGGTTACAATCTGATTATTAGGTTTATTATGATCATCACAGATGATTCAATGACTTCTGATAGCTGACAGATGTCATAAATATAAAACTAAATACATCAATATATTTGAATATTGCATTTCTTTCAAATGGATCCCTCCACTTCCAACTCTAATCCTTCTTTCCAAAGCAATAGCAATGGTTCCCTCAGTACTAAGCAACACTTAATTATGTTGTAACATCCTGGGTTGCTTTTTAATTTTGGACAGGGGACACATAACACTTGTCTAATATTCTTTGAAATCCCAGGGCTGTGAAACAAAAGACAAGCACAGCCTCTCCTAACCATAAGGTGTGAAAAATGCCAGCTACAGAGAACTTCTGCAGGACAAAAAGAGATCGCTGCCATTGCAAATATTAGTGGTTTCTTTCCTCCCGATATTGTAACAGCCAAATCAAAAATTTACTCCCAGCCTTGGGCTTTTTCCTGCAAAACAAGGAAGCCCAAAGAAAGAGAAATCTGTTTTCATCTGGAGAAGCTAAGGCTTAAAATATTAAATGTAAGTTTGTGAGTCATATAGGGTCTTATATTGGAAGGTGGGGTGGGGTGGGGTGGGGAATACAGTGATGGATTGCCATCTTTATCAAGCCATAGATGCAACTTTCTAGCCCACCCACCCAGCAATTGTTTAAATTAAATAAGTCAACAGACATGGATAAGTAAAAAAGAACAGCTGTATATTTTTTTTCTCCCAAACATCTATTAGACAAACTCTTGGGTAGCTCACATGCTTTTATTCAAACAAAACAAAGAAATTTACAGGATGAACATAGGCAAGGCAATGGCCTGGAATGGTTGGAGATGGGGGGCGGTTCCCAGAAAATTCATTTGATAAAGGGCCCTGTGCTTCCCAGAAGCTTGCAATCCGCCCCAAGGAAAATAATGCTCTGTAATGGAATGTGACTGTCCTTCCTTTTTGAGACTGAGTTTATTTAATTCATTACCTCCCCCCCAAATATCCATACCAGTACTGTCCATTAAGCGTCCCATCAAACTTGGAATAAGAAGCCTTCTTTTTTTTCCCTTCAAACCCTGTTTGCTTTGGAAATAGACAGGGTTGGGGCAATATTAAAGTGAGAGAATATAGAACGGAATGAATTTGGGCGGGTGGACTGAGACGCCTAAAACAGAAGCTTAGCAAAAACAGATTGACGCACCCTCAGTTTCCTGGACTCTGGAAACTTGCGTTGATTCTGCCCCTAAATGCAGAGTAAACAGACCTCAAGAAGCATATCCCAGAGCTCTCCTCTACTGCTGAAACTGTCCCTTGGACTTCCTGCTAGGCCAGGGGGAGTCACAGCAGTAAAAACATCAGGGGGCTTCCAGAAGCAAGGTGTCATGCACCACAATTCTCACTTGTTGCATCCATGCAGGGTGCAGCTGCCCCATAATCTACAGCAGCATTAATATAGCATGACTGGCAAAGAGGGCTAGGGAATTCTGGGGGTGGAAGTCCACACACCCTAAAGTTGCTAAGGTTGAGAAACACCGCTCGATAGCAACCCACTTTCTGGTTAGTCTGGCAGATACTGTGGAACTTGAGCTCTGTTTTGTTAGGAGAGACAGATCAGGACCCCAACCTGGCCATTTTCATAAACGACAGCCCTCCGTTGTCTTTGAGCATTTTTGCGGTACGTATGCAAATATCCAGGAAGTGCTGCACAACCCACAGACAGATTCTACAATTGAGCATTTCTGCAAATGAAAGCAGGTAAGAAAATCGTCCAGGTCCAATGTATAAAAATAATATTTAAATCGTCCCTCTCTAAGAAGAGGTGATTTGAGAATGAGAGAAAGATTGAGAGTGTGGTTTGCTTATTTGGGGTTCAGCATCCTGTCAACCATGGTTCAAGAAACCACGCCTTTCCAAGATGTATAAACTGAGTCTGTAGGTGCATGTCTGTCTCTGTGTCCATGTTTCCAAACAAAGAAACGAGGTATGAATTAATGAGCTGGAATAAGTGCACCATGTAAAATCTCTGCTGAGCAGAATTTTTTTTTTACTCACATTATAATTGCCTTTCTTTTGCTTTCTCTTTTGTATTAACTTTGATCAGGCATTCTCGCAAGCATAATTAGCAAGAGAGAAGTTGAAGTGCAGTTTAAACCTCGTTTGTAGAAATATTCTTTGGGGAAGAATAACAGACCAAAGAGATGCACATATGTCCTCCTTGAAGCCCAACGGGGTATTGTTCTAGAGTCTGCAATAAATCAGAATCGATGTATCACCAGACAGCATCATTTACATTATTTATAATAATAAAGGGTGTGTGGCAATTCCAGTAATTGTTTCCCAGAGGTTTTTTTTTTAAAAAAATAAACCAATTAGTATTTTGCAACTGTTTTGGGAAGGCATAAGCCTCATCCATCTCCCATACCTGCAAAATATCTTTACATAAGTCATGCAATTAATCACAGGGGATCCAAAGTACAATATCTTTGAACAGCATTTTCCTCCTATTTTGTGAAAGTATCTACCAGGAGAACCCTCACATACCAGAAACAAATAAGCAAAAAGAGAAAGAAAGAAAGAAAAAGAAAGAAAGAAAGAAAGAAAGAAAGAAAGAAAGAAAGAGAGAGAGAGAGAGAGGGAGGGAGGGAGGGAGGGAGGGAGGGAGGGAGGGAGGGGGAGGGGAGGGGAGGGGAGGGGAGGGGGGAGAGGAGGAGGAGGAGGAGGAGAGGGAAATCACACTGTTTTCATCTGGAGAAGCTAAGGCATAAAATATTGAATGTAAGCTTGTGAACCATATAGGATCTTAGAATGGAAGTGGGGGGAATACAATGATGGACTGCCATCTTCATCAAGCCATAGCTTCAACTATCTAGCTCCCCTGCCCACCCAATTTTTCAAACTGAGTAAGTCAACAGACATGCATAAGGAAAGGAAAGGAAAGGAAAGGAAAAAGATGCATGTAAAGCTGAAACAAAGCATAGGATATTCAACTTTATTGTAACATACATTTCACAGACTTGGGTTTATAACTGTGGCCAACATCGTCCAGCAGATCTCCACAATCTCTTTACAGATCAGAGTATTTCTCTAGTCAGTCCACAAGAATGTCAGGTGTCACTCCACAAAATCCTTGGTCATGGACAAAATAGAGCTATACATGAATCATGAAGAAAGGGTTGCACTTGTACCCTTAAGAAGCCCAGTCAAGAACGGCTGCTGGGGATTTTGTGTTCGTGGCACACAAAATCAGGATTCCTCAATTTCTCTGCCCAGAGCCCGATTCCACTCCTTTCTGCTTCATAGACCATTTTGCCACAAGCAGTGTTTGCCCAGAGGCACATCACTGCTTAACTGATAGAGATGTGTACTGCTGTGACTTCTAAAAGAGGTTCCAATGGGGCATCCTTGGGCGAAAGCAAGATAAACTTAGCCCCGTACTTCCTCACCAGTATATTGGCTCTACGTGTGTATTCCTCTGGATCAACAGTGGCTCAAAGTTTAATAAGGAGTCAGAATGGGGGAGATGGTTTTTGTCTAAGGATTTTTCTTCCCATTTTTCCAATGGGGGAAAAAGGAAGAGGGAACAATGAGAAATATTTCCTATGAAGTGTTTCTCCCTGATCTTAAAAAAAGGCACTTTTTAAGATTTAGGGTAAAGTTCCTTCTGTAATATGAAGATATTTCTGTGAATTTGCCTATTGTGTTAGAGGATACTGATTCCTGTATGCTGTGTGGAAATATACAAGATGCATTTCTGCCCTGAGAAAAGACAGGAGTGATTTTCCTGAATCAAGGGCCATCTTCTTATGAACTGCCTATTGCTTTCCTCTGGACACCCACGATGTAGTCCGGAGATCCACAGACAACTACCCACAATGGTTTGTGCCACACTAACGTTGTAAAAAAAAAAGTTGTAATCCAGTATATATAATTAAGCCCCACAAGTCTCAATGAATTCAATGAGGCTTATTTATGAGTAGATAGGTAAAAGGAATGAATGGAAAAGTACCTACACAATTCAAGCCGTAGTACTAAGTAAGTGTGCTTCTGTGGAACAAAGGCTCCAGTAAATCACAAAGGTTTTACTTTTCAGTAGTTTGAGATTCTATAGATACACCAAACGTATCTTTTGTTAGGCTACCCCTATTATAAATACACTGCATTTTGCAATGTATTGTTACAGCTGTAAACCAAAGCTAAGTTGGGGAAGAACATTTTATCTATTTCTTTTCAAAGTTTCCTTTTTAATTAACCTTCGTCCACCTGGTGGGGAAAATTGTGAATTCCCCCTCTCCCTCCACAGCTGCAACATTTTCAGAATTTTCGCACCTCTGGAATGAACTACACACTTTGAAAAGTAGATGTGGTTACGGTGCAAGGTTGTGAATCAACCCTTAATGCCTTTCTTGAACAAAATCCCCACTGGCCCAGCAATTTCCTTGCAAAAATGTTTAATGTGTTAAGCACTGAAAACCATATCCACCAAGGAGTGGTGGATTTCATTTCCTTTCTCTACAAAAAGCTAATAAGTAGAAGTGTTTTCAACATGTCCTGAATTCCCAGGTATCACAGAATTAGGGAAGAGGACCGACTGCTCTTCCTCCCAGGGGGTAAACTCATTTTGTAATAAGCATGTAGATATTGCTTCCCAAAGTCAGTTCTTTCTGTTAAGAGCTTGATTGCCCATAATCTCAGCAGAGGAGCCATAAGAGGAAATTTCTGAAATCAAATACATACTCTATACTCTCTACATGCATTTTCCCTTTCGAGTTCTTCCTTCAAAAGGGAGCTACTTGGGAAATCCTTTGCAATTAAGTAGGGATTTAAAACCAAATCTCTTCCAGCTTGTTGTGCCTCTTAGAAAAATGCTCAGTTGCTTGCTTTTTGAACAGTCCTAGGAGTCACCACAAAACAAGCACGCAAATGCAACCTTTTCTGCTGCTCTGATGTTCCATCTACAGAATTATCTGGATCTCATTCTCTGCACTCAGGTTCCTAGAACACATTGTGCTGAAGTCATATCATTTACCCAATGTAATGCCACTCAATTTATCACACTTCTCTGAAAGCTTCTTAGTGCATTTGCTAACCAAAAGCTACTTGATATGTTAGGCCAAGAGATGGCAAATGTCCCAAGGTCACCCAGTGTTGTTCCAAGGTTGCCAAGTGAACTTCATGGCTGAGTGAGAATTTAAACCTTCTCAGGACTCTCAGCCATTATACAAAACTGGCCTTTGAATGACAGGCAAAGGGGACTCAGAATATATCTGTGTAGCTGCATGCACAATAAACCATCATTGCAGCTACGGATCTATGCATTCTTGCTGGTCAGTTTAAAGGACAGTAGTCATCTGCAGGTTAAAAGCAATTTCTTAAAAAGAATTAAATCAGTTGAGCCCCACTAGCAATGGGAGATCTTTCTGAACTTTATTTTCAACTTCAGTCAAGAACTGTGCATGCTGAAAATAGTGGCAAACTTCATGCCTCCTCAGATGTTCTCTGCACAAGAAAAACTAAGCCATCTCCTGCAGAGGCCTCGGACGGGAGGAGATGGGCAGGGATAAATTAGATAAATAAATAAAATAAAATAAATAAATGTTTCCTTTTGTATTCAAGCAATAACACACCCAGTGGGTGATTCCCTTTACCATTGCTGGCACCAACAATAAAACTGTGTCCCATTTTTACCACCACAGAGATAACAAGAGATACCACCACAGCCATAGACCATACTCATGCTACAAAGACGTCCTATTGACCATGTATTCCCATCCCAGAAATCTTCAGTAGCGTTTCCAAAGGAAAATGTTCAAATTATATTTTTCAAAAAGGATATTAATGGATAAGACCAAAACCAGGAACTAAAAATAAGGGATGTACTTTTAGGCAGAGCTACAAAGTACACGTGATGCCAAAACAGACCACCCGATAATCCACAGTCTCTTTTTCAGACTACGTTTTGCAGAATGCTTGGAACTTTCTCACCATACCAAGGATGCAAACACGCCAGAGTTTGGACAGGGATGCTTTATTTTCTGTCTCATTTCTAGTTCACATCTGCAACCGAATAACAACACAATTAATAACTAGCAATTAATATCCTTGCTGTCAGCCTTGGCAAAACAAGGACATCTGTTTTAACATCATCAGCATCAAGGGCAGGCTTGGTGTTACATCTACAGTAACTTGAACACAATCAGGCCTGTTCGTTGTCTCAGATAATCTGTCACCCAGATTAATCTCCCAGCATCTGTCCTTAACTTACTATCAATATCCGTTCTCTGCTTCCCCTCACCTTTTGCTGTTGATATGAAAGCAGAAACCAACAGGACCATCAAAAATGTAAACTGCCTAAGGCTGTTAAGCAGTGCCAGACACCCGTTTTTCACAGTTTCGTTAACTGAGATTTTATTCAAGCAGCACGTTGGTTTCCTTGACTACTGTATGAATGGGCTTCGAAAAGGCAAGCAAGGAAGCTAATATTCCTCACAAATGTAATTTGAGATGAACACAGAAGGCATCCCTCAAGCGACATGAGACAGAGCGATGCTCTGGAAGAACCACTATTTTGTGATGTTCCTTTTCACATCTCTGTTTCGACAGTGGAAGTCCTGCTGGTGACTGAAATGGAGGAAGGAGCAGAAAAGCAAAATATAAATCATCAAAGGACACACCACCTTAGAAGCAGCATTAAAGGTAGGTAAAGGTAAAGGTTTCCCTTGACGTAAAGTCCAGTCGTGTCCGACTCTAGGGGGCGGTGCTCATCTCCGTTTCTAAGCCATGGAGCCGGCGTTGTCATAGACACTTCCGGGTCATGTGGCCAGCATGACGACTCGGAACGCCGTTACCTTCCCACCGAAGCGGTACCTATTGATCTACTCACATTTGCATGTTTTCGAACTGCTAGGTGAGCAGGAGCTGGGACGAGCAACGGGAGCTCACCCCGCCGCGCGGTTTTGAACCGCCGACCTTCTGATCGGCAGCTCAGCGGTTTAACCCGCAGCACCACCGCGTCCCTCAGCATTAAAGGTAGTCCTTGCTTAATGACCACAATTGGGACCGGAATTTTGGTTGCTAAGCAAAGCAGCCATTAAGCAAACCTGAACTGATTTTAGGATCTTTTTTGTGGCAGTCAAGCAAATCATTGTGGGCATTAAGCGAACCATGCGGTCATTAAGTGAATCACATGGTTCTCCATTGATTTTGCTTGCCAGGAGCTGGCTAGGAAGGTTGAAAATTTGGATAACATTGCCACGGGATGCTGCGACAGTCATAAATGCAAACCGGTTGCCAAATGCCCAAATTGTGATCACATGACCATGGAGACACTGCAACGGTTGTGTGAGGATTGGTCTAAATTGTTTTTTTCAGCACTGTCGTAAGTCTGAACCATCACTAAACATATGGTTGTTAAGTGAGAACTAACTGTATAAACACTTGTCCACACAATGCCAACAGAACTTCTGCAGGTAAGGCTAACCGAAAAACAACAGTGGATACAGAATTTAACACTGTGAGAATCCTTGCTTTGTTTAGTGTGTGTATGTGTGTGTAGTCAGGGAGAGAGAACGAGAGAAAGAGATCAAAAAAGGAAAGTAGGGACTGAATCAAGGGGATTTCACTGCCTGTGGTGCAGTGCTGCTAGCCTTTCCACTTAAGTTAAAGCAGAATTTTTAAAAGAAAATTATATTGTTCATACAAATATTCTTAGATCAATATTTACCTAAAAACATTGGATAACAAGCAAAACACAGTCTGCAAAATAAGCCGAGCAAGGCAAAGTTGTCTAAGCTGTATGATTTAAAGCCACACGTTGCTTTTCCTGGCACTGATACCGTTTGTTCTGCAGAATATAAGGAAATCATCTGAGTGGTGCTCTCTAGTGGCGTTATAATAAAGACGTTATGCGCCTATATTTTATCTGAAGAGGCCTGCCCTGCACTTCAAGTATGGCTTTTCCGAAGGATATTTAATCCTGCCTTAACCCTGCCACTCAGTCTGGTGATCCCAAACACTGAGGATGAACAAGCTCTAGCCCAGCCGTCCAGGCTCAGATGCCAGACGTTCCAAAATTATTACATTCATTTCATGAGTAGGCCTGGACAGATGCCTTAACCGTATTCTCAAACTGAAAATAAAGAATTTATTTATTTTATTTCTTCTCTTCCCCAAATGGACTGTAGTCCCCAAAATTACAATTGTTGTCGTTGACATTAACATCTGCACCTTCCATTTCACCTTTTTCCTTATCAAACCAAGGGATGAACTTTCCTTCCTTCCTTCCTTCTCTAAGTTTATTCCAGGCTACTCAGCAAACACATTGCAGGAATTTGTCCATAACTTCATTATATTTCTTCCACTGTCCAGCTTAACCATGGCAAAAGGACCAGTTCATCTTCTCTGCTGCTCATACAGGATATTCTGGAGTTAGATGCATTCAAAAGGGCAAAAGGGTTACCAGTAGGTATTAGCGGGTGCTGCTGGCAAAGGCGAACAAGATACCATCAGCCAGGCCCATGGTGGATTGTGCAGAGACTGTTTTCACTTCAGATCAGTAAAGGGTTTCTCTTTATTTGCACCGGAGAATATATTATTGAAGATCATCACGTGCAAAGAAACTTTATAATCAGGTTCTTATCTTACGGGCATTGAAAAAGTAGGAACAGAAGCTGAAGAGGAAAGTGCAATCCTGGTCACCTCTTTTCATGGGACATGCAAGAAAAGAATGATAGTCTTCTTCAGCCTGGCAACTTCTAGCCATGTCGGAGCAGCAAATCCAAGAATTACCCATCACATTTAGTGGTTGACAGGTTGGGGTGGCTTTGTTAAATCAGGTATACCTTCTCCAGACCTGCAGATCCATTCAGATCACATCCCACCCAGCACTTCATACAAGTGGACACAGCACAACCTTTTCTGGGGGCCTGGATCTACAGAAGTGGGTCATTCTTACCTAGTATGGGATTTAGAATCTACAGACAATCCTAAACTCTTCCCTTCATTGCAGGTATGGGCCATAGTTCCATCTTTCACAGAGGACTATAATGTGGTGAGAATGGAATTAGGTTTGCACATGGCATCCTACCCCATTCTTGACCCAGTTAAATGTGTTGTGAGAAAAGGCCTATGATTAAGAAGAGGTCATTATGTGGATCAAAGGGCAACTCTGTTCATGTAGGTTTTCCACTGCAGAAACAAGAGGAAGTCCTATAGTATTTCAAAAGTGGAAATTTTGAGTTAGGTAGCTAAATTATTCTCTCCTCGAAGGGATGGAAAACTTCAGAATGTTGGTTTCAAACGTTGATAACGAACAATAAAAATGCATCCATTCTTGAAATACGGAAGAAACTAAGCAGGTCCCTAAATAAATTAAAATCAGGCAGTAGCAATGAAACTAAAGATGAAATCTGAACGAATGGCACATTTTGGATGCTCCAACTTCACACTGGTAGCCAGTTGCAATTCCCATACAAGGAGGAAACTACCTCCAAAGCCTCTTCCAGCAGGCCTTTCCAGCTCTAAGTGGGATTCTGGGTAATTGTTGTAATTAAAGCATCTGAAAAACAAAAGTGGGGGAGGACTCCTTTGCAAACATACTCCATCCCAGGGAACAGCTGTGCTTTGCTGAATGGGAACACAACCCTTGCTCCCTCTCAGTGCCCAAAATGTCTGACTCATTGTGAAAGGACTTGATTATCTGATCTTTCCGGGGAGCATAGAGAAAAAGGGAAGAAGTTTTGGAGTCACTGGACAGAGAGGAGACAAAGACAGAAGCATCAAATGTGAGTCATCCATCATGTTAAATAGTCTGCTTCTCTTTCAGAAAGAATTCTGGCTGAAGGAATCTAATTCAATATCAAGAGGATATGTGGATGGATAAAATGTGATGTGGGATCCAGATTTGCATAATTCAGTCTGCAGTACTTCAGTTTCTGTAGAACAAATAAGACACTGGTGGGGGAGAAGGAAGGCAGGAGAAGAAACATGAAAGGAGATGGTTCAGGAGCTGAGATGGTAAAGATGACCATATATAAGAAGGAAAGGAACCAAGAATTTTGCCTCGCTTGCAAACTGGCTAAAATCATCCAGGATGCAGATGAACACTAAAATCCCCCTGTGGAGCATTGTTCGTCTTCTGATGTATCTTTTTTAGATTACTATTATTCCAGTTGAAGAACTTTAATGTGGCAGGCAACTAATGATATTTGATCAAGGACCAGAAATTAATAACAGATTCAGTCAGCATGCTGAGTATCAGTTCCATCAGTCTTTGAGATTTGTTTTAAAAAAGGAAGTATGATGAAGGTGGGAGAAAGAATTAGGACAGGGTCAAATTATTCTCATTTTTTTTTCACCACTTCTTCTATCTTATCCCTACCTTGAAAATCTGGCAATGTTTGGAAGTTTGGAAGCCATTTAGATCTTGAGAGGCTGTAGGTAAACTGAGTGGGAAAACTTTAAGAAATAAACTGGCATAAATGGGATGGAACTGGCCACCCCACCCATATAAAAGAGCCTTCTCCTCAAGGTTAAGACGCCCCCTTCCCTGTTACATTTTTTGGAAAATGGCTAAGATAATCTTCTTCCTTTGGAACATAGGATGTTAGTTTGTGGTGGCAGTGTTTTTTATCCAGCTTTTCTGTTTTTATCTAGTTTTTGTTGGGCTCTATATATTTTATATGATTTTATGGTGTTATTTTCATGATTATGAGCCTCCCAGCACCTATGATTGGTGCAGCCTATAAATTCACGGAAATAAATATGTAACTAAATAGCATGGACAGAATTCCACTGCAATTGGGACCTCAAAGTCTATGCTCTTCAAAGGTGCCTAAAAGTTGTAGGAATTGGTGCTTAGGAGAGAAAGGAATTCCAAAGTATAGGGATCACCACAGGTAAAGCCCCCCATCCCCACCCATAAGCTAACACAAGACAACCCTCTGTGGCTGTAGGTAAACTGTACAACTTCTCCAATGATCTCAGTAACAATAACTAAGGTGGTCCAACTGGTGCCCTCATTCCAACTTCTTTAGGGCCTTGAAATCCTAAGCAAAACCCTGAACACTAACTGCTAATTGGCAGCTAGTGAAGTTGCTTCCCCAGAGGAATAATACATACAGTTGTCCCATTCAGCAACATGGCTGTTGCATTTTTATCAGTGGCACTTCTGGATCAAGAGCAAAGGCGGCCTTATATAAAGGGCATGACAGTGATCTGAACATGAAGTTACCCTTGTGTGGACTGTCCCTGTCCAGGAATGGTATAGCTAGTCAAGGAGTCCTATAGTCAAAGGCCATCCTGGCCACAGAGACCATTTGGACCTCCAGTGACAGGATGACTCTAGATGCTTCCCCAAGCAACATACCTGTTCTTTCTGAGATAGTGCAACCCCCACCCCCGCCCCAGAGGAGGCAAACTTATCAATTCCCACACTTAGGAACAACCTTCCCCAAACCAGTTTAATAACAGCAAAAGATAAAGGGTTTCAGACACCCCAGAGAATACTCAGGCTACCTACAGGGCAAGGTGACATAGTAATATGTAACCCTGACAACGAGCAGGTTGCATTAGATCATGTTCTGACAAGACAAGGATTGATCTGTCTAAAATTCCAGCCAACCCAGACATGCCTACTTTTAAGTTAGGGATCAAACAGGCCAACTTAACTTTGCACCTAGACGTTGTGGTTTTTGATTGATACATAACATTCCTCAGCTCCTGATATCCGCTGAGATCCTTCCTAGCTGGGTGGGGGGTGGGGGGAAGATAAAGGGAGGAAAATTTACCCCCTCAGTATTTCCTTAAAATATTTTGTGGACTTCTGCAGATCTCAAGGTTGCTCTGATCACACTGACCCCTTCCTTGTGTTTCCCAATGGCCATTTTTGTCTCTCTCCACAATGCAAGAAATAGATGCAACTGTCTAAGCTATTCCCAGCGCGTTAAGTGGCCATACCTATTAAGTTGCAAAGGGTCACAGAGGGCACCCCAAACCACAGATCAACGTTCTCAGCACAGATCATGGCTATGAATTTTAACTTCCATGAAAAAGTGCTACTTGCCCTCCGTAAAAATCTTTAACCATGTGGAAAAAACAACTGAAAACTCCAAAGCACACCGGATTTCATCTCCTTCTGACATGCCTGTTAGAAAACTGCTTGGCAAAGAGTCACTAGTCTGCACCAAGCATCTGCTGTTTGTTTGTCATCAATTGCCTAATTTTATAGAAAGACTGGAAACCAAGGAATAGCAGCAGATTCTCTTCCGTTTACTCTGGATGAGCAATTTACTCTTTGTAGCCACGTACAAATCAGATGAGAATTTAGCTTGTACACCAACAGCAGTGAAAGTAAAATCAGGTCTCCATATATAAAGAAATGCAAACGCTTGGGAATGAATTATGCATCTGAAGTTATTTATACACAGAATAGAACAGCTGAAGTGTTTAAGATTCAATGCCAGCATCCCCCACATTATGAGAAACTGTGTTCATCTGCATAACATTAGGTTGAAAACTGGTGTTTAAATGTCCCAGGAAAACCTACCCAGAAAATATTTATAGGTGGGTCTTTTTCCATGTTTGAGAAACTTCTGCTTTTCTCCCACTGATTGTAGGGGGCTATTAAACAGAATGTGATGTTCCTCGCCTCTGCTAAATTCAGGATGGTTCTGAACACAAACTAGCCACACTAAAGGGAAGGAAGCGTCAGCCTGAGATACCAGAATGAGTCTGTTGCCCGGGGCTGTTTGGAAGAGACTGCTTTACCGTTAGGCAATGCTAGATGGCAGTCCAAGTTAGGATTTGTGGAAGAGAAAGTTCTCTCAGTTTTATCATGAGACATAAAGATACTGCCATTCGAAAAGGCAGCTCTGGCATGGGCTGGTCCGGAAGCGAGCGACTAAACGAATAAACAACAAAGACGCTGATCAGGCAGAGTGGATTGGATGAAATGCTCAAACTTGATAGCGTAATGCCATGTAGTCCACATGATGGGGAAGGTGAATAACACCATTACATAAATAGTCCTTCATGGCATTTCAGTCAATGAAATACTCCAGAAATATGCAAATACCCTTCAGACTCTTCGTTCATACCTCCCCCAAAGTATTTCCTGATACATGATGCAATCACGGGTTTCCAAGTTTTAAACAATTAATTGATGTTCCAAAACATCCAATAACCCAAGCCAAAAGAAAAAAACAAAGGCAGATTCCAAGTTCATATTTTGACCTGCCACTTCCCTTTATAAAAGAAGAGCCAGCCATGTTAGACAGATGCACAAGCCAATTGAGGGTTATCATATTATCATATCATTACCAATATGAGATCAAGATGGTAATTGCTAATGGCAGGTATTTAGAAACCCAGTTAGGATCGACTCACATGTCTGTTCCAAAGTATGTTCTTACCCGAGTTGGTAGGCGACACTCAGTTCCAGTTCAAATGCAGAATTAAAATACCCTAGAATGGTGTTTCTCAACCTTGGCAACTTTAAGAGATGTTGGCTGGGGAATTCTGGGAGTCGAAGTCCACACTTCTTAAAGTTGCCACGGTTGAGAGACACTGCCCAAGAAATTAGTTTGGATTTGATCTGTGACCTCTGCCTAAAGGAACTGCATCTTTTCCTGGGATCGCACAAACTCAGGCATTTCTAGACTGTGCGCAAGGAAAGTCCATAATTGTATATCTGCTGCCCCACACAGACATAATCTGGAAAGCTCCTTAGCTGCACCAACAAATTCATCGCTGACAGTGATAGATCTACACTTACGAAAACATTCCTTAATACACACAGCATATAGAAGCAGCTTTTTAGAAGTTTCAGGACCTCTGAATGTACAGTACCAACTCCACATCATGTAGATCTAAGCTGTACATTAGCATCTGCAGAGTAAATGATGCCTGGGATTATCCAGCAAAGCAAATGATAAGGAATCAAAAATTGCTGGCCAAGTCCATAAACTCATTTTGAGTTCGTTTGCATGTGGTATTTTAAAAAAGCAAACGACTCCACTTTTCTCCATAAAAACTTTAGTTATCTTAGGGGAGGATTTTGATTCCTAGCCCCTGAGCATACACCTAACTGTGCTTATATTAACTGAAGATTGACAAGAGTTTGCACACAAGAATGCTGAATCATGCATCTATCCCCTGAACAATGAGAAGATCTGACACGCCAATAGATCCAAAGTCTGCAATTGCTTCAGGCCTAGGATCATTCCTGAATCAGCATCAGATTAACCCTCCTGAGCCCTGACAATATGCAAGTCAACAAAGAAATGAAAACTGCCATCTCATCATTCCTGCAAGAGATTCTCGACTGGACTAGCCTCTAGCCAGTTTACTGCCTCACCCCAACATACTAATTCACAGCACAGACATTTACCAAGTGCAGGCTATTAATAGTGGCAATTTACCGGAACACCATTTTTAGAAAGGACAGCAACATTCCACACATGCTCAGCGACTCTCTTACCAACTCTCCAATGACCCATAGAAATGAATGACTGCGTGTGGTGCTAGTAGGCCTTTCTCTCTCTGTGCCACACATTTCTTCTGAAGACACCCTGGAAGGACCCCAAAGGCAGGACACACCCTGCACCCTCCCCTCCCATACACTCCCATACCCATCTCTTAAAAGCCTCCAACTTCACCTACCTCTCCCGCAGCGCTGGCCTTGATTTCCAGCAAACTATCTGCCCGAGAAGCAAATAAGCATGGGACTTACGGGGTTAAATGGACAGCGGAAAGCCCAGGCACTCTTCTTTGGCAGTCTTCATCTGGGATGCTTCTAAAGCACAGCATTGGATTCATCCCACCCCTTCCAGGAGCTGACAGTGAATGATCAAAGGGGAGACACTGAGATAACACTATCTGTGGGCAAATGGGGCGGGGGAGGGAGAGAGAGAGAAAGAGAACAAGAACTGGGTGGGCGGACTAAGGAAAGTAGCAGATCCTGAAAAAAAGTCATAGGTAAAATCTTCTGATGGGTGTTTTCCCCAGCCCAGCTCTTTGGGTCCTCTCACATGAAGTGCTTGATGTCAACCAGCCTGGCTGGCCAACGAATCTGCACAGCTGGAAGGGAGATGGTGTTAATAAAATTGCTCCTAATCTGTCCCCGAGCTGCAGTAACTCGCAGCTCACTGCGGCTTTCTTTCAAGAGGAAAGGAAGAACCATTCTTCAGTAGCAAGGACTTCAGCCCCTGGAGCCCAGGTTGCAGCCGGGAAATCTGAACCCAAATTCGGTAAATCCTAGGTGTGTACGGAAATACACGCTCACACAACTGCACAGAGGCCACCAAGCAATTCTAACAGGATGTTCCTAATCTTAAAGGGACCACAGCCTTACAGAGCACAAGTTCTTTTCTTCAGATGCTACAGTGCCCGAAGTTTTTATATTGATCCTAAGACACTCATTCCTAAATTAGGATTCAAGGTTATCCCATGATTGCTTATCCCTTCCAAAGCATCCCAATCTTTATGTTGTGATTCTGCAAAACCCTGGAATCGTTTTGCAAAGTGAAGCAATTGAAATGGGCTCGCTTCCCCTCTCATGCTGTGCAGCACTAGGACCTGCCACTGCCATCTTCAATTTTAGATACATCAGTGTACATAGGAGTGTAATAAAGAAAGCACAGATCAGGTTGATGCCTAATTAGCAAATAATAAGGGTTTTTGTGGTTTTTTGTGGTTTCAGGTTGGTGTGTTGTGCGATATTGAGATTTGGATCATGGCTTAGCGAAATAGTACCCAGCCTGCTGCAGCTTATTCAATGAAGCTTGGATAAGCAAACCATGACTTAGAATAAGATGCGAAGCCCATCACTGGTTGAGTTCATACAACATGCTTAATCAGGTGATGGAATTAATTTATTTTCTGGATGAGTACCATGGTGTAAGCTAGGGATATCAGATCTGGGCTGCAAACATCCCAACAACTGCAAGATAGCAGTGACAAGCTATTGAAACGCTTAAATCTTTAATCTGTAGTTTTCACCAGAGATCAGATCACTCTACTGCAACCCCTAAAATAGACAGATCACAGTTTAAACACAAAGGACCATTCAGTTCCTCCCAGAATCTTGATCATCTGTCTCCCTACAACTGTTAAATGCAGCCCAAAGGTTGCTCGTTTCCTCCATAAAGTCACTTGGATCATCTCCCCAGCCACAACTCACGATGATCAAATGTTTGTGGGGCACAGAAAGAAATTGCTTCCAGATTCAGTTCTACAGTAGCTGTGAATCTCTCTCAGCAGCTGAGCCACCCCATCCATCTGTACTGGTGAGCTTGCAGCCTTCTAGTCTGTGCCTGCATTTGCATATGTATTTGCATTCATATGCATAAACCACAACAGCCACCAATAAGCTTCTGGCAAGGCTTCTTCAAATGCAGTTCCTGTGCAAATGTAAACCATCAGTCTATTTCTTTGACAAAACATACACGCAAAGCTGTTCTGAAGAGAAATCCCAGTGGAACATTGATTCCACAATTCTACCACTACTTCTTAGAAGCTGCAGATGCCTCCTTGTACCTTCATTTCTCCACAGGCTGATCAATCTACTGTTTGCCCCCATTGGTGTCAGTGGGAACTAATGGGCAGAGAGGTCCCTTGGATGAAAAGACTTTGCCCCACTACAGACACGTTTACCCCAGGCTTCTATTTGGGAAGAAATAATTGGGCCATATTGCTGAATTGATCATACCCTGAATAAATGAGGTGGTTAAGCAAGGGAGATGCAGGCTTCTGCCCCTGAAATTCATGTTTTGCCCCTTGAAACTGTTGGAAGTTTTGGCAAATCCAGCATGCCTTATTAACATGTAAATTAAATTGCCCCGAAATGCAACTCTGAGGAAGCTGTTTGTTGCTACTCCCACTTGCTGTTTCTTCTTCTTTCCCACTTGTCCACCCAGGGAGAGGCAGCATGGATGCTGCTCTCTTCATCAGGGCCATGTGCTTGGGCCTTGATGAGGGATTCTGCCCCTTTCTTCCACACAGCTCTTGGCAGCTGTGGGGCTGAGAGTTTAGGGCAAACTATGTAATTAAAAAGAAAAGAAGAACAAAGGAACCTCACCTTTTCCCACCAAGATGGATGTAGCAGAAGCAACAACAAATAAAGTCAGTAAGCTTCTGTTTACTTCTTAGCCTAATGTGTCTAAGCGTGTGATTCTTTATGCTTGGGAGGGCTGAATGTATAAGAGCAATAACCTGTGTTTCTCTGGCATGCGCATTGAAGCTATCTAAGATAATTTCCTTTTTCTGTGCCAGCTTCTAAGCTGTGTTATAAGCTCTGCTCCATTTCAGTGGTTCTAGCAGGCTGCTGAATTGGCTTCAGAAACCACCCAAACATCTAAAAGTCTGCTTCTGCTGATTTGGTCGAGTGTAAATTAAGTTTTATTCTGTGAAGCTTTGCTGGTTCCATTGTTCAATGACCTCAAGTGGTGAAGCTCATCAATTTGCAGGCAAAAACCCCTCAATGTCTGTAATTTGCCTGCAACAGTGAGAGAGCATCCTCATTTTGATTCTCCAGGTTATAAAGGTGTTTGGGGTGACTAACTTTGCCTTTGCAGAACAAAAATTTGTTCTCCAAAGAGACATCTCAAAACATCAAGAACAAGGAATGAGGATCACTGCTCCACTAGGAGATTATCCACTCTCGGTAGCAACAAAAATCTTTTGCAAGGGGAGGATAGGAGGGGAACATGCTTGCTTGCACACTGTTTCATGGCTGAAGAGAAGGAGGAAACTAACAAAACACGTGTTGATTTCAACTTCGTTCTGTCTGGACTCTTGAGGGAAAGTTGAAAAGCTATCAAACTTAAATTTTTTACAGGTTCTGAAACTTAGATGCTAGAAAGAGAACTGGGGCAAGAGTTGTCTCCCAAAGGAAACAAAGGTCACAGCTTTTTCACAAAAATAATACACACACACACAAGTTTCAGAGCAGTTCAGCTGCATCATACTGAGCTAATGCTGTTGCTGTAGTAGGGAAGAGGGATCTGAAATTGCTTTCAAACTGATGAAAAATTCACATGTGGGAAATCCCTCTCAGCTCACCCAGAGTCCACTCGTCAATCTTCTGTAGCTCCTGTCCATCATAATGCAGCCTCCACTCCCAAGATGTTCTCCAGATCAACCTTCTCCAACCTGCACCTCCAGATACATTAACTGCCAGAATTCCCTAGCCAACACAGCCACCATATGGCCTGAGAATTATGGAACCTGTCTGTGGTCCAAAACCATCTGGAGATTCCCAGGTGAAAGAAAGCTCCTGTTCTTTCTCCAGGTATACACACACACTTGGGATAGTCACATTCAGCTGAATGCAGTGCTGCTGAATTTATACTATGTACTCACAGACTTCCTCAAGGAAGACAGTTACACAAGAAAATCAACACTCAACAAATAATATGTGGCTTTATAATACACAAAATTTCAATGTTTGTCTTACCTTATCATTTCTTACTGTAGCATCTCCTGCCGCCTTGCAATGCCTCCTTGTCATACAGCGTTCATTTTAAACCCAGAAATATTCCTTCCCCCCTGCAATTATAAATAATTTCATCTTCCCAATTCTCCACCTCAAGCCTTCTAAGAAGCAGATTTTGGTATTGTTGAAGTGTCACAAGAAAAAGAACTCAAGCTTCTTAAAAGCACACTAAGAATGTCGTCCCCCCCCCCCCGCTTTGTCTTTAGAGGCATAGCAATGAAAATATTTGGAACAATTAAAAAAAAAATTCTACAAGCTGTGTTTATGTAGTCCTTCCATCCCTCCCTCCCCAGAACCAACCACTATCACTACTGTCCTGGCCCTACAATCTAGGACATGGATGGGCAAGCTGCAACTTGTGACCCACTTTGCAGTTTTCAGACCCATAGGTCAAAACACTGAAATTCTATGGTAAATTGCTAATTTGCAGCAGAATTGTTTTTTTTTAAAACCCTTTAAAATAAAATAAGGACTGAACAGTGTGTTCTTATGCTTATTCTGGGCTCAACATACCTATTTTGACTATCTCCTCAACCAAAAAGAGCTAAAAATTTAAACTTCCAATGGTAACACTTCCACCATGGGACCTACGAACTCAGGCTACAAAAATGTCTTGCTTATGGTGTAGGAGTTTCACACTACTTGGACCACACTTCTCTTTCCTGCATAACATACTATATCCTGCCAGATCAGATGGCAATCAAGTGGCTACATTTAATGGAGCCACCGTATTTGGTTGCAAAAATCCACACAACCATCACTGGTTGGCAGGAAAGGGATATAGAGAACTAACTTGTAGTTGCCGTCTGATGGCCAACTAGATTTTTGCAGCCCAAATATGGTAGCCCTACATTTAAACATGATGCTAAATTTAGCTGATGTTAAATTGGTTTGGGTTTTGGCTTCTTAAGGTACTGTGCAAATCTAGACCATTTTGTAGTATTTTATGGCACAAAGTGAGAACCAGTTTGGTGTAGTGGTGAAGGCACCAGGCTAGCAACTGGGAGATTGTGAGTGTTCTAGTCCCGCCTTGGTCACAAAGTGAGCTGGGTGACCTTGGGCCAGTCACTCTCCATCAGCCCCAGGAAAGAGGCAATGGCAAACCACTTCTGAAAAACCTTGCCAAGAAAACTGCAAGGACTAGTCAACAGGAGTCAACACTGATTTGAAGGCACCAAAAAAAAAAAAAAAGGTACAAAGTACTGTGTGAACCAAGAAAATGGAATGATTCAATCACCAGCTTATTTGTGTTGTGTGTATACAGCCACAATGAGGGAAGGAGATATGTTGAGTTTGGGGCTTTCAGGGCAAACAAGACTTAGGAATCCAGTTTGGTAGCCTGAATTCCAAATGTTGTCAAAAACAAATCAAATGGTTGGATCAAACGAGTTGTCCCTTTCTCTGAAAAGATGGATTGGCTCTTTTGTATTGGGATAGGGGACTCACATTTTTATTTTTTTAATTTATTTTTAACGTAAGGAGATACATGTGGTTTATCCTTCACATTATCTCCATTTTAAAAACAAATGATTAAAATCAGTTGCACATCTGCTTCAGGAAACGAGAGGGTTTGCAGTATTCTTTTTTTTTCTCCCTTGAGTTCACCACAGGACAGGAAAAGAAAATGTGTGATGTTGTGCCAAACCACACCACCTCTCTATAACATCACTCTTCACCTTTGGCTTCTCAGAACGATAAGCATAATGATAGCCCCTGAGAAAAACCCTTAGCAGTTGCCATTTTTCTTTAAAATTTCATTATTCCTAAGATTTCCTAAGGGGGGGAAAGCTTGTGACCTGATATTTTATCTAAATCCTTGCTTGGCTAAAATACAAAGGTTTCTCCTAATCTCTTCCTGCTTGTCTTTTGTTTCCTTATTATTGTCTTTTATTTAGTTTCTATCTTTGTCCTGATCTGACTTGAAACTTAATGCTGGATTGCCAGTGATCCTCCAGAGACAACAGACATGCTTTACTTCTAAGAAATCTCTTTTCTTCCTATAGCTTGGTACTCCCTAAAGCAAAATATTTATAGAAATATATTGTTTCTCCTCTCCAGACAGGAGATGTACAAAGCGCATTACAAATGATCAAAATAATAAAAAACAAGGTAATCAAAGTGTGCCAGAAGCAGCAGCAAAGGCTGGGGCGACCTCAGTAGGGGTCAAAAAAATGGGAAGATGATGATCATATCTATGTGAAGGAAGCCCTGTCCCTTCCTTTCCCTTTCTGTTGTCAGGACCCGGGACTTAGGCAACTCTAAGTCTGAAGAAGGTGTTCCAGCTGAACCAGCGGAATGCCAGCCTCAGGAAACACCAAGCCAGGAATCACCAACTCTTAGCCTGCCAGGGTCTCCAGAAAACTGCTCCAGAGAAAATTGCTGCTATCAAAGCTCCAGTGGACCTGCTTCAGGAACTACAGGAACAGCAAACACCAAGACCACTATTCCCAGGCCCATCGGAGGGAAATGAGGGCCATGCTTGGCAACCACCCCCACCCCCACCAACATTGGACAGGAACCTATTACAGCTTCAAGGCTGATATTACATCCCTACTGGGCCCTTGTGGGGTACCATCCTGTGCCATGATAGCCCACTGGCAGGGCATTTGGGTAGCGTCTTTCTATACTTGGTGGCTAGGGACTTCTCATGGCTACACCTGAGGGGGGAGTAGAACAATAGGTCACTTCATGCCCTGTTTGCCACTGATCCAGAGACACTCCAGGAAAGCCATCCAGGGCACTACTGTCATTGCCCACCTCAGAGAGACCTGGCAAGCAGGGTCTCTCAACTTCGTTACAGAGCTACCTCCATCAGAAGGAACTGCCATCATTTTGATGATTGTGGACATTCTCCCCAACACAGGTCATTTCATCCCGTGCACAAGCCTACCCACAGCCAAGAGATGGCAAGTCTCTTCTTACATAATCTATTCCATACGATCTCCTGTGTCTCATGTCTCGTTGCTTCCCGCCTAAGTCACCTGAAACTCTGACCCTTGGACTGGTTGACAAATCTTGCTTGGCTTTCTGGACTTCAGGCTGGAACTTGATTCTCTTCTGGGTGCTCCTTCAGAAAGTGAAAGTACTCAGGCAAGCCTTATCTTCAGAGACTCTGACTGAAGCTCCTTGTCTGCTGTTGTCTACTCAGCCTTGAGTAATTTGCTTGCCATTACCTATCAACTCTGTGTATGTGTTAAAAACCTGCAACAGGACATGGGTTGAAATGTGCAATGTGTGTAAAAAGAGGGGCAGGGTTTCTATCTGGGTGGTTGCCGCCACTATCTTGACTTTTTGATCTCACTCCCAGGTAACTCCTGGGCAAAGACGTGAAGAGCCAAAAATGACAAAGGCAAATAATTTCTAAAGAAAAAGATCTTCAACTGGCATCTCACAGTACACCAGTAAGGTAGAAGTTGACCTAAATTCTTCCTGCTGGTAGAAAGACTTCTCATGCAGCTTCAATAAGAGGCACACAACAGATGCTCTTAACCAACCAAAGTGGAAATATTTAGGTTTTTAAAATGTAACACTTTTGTTCCACCACTATAATTTCCCCTTTTCTTTTTGTCTGGTATCATTTGCTGGTCTTCATCAGGACAGACCCATAGAAATCAATGAGACTTAATACTAGTCTTAGGTTTCCTAATTGGTTCAGATGGATCTGCACTGAGCAGGACTAAGTTGAGGAAGAAAGACAGGTCATTCCCATATGCAGTAATCCACCCAACTGATATCCTGAGTGGTTTGTGCAGATGGAAAACCACAAGGATGATGTTTAAGACCACACATGAATTAGTCTATTGGCAATGCAATCAGCATATTTCCAAAAAGAACAGGAAACGATCTGTTTGCAAGAAAAAACACCCTATTGTAAAACGACCTGACCTAGCTGAGCTCTAATCTCTACTGTGTGTCAAGGAAAAAAGATTTTGTAGATACACTGGAATGATCTATTGGACTGTGGTTTTGCCCTTCGTCATAGATTCTTTCAGTTGGGGTTGATCTGACAGAAACAAAAAGACATCCTTCTGTACTGAACATCTGTAAATGTTACACCTCCTAAGAGATGGCAAAGATTTCACATTACTAATAGCAAAGGAGGACAACCTTTGTTTCCCAGTTTTTTATTATTACTATTATTTATGTTTTGGGAAGCGTATTGGATGAAGGGGTTTCTTAGTGCCTAATGCTTGAAAACAATGTGAACCTTATTCTAAGGTTTGCATTACCGTTTGCAAATATTTCCCACCTTATAATGCCGGGAAAGGGGGCCAATTTGGTGTGGTGGTTAAGGCACCAGGCTAGAAACTAGGAGATGGTGAGTTCTAGCCCCACCTTAGGCACAAGGCCAGCTGAGTGACCCTGGGCCAGTCCCTCTGTCTCAGCCCGAGGAAGGAGGCAATGGCAAACCACTTCCGAAAACCTTGCCAAGAAAACTGCAGGGACTTGTCCAGGCAGTCTTGGAGAATCAGACACGATTAAACGGATTTAAGAAAAATGTCAGGAAATCACAGTCTTATTTTCAACAGTTACGCCACTGAAATTTGGCATCAGAAGAGGCTATGGAGGTTACAAAAAAGGATGCTCAGGGCCCATTATTTGGCCTTAAGCTATTGGTTACCCACCTCTGCCTTTTCAGATCATCTTCCCAGCCACCAGCCCAGCTCATTCCATTGTTTGCAATGCTAGACTAGAACCTCCTGGGCAGCTGGGCATAAATGAGACTCTCACATTCGCAGGCCATCAATGAAGTTTATCCAGAGGTGGCTAAACATTCATAAATGTGATAATCAGGAGGGGTTCAAAGAACTTGTGTTATCCCAACCTTGAGGGTATGCAGGCTGGGATACACAACTTCTTTAGTTCAATATTTCAACCCCCAAAGAATAGCAGCTTCGATCATACAAAACTATTAAACTGTATGTTCACTGTCCTACAGCCTCCTTGCCAGCCCTATTCAATCTCTTAAACAACCACCCTGGGCCCAGAACTATCCACAGGAGGAAGCACCACAGAGGTAGCCACCTGAACTGTCAAGCAAGCCTCCCATTCTCAAGGTATTTCAGTGTGTCCCTTTGTAGATGTTTCCATGGATACAGCATACATTCTATAGGGAGAAATCAGATAATAGGGAGAGATTTCCTAAGGTATGGATAGAACAGCTCCATGGAAACTGGCTCTTACTGTCAGAGGAGGAGGAGGAAAGAGGCTTGTTGTAGGAAGAAATTGAGATGGTAATTATCTGGATCCATGAAATTAGCACCACACACACTAGAGTTGGTTGTCACTCAGAAATAACAACCACAGCTTCACAAAGGCTTCAGTGGCAATAGAGGTAACCCTGCTGAGTGCAGCTTGAATGGCTGCAGAAGACACAAAATGTCTGCAGAGGAACAGGGTAGCATTACATAATCCACCCACATAGATTTATTTGTAAGTCACTGATGAAAAGTACCAAGGGAGTTTGCTTGATACAATTTGGAGCCATCCAGTGAGCCATGAAGCCAACAGCCACTCAATACAGAAATAGGTGGCTCTGGGGATAAAGATAAAGATAAAGCCGTCTCCAGGACCAGATTCTTCCAATGCAACCAAAGGGCTTAAACCCCTCCAAAGATTTGGCCAAGCCTCCAGAGGTCCTGAAGAAATGTGTCATTTAAGGTGCCAGAAAGGTGGAGGTAGGAAATACATGGGAAGCAATCCCTTGAATGTGCATTTGATTTATTTTAATTAAATATAAATCTACATTAAATGGAATCAAAGTTAGTTTTAGGTCTATGAATTTTGAGTTAGGGCAAGGGGGTAGCACAGGCAGAACATTCTTAGACCTGTACCCCAATCCTTTCTTCCACGCATAACAATCAAGAAAATGTCTCTATTGCCTTAAAGTATAACCAATTTATACAGAGGGACAGGAGAGACTGATGAATTACAAAGAGATTCCAAGAATCAGCTAGTACGGTGGTTGTCACTTTCCTCGGTGCTATCATTTATCGAAGGATATTTTTTTAACGTCCTTTTATACTGCAATATCCCCCATCCCACCCCCGAAAATGGGGGGAAATAGGAAAAAGAAAGGAGATGCAATAATGTTTTCTGCAGAGTTTAATTATCATAATGGATGCTCCTTCTCAGCAGTTATCAGCATTCTAAAAAAGGCAGGAAAAAGAATGTCCTGTCCATGAAACGATTTATTATTGTTCCTAGTTTTAAGAGGATATTTCGTACAATAAGGCATTTAAAAAGTACTGGTACAACTCAGCCTAAGTTAATTCCTTACCCAAGAAACATGAGAAGCTGGTGCAATGGAAATTGAATTCTTGAAATGAGTTTAAGTTCTACCTCCTATACTTATATCTTCTACAGAGTGATGTCTATTAAATAAGTACCTTTTAGATACGTAATTATCAAAATGTGCTTCCGTACAACAGATTCTTGTTTCGCTTTTGCTTCAATACCAAAGATTTCACCTGTTCTTCAGAAGTACTGTACCGTAAGCACTTACGGGTTTATATACCACCCATGTTCGTATCAGCACGACTGTTCAAAAAGGAAATTAGAAGAATGAATTTCGTCTGGTTTTGTGGACAGGACCTTGGCTGGTCACAATACTTAAGCAGGGTCAACCTGCTTAGTAGTCGGATGAAAAACTACTAGCAAGTCCCGGGGCTGTAGATTAGGTTGAGAATATGAAAAACATTCTTGAAAGAACGCAATGACAAACACTTCTGCATTGTTGCCAAAAAATCCCGCATGGATATGCCGACGAAGTCACCAGACACTGAACTCAAATCAAAGGAGACATTACCTTGTAAAACAGGAGAATAGAAGGAACTACTTTCTTAAGTCGCACTGAGTCAAATACTACTGTAGATGGAAATGTAAGTGCCAAGGAAGTTGTGCCACTTCCCAGAAAAAGCAAGGACAAAATTTGCCCATAATTCTCACCATCCCACTTGGAATAACTCATCTTCCTGACTAATCTTCCAAAGGGCCAAGGTCAGGTTGCTGAAATCTTTGAACAAACACAACTTCCCGGGTCCCTTGTTCCCAGCTGGGGGCTGTGGACACCCCTCAGGACAGCAGCCAGAAGAACAAGAGTGGGGCCTCTGCATATCCCAGTTTGATTTTCAGTGTCGAAGTCTTAGATGTGCAAATCTGCAGTTGTGCTTTGTTCTCCAAGGCAAGCTGGTGACCTACTGTAGTATAATAGAATCTCTCCCTACTGGCTGTAATGTGAGGGAATTTTCTGAAGACATGGGTCAAGGGAAAAAGTTAGGTATCTTGATTGTGACATTTAGGGATGAAAGTTCACCTGTTGGTCTAAATCCCATCACTGGGAAGGGGAAATAGCAGAGATCTAGGATGATTGTGTTGTAGTAGGAACAGCTATGATTGTGTTATGTTTGGTTGCTGTTGCCAATGTCTTACTACTTTTTCAACCTTTTCTACATTTTACAAATCTTCATTACCGCAGGCCCAACCTGACATGACTGAAATGTATCGCAAGCTCAATGCTAAATATGGTTAAGTGTGCTTTAAAATTTTAGTATAATTTTAATGCACAGAGGGGGGATTGTTGGAAGAAATTAAGATCTCTCCCTGCCCTCCATCTTGTCTTCCCCCAGAACACTGTCTCCCTGCAATATTGCCTTCTCCCTGAGCAAGGTTAAAGGTTACAAAATAGAATGAGTTTGATGCAAAAAGGAGATGCCAGAGATGAATATGTAAAAGGAAGCCCAACTGTTTAAACAAAGGATTCCCTTCCGATTCAATCAGAAACCTTGGGACACAAAAGGCCGCTCATTCACAGACTTTAGCAGAGCCCATCCGTTCTTCCCCAGCCAAACAGATCTCCATAATCCAATCACAAAAGAGTCCTTCCAAGGTGAACATTCCAAGCTAGGGGACAAAGCCACAGCCCCGCAGGGGACCCAGACGACCAGGTCAGGAGACACCAACAGCAGGGGGCCTGACCACAGAGCGCCCCCTCTCTGAAATTGGGTAAACTGCACTTTTCTCAAGTTCCTAGAGGGCGGGAACACCTTTGCATAGCAACAGCCAAGCTCTCCTATATAAAGGGCTTGTGGGGGAAATACAGGTGTGGCCACCTTCCAACCAGCATACTCTGTACTCTGATCATGCTCTTGGGAAATAAACCTTCAACCTCTGTTCCAGCAACTGCCTGCGTCTTTTCATTCCCAACTCAGGACGAACCCTGGTAAGAATTCCTTCTAACAGTTGGAAGCAGGTCCTGTCATGAGCACTGATGATGAGCAGGAGGGGGCCCCTATCCAGGGGGGGGGGAAACGCATGCGTAGTACTGAGGAGTTAAGCAGCCATTCAGAGAGACACAGATCAGACCCGCCTTGACTTTGGGGTTTATCTGTCTGGGTTTTTCCCACGCTTCTTCAGTTTGTTAGGATTTTCTGTCTAATGTAGCAGTAATAAAGCACTAGAGACCTGTTCCTTGTCTCAGCATGGTTCCTGGCTGTTAGGACAGGTCCAAAGCACTAAAAGCCATTCCAACATCACAGAATCTACATGCCTAAGATGGAAAACCATGTCTCATAAAAATGGCTACAAATGAGGCACGGGGTTGGGTCGTGTAGCCGTAGTAAGCTTAACCTATAAAATCCTACTCCAATGTGTGGGTGGTGGAGACTCACCACAAGCTCCATAGTTGACTTCAGGCTTGAGCCAGATGAAAGGAGTGAGGATTCTGTATGAATAGCATCTACTTCTTCTCTTATTTAAGGATGGCTGTATTTCTGGAATCATCTGAACTGGGTGGAAGGTGTTTTCTTTCCCTGGATTGCAGGGGCTTCTGCAAGGATGTGTATCTGTGTGTATGTATGAAAAGCTGAGATGGTAGCTGCAGCCATGTGATTGAAGCCCTGCCCCTATTAAACCCCTGTCTTTCTAGCATCACCCAGCCATCATTGAACTACTGTTACATTAGCAGAGCCATGGCTGGATGCCTCTAAAGAGGCATTTTAACAATTGCAATTACAATCAACATCAAAGTTGGGATGAGCCCATGACCCATTTGAAGTGCCCAGGAAAATGCAAACTGGATTGGATGGAGATAGTAAGAAGCATTCTTCTCAGTGCTTATAATAAAACAGTGTTTTGTGATGGGCTTTTGTCACTGAAATACCCTCAGACCTCCTCCTCTCCATATGATGTATTTTATGTATCTTGAGATCCACAGGCAGGGCCTTCTGTTAATGGCTTCACTGTTGACAGACTCTGTGGACCACCCTCATTTTAAACTAATGCCCTTCTGTTTGCACAATGCTGTCTCCTTCAGCATAAAAGGCTAGGACCTGTTTAACCTTATTCAATATGAAAGTATTTTTAATATAAATATTTCCAAATTTAAAGAGAAAAGACAAGAGAAACACAACCAGCAGACCAAAAAACAGACAGAGATAACCACATAAGGATGTTCTATGACATTTTGGAAGCAGTAAAATAATTGGGTTCTTAGTCATTGGGGTACAAGGAAAAAAAGGTACATGTTATTACAAGGTAAAATCTTGAAGGATGCTTATTTTCTTTTTTCTTTTTTAATACCAAGAGTGTTAACTTTTACAGGAAAACATTTAACATGGATGTGCTCTAAAAAGTATTCCTTTGAGGGTGCTGGATGTCCAGAGAGGACATAGACTCCATATGGGTGGCCATATAAATTAGATTAAATAAATAAAATGACTGAAAAATCTCATATGCCTTTCCAGTTTTCCAGCTAGCAAGCCCACAGGGATGGTGAGAAAGGACCACTTACACCAACCTTTCCCAACCTGGGCACCAAGTGGACTTCAAATCACAGAATCCACAGCAGTGGGAAAGGTGCAACATCAGAAGGGTGGCCTATTACATGAATCCTCCCAATATTGCAAAGAGCTCAAGCAAACCAAGCTTTCACCGTGTTCTCTGTGTTGCTTTGCAGAGGGCAACTTTGCTATTTCTGCTTAGCCATGAAATGTTTTGGCATTGGCTTAGCTGTTTAGCTGAACCCAGCCACTGTCATGGCATAGGACACAGATATGTGACTCTGGGTGGGCTGAGGGCCACACGTCCTTTTGAGTGACATACAGAAAGGTGAGCACCATTCAAATTAAATAAAAAATAGAAATAAAAGTAAAAAGGTTAAAAGCATACAAATCCATATTCACATTCAGGCACACCCACGGTCATTTGAAGACAAACTCATGGAGACAGACATCCACATCACTTTATGGCTTGGCATACTATATGAACCCAACCCAAAAGGGTAGCTTGTTCAGTTGTGCCTTAGCATTGGGTGTATCCTGACAAGACTCTTCTATGCTTACACTGAGTTCACACCTGCTGCACCATAATGCAAGTTGCTTGATTTGCCTTAGCATAAGGTGCCATGGAATGCATAACATTAAAATACAATTAATATACGTTTAACTACACTGTCTGGAGTAGTGACAAGAACCATCCATTGTGATGAGTACAAGATGATTTTTGGCTTAGCACAACAAGGAAACCTCGTTCATCATATAGCATAATTTTCTCCAGGTCCAAGGAAATAATTGATGAAAAAGAGGACTTGCCTTAATAATCCTCGCCTATGATGTAAAGAGATGAAAAGAACAAATGAGCTCTATTTGAGGATTATTGAGAAATACACATGCATACATGAAAGGCATGGACTCCCATTAACATTCCCATCCAGATACCCTCCAAATAATGGACATGCCCATTGCATCCAAACTACTCCAGACAATGTAGTTAAATGCATATTAATTGTATTTTAAGGTTATGCCATCCATGGCAATTGATGTCATTTGCATACAACATCATGATGTAAATGATGCAAATTGATGCAAATAAGATACTTGCAGATTTAATCAACAGGAATAACAGCCATCCTTTTTCTTTCAATTAAACCCAGGTTTTTTTCTGTGTGTTGTCTGTCTGTGTGAGTACATATCAAGGAGTATTTATGCTGCTGAAAATGAACCTTACCATAGAGAAACACAATTGCTAGCTGCATTATTTAATTTGCTATTTTTATGTAGACGTTAAAATGCCATTTAAATTTCATCGTCTATTATTGATTATTATTGACTGTTGGTTTTATCTTGATTTTTTTTTTCTGTTGTAAGCTGCCCAGTTACATTGTTTGAGTTGGGTAGCCACATAAATTATTTTTTTTTAAAAAAATACATTTTTATCTGCCAAAAAGAAATTCAAAAGTGGAAAACCCACAAGAGCATACTTCTGTCATGTATTAATCAAAACTAGTCGTCCATATGTATTTGCGTCATGTTATACAGCTGATTTGTTCACAATAACTGCGATTAAAGGTGACATACACCAGTTGGTATGTAAACCTCATCCATACAATGGTTTATATTGCTTTTCTCCCTTTACTGCAAGAAAGAACGGTAAATTAAATTAATAGGCTTGCATATCAGTTTAGACCAGTGTTTTTCCAACTTGGCAACTTTAAGATGTGTAGACTTCAACTCCCAGAATTCCCCAGCCAGCAAGTCCACATACCTTAAGAGTTGCCAAGTTGGAAAAACACTGGTTTAGACCATTAAACAGTTCTCCATTTGAGATTCCTGAAATCAAATGCTTTTTCAAACAGAGGGAGGAAAGTTTTTAAAACTACAGTAGAACTGATGGAGATGGGGTGTCTTTCCAGCCTCGCTAAATCTGTTCTTATTCAGATCCAGGTTTTTCTCTTATGAGTGTCTGGACTACAGACTTCATCCTTTTTGACTCAGAGATCACTTTATCCCTTAAGTGGAAGGAAGAATTCTCCAGATATTAAAGCGACAAAGCTTTCTTTCCTCAGTTGGAAAATTAGCGTGTCAAGAATAATGGTTCCCTATTGATGACGTAGCTCTTCTCTGGTGTTCTATTTCTAGTAAGAGGTAATTAGATGTCTTATCTAATCATGTTCTTTTTTGGATTCAAGGTCGCCTTGCAGGAGTTTCCATCCCAGTCTTGACACTAGTAGCTCCTGGAAATCAATCTGCCATTGGCCATGTTGGTTACAACTACTCAGCCTTGCAGTCCCAGCACATAAAAGGGGGACAAAGAGAGGGTAAATTAAGTTTTGAGATCTATTCACCCCATTAGTTCATTGTCTCACATCTTGACCAGAGAACCACTATAAATGTTGCACCAAAGACATTGAAAGCTGAATCATAGACTAGCAGTCTATTTAGCACAGTGCTATGTGTGAATTGTGGCTCTCCAAAGTCTTAGCCAAGGATCTTTCCATTCACACATCCCTTAAGTCGCTAGTCTTCATGCATTCAACCACCCATTCTAGACTACAACCTGGGATTTTCTGATTGGCTCCCATCCAAGTACTAGCCAGATCTGGTCCTGCTTAGCTTTTTAAGATCAGCCAAACTCAGCTGAGTACTGCCATAGGAAAGGCTGGAAGAAGCATTATAGTTTTGAGATTGTTTAGCCACATGTTTTGCCCCAAATCTAGGTGTCCAGAATTTCAACAGTGCAATCTGGGGATACCAAGATAGGATTTCATGGAGAAAATCTATATATGTGGTTGCTAAGAGTGGACAATGACTTGATGGCACATCATCAAAAATCAGGGTAGGGTTGCTATGTGTGGCCATTGGTACGAGATGATCACCCCTGGCTTAGTGTGCCATGTGACCCAAATACGCTGGCTCATTCCACTTTTCAGAAGCCAAAGTCTGAAGCTGTGGCTCATTCTTGGTATCCGAACCTTGACTTTTCTGAGGCCAAACAGGGCTCCTGAATTCTACACTGCAGCAAACAAACTGCAGAAAGGTCTTCTGCACTTTATTTCATGGCTCCCGCTAATGGAGGGGGGTGAAGGAGGGGGGTGATGGTTCAGTCAGCAGCTTTTACCATCTCATTCTCAGTGAGCATGACATGGGAGTGTGATTTAATTAGAGATAATTGGCTGGGGCGAACACAAAAAGCTGCTGCCACAAATGTTGTGACTAGGGTACCTTTGTGGCTTCAGGTTCCCATGGACAGTGTCCTGGCTTCTTCCTCCCCCAACAATATCTGGAGTTCCAAATATACACTTTCCCAGGAATAATATTCCCTGACACTGATGCTGATTCCCAGCAAGACTATTTTATTTCTGAGTAAGTAAATAGATGATAAGTTCGCCACCTGAAAATTATACGGTTGCAGCTGTCACTAGGAGAGCCAGTTTGATGTAGTGGTGAAAGCACCAGGCTAGAAACCGGGAGACCGTGAGTTCTAGTCCCGCCTTAGGCACAAAGCCAGCTGGGTGACCTTGGGCCAGCCACCCTCTCTCAACTCCAGGAAGGAGGCAATGGCAAACCACTCCTGAAAAACCTTGCCAAGGGAACTGCAGGGACTTGTCCAGGCAATCGCCAGGAGTCAACAACGATTTGAAGGTGCACACACACACACACACAGACGTTATTAAACCTAATGCTAAGGACCTCTGGTAAGTTGAAGAAAAATGGACAGAATCGATCAGAAAAAGCAGATTATGCAGTGGAGCACCAAAATCTATCCAGTTGCAGTAGGTGACTTCTTGCTCAAATAGGAGGATGACATCTTGTGGTCATTTGAGGTACTAGCCCAAAATAAATGCTATTTTTCTTGGGCCACTGAACAATAGATTGTAGAATTAAGGGTCTGTTAAACTGTTTGGCAAATAACTGTCCACTGGAAAGGGAGTTAAATAAGTCCAAATGACGGCCACAATCATACAATCAAAGACCAACCTTTTTCCATGTGAGTCACGATGGACGTAAAAAAAGTGGTTGGGCTTTGACTGCGTGCTTGTGGCCACCGTCTTGACTTTTTTGACACCCCCCCACCACAGATCCTCCGAGCTACCTGTTTAAAGCATGTGGTCTGGGCACAGTACTTCCGCTTTTTAATACTGCTCTCTATTGCACCAATGAAGAAGAAGCTATCAGCAGTTGGTTTGCTAGTAGCAAAACTACTGAGTGGAGTTACAAGTGTAGAAACTTTGCAATAAATCAACCTAAACATTTGTGATCTTTATTTGTTCATTTTACATTCTTCCTTTCCTCCAGGAGGTCTTCCTTTATGGTGTCTCCACAACAAGGCAACAAGATCACTGGAGCTGAGAGAAAGCAATTGCCCAGCATCACCCAGGGAGCTACTCAGGTTGAAAGTGGATTGGAACCTGGGTCACCCATAGTCCAAAGCCTTAACCCAATGTTTCTCAACCTTGGCGGCTTTAAGATGCGTGGACTTCAACTCCCAGGATTCCCCAGCCAGCAAGTCCACATACCTTAAGAGTTGCCAAGTTGGAAAAACGCATGGCTCTAATCATGTCTTAAGAGAATACTCCACGCACCTTGCACATCAAGAACTCTGCAACACTGTATGAGGCTTTCCTTAAAAAGGCCGTGATGGTTTGAATGGGGGAGAAATTGGGGGCAAAATAATACACAGGGTTGTATTTTCATTCACCGTTCAAATCTTTCCTAGTTAATTTTTCTGCATATCCTTTTACAATCCTGTTAAGCCTCGTTAGTGGAGAAAAAGTTGTCGCCGTTCAATTTATCAAGCCTCAAAGTGTGCATTTATGTTTGCAGTTCACCGGCAGCAGGGCAAACAGCTTCTATTTTTAATTGCCCTTCTTTTTCAGATCCGGAAGTTAATAACATGGATGTAACTAACTTACATATTTGCTATGCTAAACAAACACACTCTCTCCACATTTTCCAACAAAGTCTTTTGAAAGATCAGTGTTAGCTTAACTCATTCTTCATCTTCTAGCAGACCCTGCTACAGATCCCCAACAGACGCGATTTAAGAAATTCATCTCTGAGCTGGGTTTGCAGGTAAGGACCTTCGCTGAGTGAATACACCCATAATCATGTACCAGGGGGAAGAAATGAGCTAATTTCCAAGGAACGGCATAAAACACATAAATCGCCTTTTGTTCCAGAAATTTATATATTTTCAAGGTGACAGCTTATATTTCTGTGGACTGAAACTGATGTCCCTTTGAACTATCTTCCAGTGTTGCATTTAGGAAACAACCCCCCTCCCCCCAAAAATGACTAATCGATATAGCACTTCCTACATGCTTTCACTCTTTCTTTTGCCTGCTACGAAAGGAAAGAGAAATGAAGTTTCAAAGCACTGAAGTTCCAGGGCAAGACTGAATGGAGGTGTTGGACAGCACCATGCCTTGAAGCAAGCTTGATTCAGCATAGTTCTCATATGCAAACTAATTATCTTCAGAGAAAATAATTGCTCCCTTCCAAAAGAATGCATGACAAAAACAGCAGGCTTTTGCATCTGAACAACATACAAGGGCCTCAATCAATCAATCAATCAATAGTTGAGGCCAAGAAAAGAATGGGCAGGATATGGAAGAAGTTTATCTTCTTACAAATGTGATACTAGCTAATGTTTCATTAAATCCAAGTTAATATTGCTATTCCCCATATATTTAATAAGTTTCCCTTCCAGACACTTTCACTCAATGAAACTCAATGATTTCATTCCAGGCACCGATGACAGAAAGAAAGAACTGCAGGTTTTCTAACCAGTGACAGCATTTCGTTCACAATGGGACCAACCTAATCAGTGTCATGCCTTAGTCCTGAATGACTACAGAGCCCATCATCCTCCTGCCTTAATTTTGAATGACTACAGATTCCATCAGCCTCTCGAGTGGCTCCCAGCTCCGAGAATCCCCCTTCGATAGGCTTGCATTTGATAAGAATCTGTTTCTCTTGCAGAGATGGCGCCATGGGAGAACTTGATGGAGAGTCTTTAATTGTGGTTTTAAAGAACTACAAACCAGATCCAATTAGACTAAGGAATGGGATACACCCATTTGACCAAAAGACATCTGAGAGATAAGGAATATCCTATTAACTGTGGCACCAGGCTAATCTTAGTTGTAACTATTTATTTGTCAGGTTGTCAAAACAAAAATGGGGAAGCCAAGGCCATCTTATCTCCTTAATCTTTTATTTCTCCGAGCCTCAGCCTCCTCTTTCTCTCCTCATGTCCTTCCTTTTCTGCTTGAAATTCCCACCCTCACGTCTCCATCAATTCTCCCTGTTCCAATGATAAGAGTCAGGATGGAGAACTTCCAAATGAAATCTACAACAACTCATGCATCTACATACTTACCTCTTTTTCCTAAGACCAGACTAGATGGGAGATGTCCTATCAGGGGAAGGGAGCAAAATATTGCATGTGAAAAAGCTGCAAATATTCACTTAAAATCCTCATGGCATGAAGGTAATTAAATCTGGGTTGCAAGCACCAAAGTCTCTATGAGGTGACAGCAGAGAGATGCATACACCCCTCCACCTATTCTTTGCTGCTCTCTTTGTGAGCTGCCCAGAGTTACATATGTGAGATGGGCAGCTATATAAATTAAACAAATAGATATGAGTATCTAGTCATCTTTTGGAGTTTTGCATCCCAGACTCAGAATCCTAGAAGGGAGCGACCACTTCCACCTCTGAAGATGCTTGCCACAGTTATTATTTGGCATCCCAGCATTTTCCCAATAATTACAGCACAGCCCATTAGCCCAGAAGCTCATCAACATTAGCTTGCAATGTTCCTTCCCAAACCTTCCTGCTTATTTTTTGCCAAGATCTATCCTGTACCTGAAGACTTTCTCCATAGCAGAAACGTTGGCTTCCAGCATTCTGAAAATCTCCCCTCCACCATATCTCACATTGTGTCAGTCTCCTTCATTTCCCTCTGACTTACACTTCTCTGGGAAACAAGCAGTTTAATGAGGGAAATGGGAAGGCCTCCTGATTAGGGGAAAGGGGACAGTAAGTTCTGAAGGGAACGGCTGAATAAAGAGCTAGACTTCCATTCTGTTCTTCTGAGAATCTTGACAATCTGTAGCTGTAAGGGGTTGATTATTTTTTAATTCTAAACCACGTTGTCTGAAACTGGGTTGAAGAGGTTCTTTTTCATTTCCTGATAGTGCTAAATAAAGGAAAAGTAATAAAGCCAGAAGCAGGGCTTACCTTGGCATGTAATAAAAGCCTATGTTCTGAGTTTGCAGAGGCTTTATACCCACAGAGAGAGAGAGAGAGAGAGAGGGAGGGAGGGAGGGAAAAAGGAAAGAAAGAAAGAAAAAGAAAGAAAGAAAAATGGAAGTTGGATGGGTGACTTTGGGCCAGTCATTTTCTCTGAGCCCTAGAGTGGAAAGTTGAAAAAATATCTATGAACTAAGCTGTACAGCACCAGCATGGTAGGTCCCAATCCATAATCTTCATGGACTTCCTGCAGTGGATTGATTCAGGATAGATAGATGATAGATAGACAGACAGAGACTCTCACACAGACACACACACACAGAGCAATGAATGCAAATTAAGTGTCAAGTAATTGCCATATTCAGCAAGAAAAAATGCTAATTTGACTTAACTCTGATTATATGCTTGACAGCCTGGATTTGGATATTATCTTGAAATTAAGATCTGGACAAGGGAAGAGGGGGAAAAACAAAAAAGAGACCAGCGGATGCTCCAGTACATTAACATAAGTTGGTGCATATGCTTCACATGAACTTTATTTCTCTTCTAGAGGTCAGACATTTCCGTGAGACCTGAAGGGTGCTGTAATTGACCACTTCCTTCCACCAGACAGTAGCTTTCCACCACTGGAGGGGTGGAGGCTAAGATAGGAGGAGGGAGAAAGAAAATAAGTGATTTGGCTATAGAAGAACAAAGCAGACTGCACATATGGAGGTTCTGAACATCCTCATGACAAACATCAAAAAAGACACATGGCAAGGTCTCATCATATCTGCAAGTTGAGTCCACCCATTGAGTCCACCCATTCACGTGAAAATCTAATGAATAAGGGAGACTGAGAAGTGAATCAAAGCTCCTAAGTGTGGAAAAGAATGACTGAACCCTTTTGCCAAAGAGGTTCAGGGCCTGGGGTGCACTCCCCAGCAGGAAGTAAGAATCCACCAGGCTTTGAGGGGCTCAAGACCCAGAGTAATTGAGGATGGGGTCAAAGTCCCTCTGATGGCATATATTCTGAAGATCCCGAAGCACAGGTGATAAGAAAAAGGATGACAGATTTGCAAGAGTTGTCACTGAAATCAACGTGCCTTTCATTAAGATCAGGATTAGGACCATATCTTTATGATTCTGCTTTGGAAACTAAGGCTTCCAGATAATGTGAATTGCTCCTTCCAACTTGTCAAAAAAAGAAAGAGATCTCACCCATTTCAGTCACTGGACATCTTGCCTTTCCAGATAGTCATGGTCATCATGGTCAATTGAGAGAGATTAGCCTTTCCTTTTCTTCCTGGGGAAACCATGAAGTTGCAGATATCATAGATATACATCCCAAGAGTGATAATGCCAAACCCTCTTTGTTTCATTGAGATGAGATACAAAGATACAGAAGAGCTGTGAATGGGCTGGCACGATCCACTTCATAAATGGAACAGCAAACAGCAAAAAATGGAAACCACACATTCTCTTCCAAGAATGGTCACGATGTACTAATCACAGGCCAGAGGGCTGTTCCTCTGCCCCAAGCACATCAAAGTATAGAAGAGCTCCTCAAAAACTGGATTTGGAAATTAAATTATATTTTTGATAGCTCCTTGGCTCCTCCTATCTCCTTTGACTTTTTCCCAGACTGAAGCCCCAACTTTGGGGAAGATAAACTAAAATTGACAGGTTTCCAATGGTTTTCTGGACCTCAAAAGCTTTTCACAGCATCAAAAGACTGGGCTTTATACATGCAAGAGAATTTCTAATATCGCCTTATCAGGAAAGGCTTATGCCTCCTGCACAGCACAACAGGTTGCAGTTTGAAGCCCTCAGAATTTCCTTCCTTCTAATCTATAATGATTCATCATCATAATGAAAACCTAGTGGGTGGTTCCATCTTGCACAGCAATCAAGTGGAGGTCAGAACAGTGTGGGAAGAGCATAAGTGGGGTGTAATTAAATTTGGGGTGAGCATTCAAAGGGGATGCATGGCAGGGACAAAGACACAGCAGGACTATCTTGGTGAGACAATATGTAAAGAAGGAAGTAGAGGAGAAAACACCTAGCTGTCCTTTTGTGGGTTGATGTGATCACACCGTCCTTTATTTTTGCTGTAGCGCCTTAAAACTAAAATTATCTCAACTTTCCACCTGAGGAGGAAAAGAAATGCTGTTATTAAGGACCATTACTTTTTAATCAGAAGACATAGGAGCCCAGAAATGCTTGCATTAATGGGGAGGAAAGGATGTACATGGAGATAGTGGCTTGGCTAATAACAATAATATACTAACTTCGGAGTTCCGAAGAGCATTCGGAAGCTTTAGCTGGTGCAGAATGCAGCTGCATGGATAGTAAATGGTGTCGGGTACTCGACACACGTAACACCACTGCTACGTGAGCTGCATTGGTTGCTGGTGTGCTTCCGGGTGCAATTCAAGGTGCTGGTTGTCACCTTTAAAGCCCTTCATGGCTTGGGACCAGGTTATCTAAGAGACCTTCTCCCAGTTGTTTCTGCCCATCCAATTCGAACTAGTAGGTTGGGTATGCTGCGGGTCCTGTCAGCCAGGGAGTGTCGGTTGGCGGGAACTAGAAGGCGTGCCATCTTTTCCATAGCGCCTGCCCTCTGGAACATCCTCCCTCCAGAAATTAGGATGTCCCCTACCCTGTTGGCCTTTCATAAGGCTGTGAAGACCTGGCTTTGTGTCCGGGCCTGGGGCCTCAAACGTGTGGATGGTCCCGTCTCTTGGCTGTATTAACATTCATGCATTGCTCGCTTGGCAGCCATGTATATTTATTTTGTATTTATTTTATATTTTAACTGTTTTAATTGTAATTGCTTTTAATTGTTTTATAGTTTTATTGTTGTAAGCCACCCAGAGTCACTTGCTGAGATGGGCAGCTATAGAAATCAAATCAAATCAAATAAATAAATAAATAAATAAACTTGACTTTTCCCCAAGTTGGAATAATTACAGCAATTGCAGTCAATCCCTTTTTGAAAATGTCTGAGAGTGTGCCACTCTAATGAACTTAGTATGTGCAGTGTTCTTCTCATCAGGGATGTTTTGCCTGTAACCCACTTTGTTAGAGTTATATTCCACTTGGCCTACGAGAACTTGAGATAGCATGCCTAGCACTTTCTCTCCCCTTGTTTCCACCCAAAGGAATCACCCTGCAAGGAAGGTTCGGTTGATCAGTAGTGACTTTCCCGAAGTCAACCTGGTTATGGTAGACTTGAACAAGATCTCTCCCATCCTAGCCCAACATCTTAACCACTACACCACATTGGCTCTCCATTGACTCTAGAAAAGCAAAAGATTGTCTGATAGAGGGGAGAGAAGCAACCATGTTAAGTTGACTCACGTCATAGTTGGGACAGACGATGCACAGATGACAGTGATGGGCAGTAGCAACTAGGGTGCCAGGAAAACTTTTCAACTTTTCAACATTGTCAAGCTTGTAACATGTTCCATTGAGAGGGGATAGGGATCTACTGAGGTAGTTAAAGGAGTCAAGAGTGGGGTTTGGGGATGTTGGCTTGTTTGCTCTATTACCCTTTTTGTAGATGAGTTAAGCTTACTCACAACTCAACACACCAGTTTTTGTTCCCAACTGAAAGGAGCAACAGCATCAAGCAGAGCCTATTGACTCAGCCTCATCTATTTTAACTGAACAATGATTACCAACTCATGGCTCCTCTTCTCTTCCTGAGTCACTACAGGCTCATCATCAGAAACAACAGGAGGACATGAAAGTACTCTATTTTCAAGGGGGATGGGGAAAGGTTGATGATGCCCCATCTGCAACAGCTTCTCAAACCCATTGGGATAAAAAGCTGGACCAGAGTGTCTTTGGGCAATTCCTTCCCTGTTGTGATGCAACCATTCTTCCCTTCTAATGTTTTTGCTAGCTTGCATGCTAAGTACATTGTAGGCCCCAGCTGAACTTTTAGCAGCTGGGAACAGGCTGCTGTGACCAGCTAATGATGATAATAGGTAAAATGGAACTTCAATATGTAGGGGAAATCAGCTTTCTGTGAAAGGAGACAGAGTGTTTTTGTTTTTAACACAAAGAGGAAAAAAAAGGACCAATACTATTTAACAAGGTGGGTTTAGTTCTCAAAACCAGGGGACCTATCCTAGATATTCACAGAGACTGGTTACATTAAGGAATTAAAGGGCAGTACACTGTTAAATTTGGAAAATAATGGGGAAAAAGGGAAGAAATTAACTGAGGAGAAGGGAAAACAAAGTAAGAACCATTTCTGAATTCAACAGCCAGATATGGGTCCTGAAATATCATAGCTGTGTCAAAGCTGGTAGACGATGAAAAGTACTGTAGAACCATTTTGCATTGGAAGCTACAAAAGGAAGCTACAAGTGTTAAGTTGCTTATTTTGGCAATTTTTGTCCATGTTTACAAAGCATTGAAGGAAACAACAGCAGCCTGACATTCTCAGAACTCCATATTTAGTCCAAATTCCTTCTGTTGTATATAAATTATGTAGTATTTGCATATACACATGGAATATATATTGATTTCTTTTAAACTGACACTGTGACTGGAAGATCTGAGTTTCCTAACCAATAGTATCATATCTTATTCTGAATGTAATAGTTCAAAAGCAACCAATGAATGCACAAACAGAAAACATGAACTCCACCAGCAGTGCATTTTGTTCATGTGTGTGTATGTGTGTGTGTGTGTTTATATCTCAAATTAAGGTATGGAAAGCTTGGTTTCTCAAGTCAGGACATTAGTGGGAGGTAATGTCCTGCAACCCTCAGATAACATCAAAGACTAATATGTCTGCTTTGTGAGACTTTTAGATGAAAACCCAATTTTTTAATATGCCTCTTTCCTACACAACTCCTATATCAGAGCCAACTTCCTTCCATGCAGTCTTTTCAATAAGCCCATGTTCTTTGTAATATCACTGATGTTCCAAGCAGGGAGAAATATCAAAGGAAGTGCTTAAATTCCCATGTGGAAGCCATGTGGAAACTATGTCATAAATTCTTATCAAAATGATCCCTACATTGTCTCAGTTTAAAAAAAAAAAAAAGCTGAGTTTCACAGCCAGGGAGAAAAACATAAGCCACATCCAACCTCTCCAGTTTTAAAATTCCCACTATGTTCAGTGGTGTTACACCGGGTTGGCAAGTGGGCCCTTGGGACGCTACCCCAGAAGCTTATAATCATGCTGGGAGACTTACCTTGAGCGGCTGAGAAAGGCACTCATTAATCCAGACAATCTGGGGAAATCCTGTCAAACAGTTCTAACAGGAAACTTCCAGCAGTATCCTCCCTGGAGTTAAATCCCAGGCACTACCAGAGAGGAAAGGATTCCCATCCGGGTGAGAAAAAAGGAGACCCGTGGAGGGTAGACAGTTTGCTGTCTGTAGGCAGATCCTCAGATGAATAAACTGAAGCTGCTTGCTGCTGGTGGTGCTTGGAAGAGCAAACTGTTATCTTCCATCCAGTAAAAGATCCACCTTTCACTGCCAAGAACAACCTTCACTGCACTACATTGGATTAACCCTTAGTTGACCGCTGGAAACAAGACAGCCCAGCCTGCCTCTCTGTTGCGTATCTCTGTGTCTTCCTGATCTCTCAATATAGACTTTCAATCCATCTCCCTAAATGTCTTTGTCCCCCAGGATACCACAGCTTTTAAGTAATGTGATCTGAGAAACAAAACCATAAGAGAGATTTAAAGTGGATTTTACAAAGAACACTGGCAGCTCCCTTGAACAAGCTTGTGCCTGATAAGTTTTGAGTGGGAAGCTATTCTTAGAAAGATGCAGGCTAATAAAACCAAACTTTCATCTTCATACCTAATGGAGGGGGATGGGGAAAGAAAGGGGAGGGGAAGAGGAAAAAAAGGTGGCTGTCCTGAATTATGACAGGAGTGGGGGTTAGTGTAACCGGGCAATTGAAACAGATTCTTTTGGGAGCAAGTCCTTGTTGTTCCAACTGCTCAAAGAGCATCTCATCTCAGGTGTTTACTAATTACAATACATGGTTGCCACCACAATGAAGGAATTGTTCACTGAATTTATGGGATACATGCAAAATAAGGCTTACTAATTTTTTTTTCTATAATTCTGTTCCAATTACTTTTTTTTTTGGAACATTCCAGACTGTAAGTTGTCAATTGACCATGGACTAAATGTGCCCTGTGACACTCTGTGGGAGTGAAGGTTGGACGTTGAAGAAGCAAGTTAGGAAGAGTATCGATGCTTTTGAGCTTTTGTGTTGGAGAAGACTCCTGAGAATATTAGGGATAGCCAAGAAAACAAACAAATGGATCATCAAACAAAGCAATGCACTCAAGGCACAAATGACCAGACTCAAATTATCCTACTTCAGAAACATTATGTGAATGTTTCCCCAGAAACATTCTGGGGAATCTCTGGAGAAGGCTTTAATGCTGGGAAAGATGGAAGGAATGAGAAGAAGAGGACAGCCAGTGGCACAGTGGATTGACTGTTACAATGGTGATGTATACAAGGTTGGAAGACCTGAAACACCAGATTAGGGACAGATTGTCATGGAGAAAATCTATCTGTGTGGTCGCTAAAAGTCAACACATAATCAATCAATCAATCAATCAATCAGATTAGGTACAAAAATAAGAAGTACCTGATGGGATTTCATCTCCAAAGCAAAGGAGATCAAGTCTTGTCAACATGGGGAAGACCATCATGTATTCCCTGATTGTTCTGAAAAAACAATTACAAATAAAGTAGATGGCCTTATTCCTGTCCAACTAACAGCAGATGCTATCAGTTTATTCCTGAAGAACAGAAGTCTTGCATGGTATCTGGAGAAAAAAAAATGAAACAGCAAGAATCTAATATCCTATTTACTTGGTTTATTTCAATATTTTTATGCCATTTCCTCTTACAAAGAGAACAAAACAAGGTATGTTTTCTTGTACTACTAGGATCACCTAACATATAGGTTAGCTGAGACACAGACAATGTTGTGATTACTCATTTTCAGCTAAATGGTGCTAGATTTCTGACTGTTAAGTAAATACAGTCTAATTCAACAGAGAACTTGGTATTCCTTCTGTTCCAGACAAATGTACAGCTAAAAAAATAACACCTTGTTTCCCTGTCTACATAGTGATTGGCATGGGATGGAGTGCCATGCTTTAAGACAACAGCCCTTTCTTTTACTTTCATAAATATAACTTATGTAAACATGCCATTCTTCAGTGGTTTCAGATCCAAGCACTTTTAGTGCCACCTTGAAATGGTATATCTTTTTACATTTGTTCAGTAGTATTTTCTTCCAGAAGCCAACAGTAACACTATGTCCATGAAGGAAAAATAAAATCAAGGCTCTAGTTACATAGCTGGGGGCAGAGGGGTAAAACTGGGAATTACTTCATTTGCAAAATACTCCAAAGAATCTAAAGAACCCTATTTGTATCTCTCACCAGCCTTGGAATGCCCTCTACCTTCTCAGTGATCTCCGAGACGGATTATTCAGGGGAAAAATGTTGCATTGTTATGCTGCTGATGGGTACCCAGCTGCACATACAGTATCTTTGGACAAGACAGAATTTGTTCCCAACATGAGTTATCCACCTGCTCTTTTGGAGCAATGTTCTAATGTGGGCTAAAGATGCCCTATACTGAAGATACACACAATAGACATGATAAAACTTGAGGAAGTGCATTGATCTGTAATATTTCAAGTTGCCCATCTGTCATACTTCCCACACCCTGATGATCCAACACAGTATGTGTAAAACATACAAGAGCCTCAAAGTCAACTTTCCCCCAACCTGGTCTCTCCCAATTGGGTAGGGCGATTCTAAAATTGCAACTTTGAGGATTCTGGGAGTTGTAAATGGAGGGCTCTAGGTTAGAAAACTCCACTTAAAGTAGACAAAACAATTTATACTAACCTCACCAAGATATCCATCCATAAAGTAGAATTAATTAGGACATCAACATTGTTTATTATGGACCTACCAGAAATATCTAAGAAGATAAAGATTCAAGTCTTTCTGCACCTTTCCCAAATCTAAATTAAGGAAAAACTTTTGCTTTTAAAAAAAAGCTATTCAAATTATTAAAGAGTACAGAAAAAAACAGTTACACTATCAAGAAGAAATTGTGAATAGATGTCTAGTGCTCACCCTGGAGAAAATCCAACTACAATACATCAGGGCTAACTTTCCACATTTTAAAATAAGTGAAATAATGCACATTATCATCTAAGGACACCCCTCCAACCAACTATGAAGTCCATTAAGTCTAGAGGTTAAAATCACTTATTTACCCCATCACAGAAGATTATAGTCAAGGCAACCTAGAAGAAAAGATTACGACGGCTTCAATGTCAATGTTTTAAAATAAATACAGATATAATCATTTGTATTAACGTCATAACCACCGAGGTTGCAGTAAGAGATACAGCTTGTTTTCCTGTACATCTTTAATGTGACACTGCATCACACCACTTTGTCCTTGCCTCATCCATCTTTCAAAACTCCACATGCTATGGAAAAAAGGCAGTGAGAGAATGGGGCTTCCTCTGGTGACTTCCTGCAGGCGTCAGCCAGGAAAACTAATTAGCAGTAGATCCTTATTTCTACACCCAAAAGTTTACTAATGGAAGATGTGGCTACCAGCTTAGAAGGCTTTAAAACAGAACTCAACAAATTCCCCAAAGAGAGGGCTAATAGCAGATATTAATCCAGGGTGGTCGATAAAGTGTCCTTCAAGTTGAGATCTGCCCCTGGGGACTTTGTGGGCTTGTCCACAAAGTTTTCTTGGCAGCATTACAGACATGGTTTATCACTACCTACTTTCAGGATTTCCTATTGATCGCCCCATCTATGAATTATCTAGACCCAACCCTACTTAGCTTCCAAGCCTAATCGAGGAATATTCAGAGGCATGATGAAAGATGAAGTATGATGGAATGTGAGGGTGACCTTGAAGAACAGAGGGAAGGAATGCTGCCTAGGGAATAATAAGATAAAAGGAAAGGGAGTCCATGAGAGGGTAACGGTCTAAAGAAGAAATTTAGGAAAGACCCGCCCTGACCACTCAAGCAATAAATAAGGAGGGCAAGATTTGTACTCTCAGACTTGCAAGATTCCATTAATGTAGCCTTACAATAAAGTAGAATTAATTCCTCTAGTCATGTTTCCTGCCTGGTTTACCTGGAAGGACTGACATGAAGATGACATCTTCCGAGATGAATGCAAACTCCATACACAGAGGCAGTGTGCCACAGAATACCAGCATCAGCAACCAGGCCATGGTGGCCTAGTTGCCCTGCTGTAAATTAGACTGGGAATTCAAAATAACATCCCAGAAGGAAGTAATGGAAAACCACTTCTACATTACTGCCAAGACAACGGCATAGATATTGTCCCCAGGAGTCCAGCTCAATTTGAGAGCATCTTTGCTTCTCTTCCTTTTCATAGGAAGGATCAAAATATGTTCCCTGCAGCTGTTCCTTCTCCAGCTGACAGCTGGTCTTCCCTTGGCCAAACGTTCTTCAGGTTTCATCTTTCAGTTGGATTTTCAATTCAACAATGGCATGCGGAGCGCAAATCATATAGTAATAAACAATAAAAAGAGCATCTCAATAAGGCTGAACTGGCATTAATTTTAGGAGCGAGGTTCTACAAAAGCTACATGCCTTCAATCATCCTTCTGCAAAGGTCAAAGCAATTCAATACAAACAGACATCCCCTTTTAAACCCAATTATCCTGAAAGGCACCGAAGATATCTCTTTCACAGTGGGACGTTGAGCACAAAGTGCACTTGACTGAAAACTGGTTTTCACACCCTTTACTAGATCTGCATCAACCATATGAATCCAATGCTAGAGGACCAATTGGCACCAAATGGCTACTCACATTTGCTGCCTGTGCACTAGTGCTATGTCACTTACACAAGCATGAAAGAGAGATGCACACCCCCAGGGAAGCTTTGCTGAGGGAGTGTGAGTGGGTGTTCACTGTGCATTTTAAGCCGTGTCTCTTCCTAATTTATTTTACAGAAGACAAAACCTGACATCGATAGGAAGTGCTAATTGGCTCTGTTCAGCATTCTTATCCCCAAGCATGAGTGTGTCATCAGATTCTGTCATCCTCAAAAATGAATTACAAAAACAAAGAAAAAATTACATCTGACGCAATGCCCCTGCTAAAATGTAATGTTTCTTCTCTCAGGAGTCAGGATATCAGGGTTACTGAAAATGGAATCATAGAATGACTTATATGTAACCAGTAGAAGCAATAAACAGCTAATTCTAAAACAGAGTTACTCTTTCATATACGTAGGTGGGTGCTGATGGCAACCATCATGGGATAAATGTAAGGTGATAATTTCTAGGGGCTTTTATTGCATTCAAATCTCTTTCATGATTCTGTTCCGTAGAGCTAAGCCAAATGAACATTAATGTCTACGGAGGAGGCAGTGAATCAAGGGAGACAAGAAGGAAATACATCTCCTTTAAGAGGGACAAACAATGGGTGAATCTCTTCCCTTCCACCCACTCTCCACCTGGATGCTCCCAATCGACCCAACTCTTCTCTCTTGCCCTCCCTCCCTCCCTCCCTCCCTCCCTCTCTCTGTAAAGGGGCATGTTTTCAAATCACTGGGTACTCACTACTCACTGTGTCTATTTTCTCAGAATTCACATTTTCTTCTTATGAAGGTGGTACAATAGCTCAGAACTTTGCTTTCCAGTGTTCCAATTCCTTACTGACTTTTTTTAATCAAAAGAAAAAGTAAGTAAGTAAGTAAGTAAGTAAGTAAGTAAGTAAGGAAGGAAGGAAGGAAGGAAGGAAGTAAGGAAGGAAGGAAGGAAGGAAGGAAGGAAGGAAACCTTGTGGGTATCAATCAGTGTCTATGGACTCAATGTTTCTTGTCTCTGCCTTTATGCATTCCTGCTCAGAAAACAGAAAGAGACAAGGGGAAAAATTTCGGAGAAGTTTCAAAATAATCCGCCACATTCTGCACAATCTCCTAGTGAACAAAACCCAGTTTGGTGCTGCGTATGAAGCACTGCAAAGAATCTTAGAGAACTGAATGAAATAAATATGAGATTCCCTAGGCCACATTCAATGAAAAACCATCCTAAGCGTTGCAACCTAAGAGTCTCTGTAAACATGGATGAGCTCTTTCTGTTAAGAAACGGCAATGTAAGTCATTTATATAGAACAGTAAAAACAAAACAAAATGTTGAGTGGCCAGGGCAGTCAGTTCAGATGCCCCTTGCAATGTCACTGAAGGTCTGCGTATAAAGCAGTTGTCAGTATTTTGTTTCCTTTCCCCAGACAGGCTCCTGGCAGCTCAACCAAATTGAAAAGAGAACCTGCAACCTTATCTCATCAATCCACTCATTAATCCAAGATGGTGGTTTGTCTTGCCTTACAGACCAAAGCCAGGATTACCACAGCTAAATAAGCTTCAGATTGTTGCAAGTCCAGGTTCCTAACAAAGGCTAGAAGTGCATTTGCAGAAGTGGGCCCAGTTGAACAATGCCTGACAACAGCTTATTTTTTTAAAATAGAATTTCCCCAATCCTTAGAATTTGTTCAAAGTGACTTGACTAGCTTGGAATGATGGCATTCAGCAGGGCTGAAACCTCTTAAGGAAGAAAACCTAAAAAGCATTCGGATTCCATAGTCCATTTCCCTAATACTATACAGGTAGTCCTCACTTAATGACCATTCATTTAGTGATGGTTCAGACGCAATGGTGCTGAAAAAACTGACTTACAACTGGTGCTCACGCTTACAACCATAGCAGTGTCCCCACAGTCACGTGATCACAATTTGGGTGCTTGGCAACCAGTTCGCATTTATGGGGTCATGGCATCCTGTGGTCACATAATCACCATTTTTGACCTTCCCAGCCAGCTTCTGGCAAGCAAAATCAATGGGGAACTGCATGATTTGCTTAATGATCATGTGGTTCACTTAATGACTGTGGTGATTCACTTAATGACCACTGCAAAAAGGGTAATAAAATCAGGTTGGATTCACTTAATGACCACTTTGCTTAGCAATTGAAATTCCATCTCCACTGTGGTTGTTAAGTGAGGACTACCTGTACTTAGCCTACCTCTAAGTCTAAGCATTTAGTTACAGTGTGCCAATGAGCACCAAGTGTGGGGGGAACCGGAATAAGTAGGAATCTGGGCTGAAATCCCTGCTCAGTCATGAAATTCCCTGGTTGACCTTTATCCAGCTTTTCTTTCCTTCACTGGGTTCTTGTAAAAGTAAAACATTGGCAGACAAGGAATAAACCTTGCCATGAAATGCAATCTGCTGGTGAGGAAAGCAGACAGGAACAAGCTGCCAATACACACTGCATCCAAATATTTACAGAGATCCTTGAATGTGCTTGCACTAGCTAGATAAGCTGATTTCTTCAGATGATCACCAGATATGATTCCCTGAGTTTAGCTTCTCTTAGACTTGTCTTTTTCTCTCCCTGCAAGGCTGCTCACTTTACATATGTGGCTTTTTAAGTGGAAGTTGAAAGATTAGAAACCGGGTAGTGGTCCTGTGGGAATTAAGTTCTGGCAGGGGTCACTGGTGCCCATACAGCTCGACACTTCATCTAAGGATCTATTTTGTGCAAATACTTAAAATCATCTGCAAACCGATAGTATACCTGGTATTTACATATATCTGAAGTATGGAAACGGAATGACTAAATAATAGTTGGGGTTTGTGGGTCTTTTCCACTTCCCTGTAGCATTGGCCAGACAGCTTTTTGGCAGAATGTCAAACTGGCTGCCGGCGGCTGCTTGCTGATACTACTTAACCAGCCATCAACATGCCTTTCTTTTGGAACAAAAATGAAGCAGGAACACTTAGCATGTTAATAGGAACATCGGCAACTCCTATATAATGTGCCCAGCAGTGAAATAAGAAAACAAGCAGAAGATTCCTTCAAAACAGCAAGATGCTTTCTGAAACTGAAATGGGTTGTTTTGAGTGCATTTCTCATTTACTGGGATTACTCAGTGAATGGGAAGAGAAAAAGTGGGTAGTGGAGGTCTTTGAAACAGTATGGCAGCAGGACAATGTCCAAATCCCAGTTGCCAGGATTTGTAGGGATCCTACATAGAAGAGAAGATAACTCCTGAGCTGTCTATGATTTCCAGACAGTTCACCAGCAAAGTGTGGTTTACAATTGCCTACTTTAACTTTTTGTTTAACTTGCTAAAAATGCAAATAAAATCAGCCTCTGGAAAGTAAGTCAGGCGATAATGATAGAGCCTTCTGATTTTCCTTGGCCAAGGAAAAAGAAAGAGATTACCACCATTCAAGAAATAGTTCAATTTCTTCTCTGCAACTTTCCTCCACTGAGGCAGCTGGGGCGCTAAAAATAATACTAAAGACCCAGCAGGGATCAGTTGGCTAAGGGGGTCTTGAGCTGATGGACAGGCTACAGCAATCTCGCCCCCCCCCCCCCCCGAAGTCCAAAATGTTTTGCATTAGGAGCAACAGACTGGCCACATGTTAATAAGCAGAGCCATTATATTGCTATTGTTCAGAACGTCAGAGAGAATCTGAAATTCAAGGGTGCACAACAGATCAACTGGAGAGATTTAGGATACTGAATTCAGGGTAGTATTTCTTTTGAATTATGTGTCCTTTTTTCTTGCTTCCCACAGCTGCATTCCTGGGTAGTTATGAACAGAAAGTTATTATGAATCAGTAGCTTTGCTTCCGCTCAGCACAGTTTTTTTTAAAAAAGGAGAGCAATGTGTAAGAGAGGGAGGCAAGAGAGAGAAACAAGGTGGTATATAAATTAGTTTCCAGAAGGACAAATTCCAGAAGGACAAAACAATTCTGATAGAATTCCAGAATTTCAAGAGTAAGAAGCAGATGCTAGACAATCAAACATATTTTTCTTCCAGATTAAGCCAGCTACTGCACAAAATGGTAATGTTGTGCATAACTGTGAATTTGCACGAAGTAGGTGGAAGGACGCTTAAAAATTCTACAAAATGAGCAAATTACATTCTCAGAACAAAACAGCACCGTTTTTAAAAAGAGGAAGGCATAATCTTGCATCAAGCTCACCGTTTTGTATCTAAACTCTTCCATTTTGTTTCTTTCAAAAAAGCAAGTTTCTAGCCCTCTGTGAATGCAAATGGGGACAAAATCACAAGCATCAAAGGAACTAGCAGGATTTTCCAAGGCCAAGGAACAGATTTTCAGAAAGATATGCCTTCACTGTTTCACACAGCTCAGGAAAACTAAATGATGGATAATGATCTGGTCTTAATCCCAGGAACTGTAGTTTCATCAAAGATCCTACACAGACTCAGTGGAGGGTGATGGATGTAGAGAGCCAGTGTAGTGGTGAAGATAGAAGCACAAGGAATGGGGAAGACCAAGTTCTAGTCCTTCAGCCACAGCTCTATGGGGGACTTTGAGCCAGACCCTCTCTCTCAGCCCAAGAGCCAGGATGGTCCAGTGGGGATGAGCTGGACATGGAGTAGGGAGACTTGGGTTCTAGTCCTTCCTTGGCCACAGAAGGTCCCTGAGGGACTTTGAGCCAGTCACTCTCTGCCAGTCCAACCTACCTTACAGTGTTGGGGTGGGGAAAAATAGGAGCAGAAAGCACTATTTATGCTGTCTTGAGCTCCTGCAGGATACAAGATACAAATCTAAAAAAATAAATACATATTTGAACCAAAACTGGGTCCATATTCTATGCAAACTATAGTTTATTTAAACATAGGTTACTGAATACACTGCAGTTGGCTGGATTCATACAACTCGGTAAGGCACAAATAAGGTATATTAAGTCTTGGTGTGATACGGAAAACTTACCAGCATCACTTTTACAGAAAAATGTAAACATTACACAAAACATCTTGGCGTGGCAAGTGCACCACCTGCTGGGTCCTTCTGGCATTTCTCATCCAACAGCTGAAGGAATTTACCCTTTATATGGTGCCTTTGTATGACTCCCATGCACAGCATAATTTAAAAGGAATGGAGAATTTGGGAGTTGAACTGCAACACCATCAACCATTCCAACTCAAAAACTTCAAACCAATTTCCTAAGTTGGAAATACAGCCTACACATTTCACTTATGTATTACAGTTTTTTGACACAACCACAGCAAAGAAATACAACCACAGCATACATCTGGGAACAGCATGTTCCAAAGTATGGGAACTATTGCAAAGTGGATCTGATGTCTCTTCCAAACCCTTTGTCCCTCACATGGAGGCAGGATTCTCAACTGGCTCTCTCTAGAAGACCAGACTGGATAGGCAGAATCACGCTTAGCAAGACCACTCATGCCCTCACAAAACCAATTGCAGTAGAAGAAGAAAAAAATACAGGTCACGGAAGTTCTGAACAGAAAGGACTAGAAACTCTGGCATTAAAGGTTCTGAATGCTATTGCCAAAAGCTGCCAATTATTCCAGTACCTTGGACAGCACATGTCCCATAGGAAAAAGCCCAAGCTCACACAGATGCTACGCCAAATCCAGGTTCAATTGTCAATTCAGCTCATCTCAAGGAGTATTGCAGACCAAGGAAAAGCAATAACTTTCCTCAGCATATGCAGTTTCTATATTTATCCTGTTTTGAGAACACAAAAAACACAATGCAAGCAATTTGGCAGTGGCTGGCAAATCTCTTCTGATCCCTTCTGATCTTTAGGCCATGAATGAATACTGTGATCCAGATAGCTCTTCTGATTTCTGCAGCTCCCCGCTGATGTTTCTCATTACTGTTGGCTTCTCTAATATTTTGGACAAGTCCCTCTGTTTTAGAAGATAAGTAGTACAACAAATAATAGGGCAATGCACCTACCAACATGGTACTGTCAGCAACCTGCAGAATTAAATGAAAAGCCTCTCTAGGTCTCCCACAATCAACCAGAAAAATCAAGGAATCAATGGAAATTCATGGTCCTGCTCACATTCTGCAACAACCCCTTTAGATAATATAAAGCATTACCATTAGCTGTGATTGTTTCATTCTCTGCAAATTAGTCCAATTGCTTTTTAAAGACATAAAACTAGGGAACATCCGTAGCTGAACTCTACAATCTCTGAGAAAGCCCTTACTTGCATCAGTTCTGAATCTCATGCCCATCCGTTTAATCTCATGATTCAAAGCTCTAGCATAAGGAAAGGAAATCTCTGGTCCATGAACCTCCTCTCTGCTCCTGTTGCAATACTCTCTTCATTTTTGACATCAGGTTCCCAAGAGAGATGTCAAGATGCTTATGGTACCATATGTGGCACTTTCTAGCTTTCTTAACAGAACTGCTTCAAGCCATTTCTCTCCCATTAGAAAAAAAAGAATGGGGAACAAAGTTAATCTTTTCCAAACTGGCACTTACAGTTCTGGGGAGCCACTTGGCACCAAAGAAGGGCTTCCCAAAGGCTGGTGTCTTACTGCTACTGCCATTATTCAGCCCTTGGGAGGGGGCTGGATACAATCTAGTTCTCTGGCCAGATTTGGCCCTCATCCCTGTTTTTGAATGAATGAGAGAGCAAAATGTCTATCCATGCTTTTTTTCCCTTGTTCCTTTTTCTTCCTGCAAGGTTTTAAACAACTTGCTTGATCGAGGATTCTCAGAAAAGTTGAAGAGTCACCTTTTGATTGGGCCACCAAAGGTACGGTCTCAATGTCAACAGCGAATCTTGGCGTTTTGTTTTGTTTTGTTTTGTTTTGTTTTCATAGTAAATGTGCTTATTTTTTTCTCTCAGCTAGGTATTTGGATAGGCCCTGTTTGTATTACCCTCTTTCTCATTTCTTTTATTTCATCATTACCACAAAAAGGGTAGATGTCACATGCAAAGAAAAGGGAAAGAGGCTGGGAATTCAGCTAAGAGTTACAAGTCATCCCATACATTGCTTGACATCACACTAAGCCGTAGTGTGTTTCTTTAGTTGCGGCTTAGAGTGTCATCACGCTCAGCCAACTGTGAATTATTGTACAGATCATGACTACAGAAACCATAGCTTAGTGTGATGCATGAGCCTATCCCACTCTGTGTTGGAGTGACCTGGAAAGGGAACATCAGTACAGCATATTGAACTTGACTTTCAACAAATTACATTTCCTGGTGGAAATATATTCTTACCTGTGCTGTCCTGCAGACCTTGTCAATACTCTCAGCACATTCCAGGTACTGATTTGCACAGTCAGAGCATGGATGTAAAGCAAGATTCATATGGGTTGAGAAATTAATGACAGGCGTCTCTTTAAAAAAGAAAAAGCCAACTCCCCTACCCCAAATTACCCCTAAAACCTTGGGGAATCTTAAAGCCATGGTCCTGCCGATATGCAGGACCTCACCCCCCCACCAATTTGCAGCAGTTCTCACCCCCCCAAAAGTGAAATGTGATTCCCAGCACCCCAAAGTTTGCCTACTGTCGCCCTAAACAAAATAGCATCGTTTCTATTATCTTATGAAGCCCTACAGTCTGTGATCCACAGGACTCAGGGGTGTCTGCAGGGGCCACCCCCGAGGGGACTACAGCTGCAGCTTCTACTATACGGAGCAACAACCCTGGTTATAACATGTATTTGTACTTACAAGAGGTACTGTCACACTTGAAGCAAAAGTTTTCAGTCCCTGGGAGCCTGAATGTCTTAACTAACGTCTCACTCCTAAGAACCACCAGGGGGCGCTCTAATGCATGCGGATCTGTCTGCTTTCTGAAGCCGGGTGGCCTGTAACGCCCCCTGCCCTGAATAGCTTTGCAGCTTATTGATCCAGAGAAATCATTCCAGTCTGTTTAGCTTGTAGGAGGAGGGAGAAAATCCTCGCGGTCAGTAAAGACAAATGCACAGGGAGGTCAGAAAAGGGTGGCCTAGAAAGTGTCAAAATATAAGTGCCCTTGTTCTTTGAAGCAGGAGTCCTTGCTCTGACTGCCGTATTCCGCAGCGAAGGATAGCTTCCAGTTTTAAATTTTGGAGTCCTGGCCTGGGGAGATCCTAGGCAGAGTCCATCTTTCCCTCTGCATGGCTTTGAGTTGCATAGTAAATAAGAGAGTTTTCTGGGTGTCAGTATGTTGCAACGGCAGGTGACTGGGGAGAGGGATGGATACAGGTAGTCCTTGTTTAGTGACTGACTCATTGAGCGACTGTTCGCAGTTACAACAGTGATGAAAAAGTAACTTTGCTACCAGTCCTTGCATTTATGACCTTCACGGGCCTGTCAAGCAAAGGAAAGCCAAAGTAGGATTGCAAAATCATGATGTTTCACTTACAGACTGCTTCGCTTAATGACCAAGTTGCCGGTCCCCATTGTGATTGCTAAACAAGCACCACTTGTAATAGGAAAAGCCCAGATTTGGTGGACTATGCATCTATGGCTTGCATATGGAGTCCTAGGTAGGTTGCAGTAATAAACACCGGGTTTAGGCTTCACTTTCAACAGCATAAAAAAAGTACTTTCTGAAATTGTAGATACCTTTTCAGGCAGGATCTGCAGTTCAATAGTACTATATATTTTGCATCAGAGCATACCATCTCCAGCCTGAAAGAATAGCTCTCTCTTTCATTGTTAAAGTTCCTATCATCAGTTTCAGCCAATTTTCTCTGAAATTATAGGAAGGGAGGGAGGCCATTTAGTGTTGCAATCTATAAAAACCTGAGCTAATTGCAATAAGAACAAGTATATGATATGGTTTACAATAAAGAGATACCAAACAAATATACTGAATATCACATCTGCTCAGTGTTTTATCTTGAGAGGCATCTAAACTGCTGAATAAACATAAAAATAAAATGTGTGTGTTCACTTTCAGGCATGAGGGAATGCTTACAGACATTAATTCCGGGTGCCTTAAACTACAGTACAGATATGCTTTGTGAATAATTCCACTTGCTGTTATCTGTAACTTCAGGGCAAATCTACATAGTACCGCCTTTGTTGTTGTTTATTCGTTTAGTCGCTTCCGACTCTTCGTGACTTCATGGACCAGCCCACGCCAAAGCTTCCTGTCGGTCGTCAACACCCCCAGCTCCCCCAGGGACGAGTCCGTCACCTCTAGAATATCATCCATCCACCTTGCCCTTGGTCGGCCCTGCCTTAGTTTAACTTAATCGCCATTATCTCCCCCTGAGAAAAGGGTAGCTTGGCAAGAGGGAAACTAAGAAACTTGAATAGAGTTTAAGCAGCCGCAAACTATAATTCCCAGAGTTCTTGATAAAATTAAGCTTATACACAATGGGTGTTAAGAGCTTAGTCAGAAAGCAAAGCCATTTTTCTTTCTCTGCCTACCCTACACAGTCAGGTCACACCTTGAGAAGTATCAAGCTTACACCATGATTTTCCATCTGCAAGGGAGGTGAGAGACAACCCTAATTTCACATTAATCCTCCTGCTCCTAAGGTGAGAGTCACATCTTCACAAAAACACACACTCCTTCACACCCACAATGTATGGAAATTATGAACTTCTAACACCTAGAGAGGCCCAACTTTGAGGCGTGGGAGGGGAGAGCAGATGTAAATTATTCACACACTAGCATTTTCTTTCCTTTTGTGGCTGACTCTGAAAATCACAACTCTGCTGCAAGCATGTGCTTTGTTATCTGCAAGCAACCTGAAAGAATTTTTTGCAGCCTAAAATCTCCATGACGGGAGAAGGTTTTTGCCTCTGGAAACACTTAGCATGTTCCATAGTACCACTGTTTGGATCATTCTGGTCCCAAGACCATAAAGCTTCAATGAGCCTCCAAGAGAAGGACTTGCTACCTGAAGAAACATCAGAGTCAAAATCCTGGTTCTATAGGAACAAGCTTTGTCTCAAAGCAGCTACAATAACCAGGTAGCGGAAGAGTTTTGGTGAGTCTTGGGTAGAGGTGGGGTCAAAAAAGCAAAGACGGCTGTCACCACCATGCAATCAAAACCCCACCTTTTTTTAAGTAAAAAGGGTAGGGCTTTGCTCAATGGTCTCTTAACACTATTTCTTAGATTCAGAGCTAAATTACAAAGTAAAAATAAAGAGATTTAAGGGAGAAAGAATGCCCTTCTCTAAACCATAATGAAAACAGAAGCATCTAACTTGCAGCACACAACATCAGTTCTTCTTATGTTCATTCAAAATAATTCAGATACTTGGATTAATTCAGATTAATATTGCATTAATATTAACATTGATGGAAAAAAGGCAGCTTAAGTCAACAGAAAACGAAATACAGTCATTAATTTGCACCAGAGGTTTTCTGGACATTAATAGACCAACAAATATTCTTCCCTTGTGCAGGGTCTGAGGACCATATTTGCTTGAGGCTTGTTGGAGGATGGAGGACTTTGCTCTCACATTTTTCAGGCAAGTTGTTTAATTTTAGCCCCAAACACAGTGGTGCCGTGGGCCAAAGAAGCATATTTGCATTTTATTTCCAGAGAATCTGGGTTGTTTTGCTTCTTTTTTCCCTGCCCCCATAAAGGTCATCAGTGAATAATTCAAAAGAAGTGGCATTATTACTCACTGAAGGAGAAACAGCAAGAGTCACACACCAACACAAACAAGCAGAAACATTTAAGGGCACAAGAAGCACCATCTTGGTGCACAATCCTAGACACATTGGCCTCTTTCAGAAAAGGGTTTATTGCAAAAGCTGCGTTCATACAGCACCATTTAATACTTCCTGCCTCCCAAAATTTATTCTTGTAGAGCTGGCTTGCTTCAACAAACCTTAGTTAAGTTTGCCAACCATTTGATGTGTTGGTGCGAGGTGACAAGTTGCCAGTCATCAGAAGTGTAAGTGAAAGGTTCAGAAAAAGCTTTCAGCCGTGAAAGTGAAGAGAAAGTGTGCAAAGATGACTTGTGTTGTGGCTCAAGCTCTTAGTAACAACAGCAGCAGCTGATGTCTGCATGCTAAAGACTGCGTTCAGACATGACTCTTCCCATGAGATCTCGAACTTTGCTCCAAATGACGTAGCATCATTGATCAGGAAAAGTATGAAAAAAATGTCTTTTTCTCTCTCTGTGCATAATGTAGGCTCCTAATTGATTAGGAAGAGCCAAAGTTAAGCAAATAAAAATCAAAAACACATCAAGCCCTTATTTATTTGCTTGATTTATATCCCACCTTTCCTCCAGGAGCTCAGTGTGGTGTATGTAACATTCCCTCTTCCCATTCTCGCCCCATCAACAAACCTGTGTGACAGGGAGAATGACAGACCCATCTCAGTTTCATGGTTGAGGGTAGAATTTGGGTCTCCCCAGTCTAAGTCCAACACTGTAACCATTACATGATGCTTGTCCATCACATAAGCAGTGTTAGTATATAACATCCCATAAGGGTCCTTTGCATAGAACTAGATGTTGGTGTCATCACATCAAGCAGAGCAAGAATAGATTTCTGGCAGAAGGCAGGCAGAATTTTTTTGATACAGTGCATAAACTTTAATGGGCACCACCTTAAAGAGAGGGAAGAGTAGAAGTTAGAAGGCCACTTTGGAAGGCCAGTTGAATGGACATCTCCATAGAATTCTTTAAAAGAACTGTATTATTGGATGGTAACCCTTCAGGATAGGTCTATCTTGCCTCCAGTATTAGAGGCAGGTTCTGTTCCCCAGTTTCTAGGGAACACAAAGGAACTGATGTTATCGTGCTCACGTGCAAACTTCAGTTCAGCTTCTCTTTGGCCTCTGTGGGAAGAGCATGGGGAAACCAAATAGCCTTTGGCTCGACCCAGCATCGTTTTTCTTTTAAATATTCTTAAAAGGGGAATATTAGCCCAACCTCATTACTGCTTATACAGCCTCAGATCCTTCACCTGGAAGTTCTAATCACACTTCTAAAGGCACTCCCAGCAGCTGTGCCCTTCAGCTATAGCTGAAGGCGTGTGTAATTAAAAACCCTTTTATGCTGAGATGTTACAAGAGTAACAGAGAGGAGTCACGTGGCTATCACTTTACAATCTGTTCTTGGTGACTGTTGTGAATTCTCACAGTAACACTTTGTGACAACCTGCTTAAAGATCACTAAAAGATTTAAAACCAAAGGGGGAAGGCGGGAACACAATAACATTTAACTAGGCTGGGATGGTTGAGCTCCACAGATAAAGTGGAAGAGACAAGGAGGGAGGGAGATCACATCAGAAGTCTATGTTTTCAAGTCCAAAAGTAAAAAAGAACTGTGGATGAACAAGGTTCAAATACTGCTAATTCAGCTCAATTAAAATCAATTAAAATCAAAATTGGTTTTGAACATCAGGGTACCAACAGATCCTGCAATAGTGGCTTTTATATTTTATGCAAGAGAACAGAAAGTACATTCTATGCTTCTAGATTATTATTATTCCCCCAAGCACGCATTTAGGGGTCTCCTGCATAAGAAACTGCCTACACATTTCCCTAAAGAGAAAACACTGATTTTCTCGTTCCACCATAGAAGTGCAAATGTCCAGATTGCTTTGTCCTCTTCAGCATAATTATCTGATGAAACTCTCCAGATCCTTCCAGACTTTTCAGCAAGCTGATTTTATTAAACACATTCAAACTGAATGAAGTTTATTAAAACCCCTGACGTTCTTTCAAACACATCTAGATGAACAAAAATGAACTTATTGGGAACATTTCTTTTCAATATGTGTTTTTTTAAGAAAGGAAAAGAACACTGGGGCTGTGAGCCTTAATTCATAAATAAATAAATTTGCTTTAAATAGATAAATAAGATCCTTTGAATTCCTGTCCAGGTGCAATCCACGACAGAAGGACTGTGATATTGCACAGAGCCCAGCAACATTAATTCTGAAGTGAACCTGGACTCTTGTTTGTTATTGTTAATAACGTTCCCTAGAAAACTCAATATAAACCACCTGGCTATGTATAGAAATCTTTCCTTTGCAACAAAAGCAATGGAATTGCTATCTACAATTCAGAGGGAACTTTCTGCAATCACAGAAGCCCATTGTAACAATCAATTGGATTGATAAATCCTATAACATGTAAGAGTGTGTGCAGGCCTTTGAGTTAGTTTTTGACTCCTGGCAACTGCCTGGACAAGTCTCTACAGTTTTCTTGGCAGGATTTTTCAGAAGTGGTTTGCCATTGTCTCCTTCCTAGGGCTGAGGGAGAGTGACTGGCCCAAGGTCACCCAGTTGGCTTCATGCCTAAAATGGAACTAGAACTCACAGTCTTCTGGTTTCCGGTCTGGTGCCTTCACCACTACACCAAGCTGGCTCTACCCAACATCTAGCTTAGTGGTGACAACTGACATGGGAGACAAATAGAAAAAAAAGACTATCAAGAAGCCAGAGGACTTTCTTGGCAACTTCAGAAACACCCAAGGTTTTTTAGAATAACAAAGTCCCAATTTAAAATAATCCGACTGGGGCAAAATCCCACTCTCCCGCTGCTCAGACATATGCATAAAACAAGCAAAGAGGCAAAATGCTAGAGCTGTTCTCTGGAATTCCCCACTCCTGCAGACATAGAAGAGATGATACAGTGCTTCTAATTCTTACCATCCCCATTTGGAAGAATGCCAGGGACCAAAAAATGAAAACATCTAAGAGAATTAGTAGCATCACTTCTCTTTCTCAACAATCAAAGCACTCAGGTCTAAACCCAAGTTGTAAAGCAGCTCAAAACTACTTTCAGTCTAGAACGCTTATAGTTGAACAGCAGTCACTGACTTCAGCATTTATTCCAAGAAAAGAGTACAGGTAGTTCTTGTTTAGCAACCATAATTGGGACCAGCAACTCAGTCATTAAGCAAAGCAGTCACTAAGTGAAACTGCAACTGTGCTTACGATCTTACTTCTGCTTGTCTTTGCTTTACAGACCTGTGGATGGGAACACACTAATGCTCTTCCATCAAGAAGTGTTTCTAGTACCTCTACCTCTACCTCTGCCTGGATTTGGGCAGTGTAAAATATTAATAAGTATTAAAAAAAAAAAAAGAATAAAGCTTTGGGACAAGCCCAAGTTGTGACAGTGCCAAAGCTGTGAATTTTACAGCATATAATAAACCATAGCTCTTTGACTCACGAATTCAAAGTAAAGCTTTAATTTTCTTTTACATCTGACCTGCAGTTTTGGAATAATGTCTATTTCTCTGTTGTGGCAATGTAAGATGGCTTCTTTTTATGTAGAAGACTTCATGTCCCTGTCAACTGAAGTTTGTAAAAGCATTTAGAAATATGCAAAAGTCTGGCCCCTGCCACTTGTGTTGTGCTTGGGATGGAGAACGTCCCCGGTGTCTTCCATGTTTAATATCAAAATGGTGGAAGAGGTCAGCTCCAAGTCATTTGGAACTGAAGCTCACGATTGCTGTCTCTCCTGCTGGGCCAAAACAAAAGACCACCCCCTCAATAGACACACGGACACACTGTCTGATCATGCTGCTCCTAATATGCCAAACATATTAGGTTGGACACCTGTCGACCAAGGTTTTTTTCACTCTATGTGCCAACTGCTAATATGCAGTCAAGATATATTTAACACAACAGCCACCATATCTCCTCAACCTGCAGGGGATATCCTCAACAGATCCTCATGTTCTTGACCTACCATACGGCACTCCCATTAACAATGTATTTGGCATTCAACAGGTAGAAGATTAGCATAATGGCGTATCCATTAAATCCACTGGATGTGACATTTTTGGATACGGAAGTTCATCTTTGAGGAAAGATTCAAATTTCCCAAGAAGCTCAACTCTATCCAGCTCGGAAAGAACAATCACACCATTTAGCATGCCAGTTCCACTCTCTCAGCCCAGCCCACCTCACAAGGTGGTTGTTACTGTTGAGAAAATAGGAGGTAGGAGCATTAGGTATGTACATCACCTTGAGTTGACCGAAAATAAAGGTGGGATTAAAATCTAATAAATAAATATATGTGAAATAGATTTGCTATAATGGGTATGCTGCTGTGGGTTTATTTTTAATTTCCTTTTTTCTTGTCTTTTAGGGTTCCACATACACAGTTTTTTCTCTATACACACACATATACATATGCACATACACCTATTTCAAAGAAAATAAATGAAACTATATCGTCACGTTACATGGTCAAGATGAGGGAAGCAAATCATAATAAAAACGGATTTTCCACAGTTCCTTCTCCTTCTTCCTGGTCTCATCTAACATTTGGTATACAAAGGGACGGCTGGGGTTAAAATCTCATTTTGACCAATGTGAGATTTATTCAAAATATCAGAAGAGAAAGTTTCCAGGCTGTGATGGAAAACTTGTAGCCCTCCAGCTGTTACTCAGTTACAACTTCCATCTGCTTCAGGCAGCCTGGCTAATGTTGAATGAAGATGCCCGGCATTCTGGGGATGAACTCCATTTGACATCCTTCAAAGCCCGTCTAAGTCCCTTCTCCTTCATATTATTGTTCTGCAACTTGCAGCATGAATGATATAATTCAGACACCTCATTAATGGAAAACCTTTGCATTTGGCTGCTGTCACAAAGGCGTGCTTCAAACTAATCTGTCTCCCCACAGCAGCACTTACCTCTTTTAGAGAATAAAGGCTATCTGTGTCATGGCCTGGAGCAAAAACTCAACAGCAGGCTTCTTCCTACCTCGCCACAGAATATTCTCACTTCTCAAATCCTTTCATTAAATTTTCTGGTCTGTTGCTAGAGTCATTATTCAGCCGTGAGATATTGTACTCTAACATGGAAGTAAGTCCCTGCCCCAATGCTAGATTGGCTTCCATTATTCTGAAACACCAAGAATATATCTCTAGCCTCAAAGTTTGTGCTGACTAAGGATCCATTTCACGGAAAATTTAGTTCTTCCTGGGCAGCCCTGGATGCTTAGTATGGGCACTGGTTGAGGTGGGTTTCTTTTTACAGTCTACAGCAATGTTTCTCAACTTTGTCAATTTTAAGATGCGTGGACTTCAACTCCCAGAATTCCCCAGCCAGCATGCTGGCTGGGGAATTCTGGGAGTTGAAGTCCACGCATCTTAAAATTTATAAGTTGAGAAACACTGCTCTGCAGCATACAAGCAGTGCTTTTCAGCTGTTCCCAGGACTAGAACCAGAGGTATAATGTACATTACGAGACCCAATATTCCCATAATAACAAAATGATGATTAAATAAACATGCAACTGTACCTCATTCGTACTAGCCTAATGCCCTAAATAAACCATACACCCCTACAAAAAAAAGTACTTCAGTTACTTAACTTTGCACCTTAGATTACTTGACATCCTAGGTATTCACCTACAAGGATGGGCCATCCCATCTGTACTTCATTGCAAGGACGAAGAAGTAATTGCTGTCTCATTCTAGTTATTTCTCACACACAGCAACCTCTTGAAACTGAAGGCTCCTCCCAACAAGATTTTCTTTACAAATCCTTTTCCAAGACAGTCCTCTGAAGGAGTTTTTCTGTGTACTGGAGGAAGGGATCGTTTTGCATCAGCTAAGAATAGAAGACGCTGTTGAAAACAAAGGAATTAGCACAAGGTGCAAAAATGGTTGCTGAAGGGCCTCAGGTCCATCCTTGCTCAGAAACACATCCAGGCCCTTCTTCTTTCATTCCCTTCTTTCTTAAAGAGAACAGGAAACTTAAAAGGAAGAAAAAAAGAGAAACCCTTCAAAGCAGTACCTTCTCAGAGCAGGACATTCAATTCTAAGCACTTGCGTCTGTATTCCCTTCTTTGAAGCTCTTTTATATAATATGTGCCCCCACCACACACACCATCTTCTCCAACCTCCTGTCTTCCAAATGTATTGGAGACATTTGGCTGAACATGATGGAACCTGTTTCCATCATGTTCAACCAAGATGGCCATTAGCTTCTTGACTGAAGATATGGGTACTGTAGACCAATATATCTAGAAGAACCTGGGATTAGGAAAGCTACTTTACTTTATTCACCTTGTGCCATTTGGGAGGAATCACCAACCCAACCATGTGAGATAAACTTTTCACTTGACAACATACACACTCCCCATCATATTCTTTACTTAATGACTGCGGCATGTTGCAATAGCATACACATGTACAGAGACTTCATCAAGCAAACCATGCAGGTTGAACTTTCACACCATCTCAACCCCATTAATTCTGTATGTCTCAGGAGACCTCAAGGGAAATATCCACATTCTGAAACCTAATTTGCTGAATCAAAATGTACAGAATGAACAGTACATTAATTGTACATTAACTAAGCTGACCATATTTCCTTGAGACAAAAACGGGACATTGGGATGGCAAAACGGGGCAGGGCTGGGCGACAGGCTGGATCGGTGGGCAGGAACGTCTCTGGTTTTCTCAGGCTGGGAATCTTCGGATTCCTTCCTTTGCGAGAGGCAAGGCTGGGCTGGAGAGTCTGGTGAACAGTTGTCCCCAGCAAGCTGTTCCTCCTCTGGCCGTGCTTTTACGTTCTTTTCTTCTCGCTGTTGCAAGGCAGGAGCTGATCGGCTTGCCCTCTGATCACCGCCTATCAGCTGATCCTGTTTTTTTCTTTTTAGGTTTCCTGCCGGGTTGAGCTCTGCGGCTTTTTTCCCGCCGTTTCTGCTGAGCTCCCCCTCTTTCCCCTCAAAGTCAGACTGCCTTCTGACAGGTTCACGAGAACTTTCACATTTTAAGTAAGGTTTTTAAGAAAACAGGACAAAATGGACATTTATATTAAAACGACGGGACGGTCTGGGAATGTTAAAAAAATGGTACTGTCCCATTCAGAACAGGACGTGTGGTCAGCCTAACACTAACCCTGATGCTGCTGACAACAACCAGTTCTGCTACTTCAAGAGGTTTAAATGGCATTTTGCTCTCTGAATGTTGTTCTCTGCATCTAGGGTAGACTCCTCTAGCAACCTTCATAATTTGACCTCTTATTTGGCCATGTTCACCACTTGCGCCTAACCCTGCCAATATCACATCTTCTTTCCTGCTGTATTCCCATTACATCGCCCTTGTTTTATGCCCAGCACATGAATGAGACAGGCTTAAGTCATCCTTAGCAATATTGAGGCTGAAGTCTCTTTCCCCCCTTTCCCTCATACAAGGACAGCTGCAAAGTGTGTAAAATGTGTTTGTCACCCATTAACTTGAAATTAGGGAAGTGCAGTGACTCGAAAGAGGCAATAGAAGCAAGATAGGATCAATGGGGATAGCAAATTTCATGCTGGCAGTTTCATTACTGAGCACTATAACTCAATAATGGGGAAAGGCCCTCAACAGACTTCAATCACACGCTCACATAGACACCCCACTTAATTTACCAAAGATCTTTCATGAGCCCCAATGCTTCTGCAGCTGCCAAGTGTTTATACATATTTCATCTTCAGCCCTGAAGCCCTTTGTGGATGTAGATATTTAAAGGAATTCCCCACCCCCATCTCTCTTCTTGGGGTTCTTTTAATGTTTTCCAAAGCCACACTTAGCTGAAGGCTAAGCACAACCTTTTAAAGCACCAGATCTCCTCATTTCATCAATCATTTTGCACAGGGGAAGGGATAAGACTGCCAACGTTAATTTCATCAGACAGGAAGCTCACTTCCTTTGGGGTTACTGCAAATCTTTCTGTGCCATCACAGACTAACCATAAATTGCCTACAACTGGGTCTTCTGAAAAGTCAAGGGAAACTAGGACAGCTGGTAAATAGCTGAACCTGACATATCTGTGTTAGATTATGTTAATGCAGTTGGAAGAAACAAGAAAGAGACAAGAGAGGGGTAGAGTTAAAACATAAGGCTCATAATGCTGCCAAGCACAAGGGTGTAACCAATGATGCATTCATTATTTATTTATTTATTTATTTATTTCTACTGCAGCTGTCATCCTAAAGCTGCATGAGCAACCTCTTTCAGTTGGTTCTCATATTAGAAATGTATCACCAGCACCTGCACAAAATGGCATCCATTAATGGTCTGGCCCATCACACAACAGCCCTTGTTCAGAAGGCAAAATAGTGAATGCATCAGTTGGTGAAGCCTGGGCACAGAAACTGAGTCACAAATTTCTGGGCTGAATCTAGCACTGCTGGATTAGACCCTGTTTCCATACCCAAGGTGAGAACAGAACTTTAAGTCAGGTTTCCATCACAGCTTCCCAATGTCAACTGTTCATGTGAGCAGCTATGATCATAAAAGGTTTAAGCACAGAAAAGTAACCACTGCAGCATTCCTCTGAATTCAAGACTTATTTTACAATTTTCACTTCTTGCAGCCTAGGCTGATAAAATGGAACACAAGCATGGTTTTCCTTTAGATAGATTATACTGAAATGAGAAATGACCATCAGATCTACTACTGTGGACAAGAGGACCACAGAAGAAATGGAGTAGCCTTCATAATTAATAGTAAAGTGGCTAAAGCAGTGCTTAGATACAATCCAAAAAATGATAGAATGATCTCAATTCGAATTCAGGGCAAGCCATCTAACATCACAGTGATCCAAATATATGCCCCAACCGCAGATGCTAAAGAAGCTGAAGTAGAGCAGTTCTATGAGGATCTGCAGCACCTACTGGACAACATGCCTAAAAGAGATGTTATTTTCATCACAGGAGACTGGAATGCTAAGGTGGGCAGTCAACTGACACCTGGAATTACAGGTAAGCATGGCCTGGGAGAACAAAACGAAGCAGGACATAGGCTGATAGAATTTTGCCAAGACAACTCACTCTGCATAACAAACACTGTCTTCCAACAACCTAAGAGACGGCTTTATACATGGACTTCACCAGATGGACAACACTGAAATCAGATTGACTACATCCTTTGCAGCCAAAGGTGGCACACATCTATACAGTCAGTAAAAACAAGACCTGGAGCTGACTGTAGTTCAGATCATGAACTTCTTATTGCACAATTTAGGATCAGACTAAAGAGATTAGGGAAGACCCACAGATCAGCTAGATATGAGCTCACTAATATTCCTAAGGAATATGCAGCAGAGGTGAAGAATAGATTTAAGGGACTGGACTTAGTAGATAGGGTCCCGGAAGAACTATGGACAGAAGTTCGCAACATTGTTCAGGAGGTGGCAACAAAATACATCCCAAAGAAAGAGAAAACCAAGAAGGCAAAATGGCTGTCTGCTGAGACACTGGAAGTAGCCCAAGAAAGAAGGAAAGCAAAAGGCAACAGCGATAGGGGGAGATGTGCCCAATGAAATGCAAAATTCCAGAGGTTAGCCAGAAGAGATAAGGAATTATTTTTAAACAAGCAATGCGCGGAAGTGGAAGAAGACGATAGAATAGGAAGGACAAGAGACCTCTTCCAGAAAATTAGAAACATTGGAGGTAAATTCCAGGCAAAAATGGGTATGATCAAAAACAAAGATGGCAAGGACCTAACAGAAGAAGAAGAGATCAAGAAAAGGGGGCAAGAATATACAGAAGACCTATATAGGAAGGATAACAATATCGGGGATAGCTTTGACGGTGTGGTCGGTGAGCTAGAGCCAGACATCCTGAAGAGTGAGGTTGAGTGGGCCTTAAGAAGCATTGCTAATAACAAGGCAGCAGGAGACGACGGCATCCCAGCTGAACTGTTCAAAATCTTGCAAGATGATGCTGTCAAGGTAATGCATGCTATCTGCCAGCAAATTTGGAAAACACAAGAATGGCCATCAGACTGGAAAAAATCAACTTATATCCCCATACCAAAAAAGGGAAACACTAAAGAATGTTCAAACTATCGAACAGTGGCACTCATTTCACATGCCAGTAAGGTAATGCTCAAGATCCTGCAAGGTAGACTTCAGCAATTCATGGAGCGAGAATTGCCAGATGTACAAGCTGGGTTTAGAAAAGGCAGAGGAACTAGGGACCAAATTGCCAATATCCGATGGATAATGGAAAAAGCCAGGGAGTTTCAGAAAAACATCTAGTTCTGTTTTATTGACTATTCTAACGCCTTTGACTGTGTGGACCATAACAAATTGTGGCAAGTTCTTAGTGGTATGGAGATACCAAGTCATCTTGTCTGCCTCCTGAAGAATCTGTATAACGACCAAGTAGCAACAGTAAGAACAGACCATGGAACAACAGACTGGTTTAAGATTGGGAAAGGAGTACAGCAGGGCTGTATACTCTCACCCTACCTGTTCAACTTGTACGCAGAACACATCATGCGACATGCTGGGCTTGAGGAATCCAAGGCTGGAGTTAAAATCACTGGAAGAAACATTAACAATCTCAGATATGCAGATGATACCACTTTGATGGCTGAAAGCAAAGAGGAACTGAGGAGCCTTATGATGAAGGTGAAAGAAGAAAGTGCAAAAGCTGGCTTGCAACTAAACCTCAAAAAAACCAAGATTATGGCCACCAGCTTGATTGATAACTGGCAAATAGAGGGAGAAAATGTAGAAGCAGTGAAAGACTTTGTATTTCTAGGTGCGAAGATTACTGCAGATGCTGACTGCAGTCAGGCAATCAGAAGACGCTTAATCCTTGGGAGAAGAGCAATGACCAATCTCGATAAGATAGTTAAGAGCAGAGACATCACAGTGACAACAAAGGTCCACATAGATAAAGCAATGGTGTTCCCTGTAGTAACATATGGCTGCGAGAGCTGGACCATAAGGAAGGCTGAGAGAAGGAAGATCAATGCTTTGGAACTGTGGTGTTGGAGGAAAATTCTGAGAGTGCCTTGGGCTGCAAGAAGATCAAACCAGTCCATCCTCCAGGAAATAAAGCCAGACTGCTCACTTGAGGGAATGATATTAAAGGCCAAACCAAAGTACTTTGGCCACATAATGAGAAGACAGGACACCCTGGAGAAGATGCTGATGCTAGGGAGAGTGGAGGGCAAAAGGAAGAGGGGCCGACCAAGGGCAAGGTGGATGGATGATATTCTAGAGGTGACGGACTCGTCCCTGGGGGAGCTGGGGGTGTTGATGACCGACAGGAAGCTCTGGCGTGGGCTGGTCCATGAAGTCACGAAGAGTCGGAAGCGACTGAACGAATAAACAATTACTGAAATGAACCTCAGAAGATGCAATATTAGAGTGCCATTGCATTAAATATAATGAGTTAATAGTCACAGATGACCTTTACTAGAACCTAAGAAAAAATACTCATTTTTTAAAAAAATGTAAAATACAGATGCTATTATATTTAAAAATGGTAGGATGGAACATATATTTGAGAAACTGCTTAATCCCTGCTTTTAAAATGTCAGCCCTTCATGTTGCTTCCAAAAGATTCCCTGGTCTGTTCAATAAAAAGGGGCATTGTAAAGTTATATCGGTGGCCATCAATCAAAATAGAGTAGGGTCCAATCCATTACAGAGTTAAATGCATTTCATCTTGTTTGAATCATTAGACTGAAATGTGCCTCACCCTGTATTAGCTTACCATCCGTATTTCTTAAATGCATTTCTTTATCTTACTGAGCTCTCCAAGGAATAGCAGAGCTGTAGGCTAGACTGCAATTTGAAGAAAACATCCTGAACCCAGGCAGATTACATCCTGCTGCCAAGAAAACTACAAGGACAGAAATTTAACTTTTTGTTACTATGATTAATACAAGCAAAGAGTCTGCAAGTTTGTCACTACTGTACAAATACTTAAAGAGAAGATTGTGTAGGCTTGTAGGCGGCAGCAGCAGCAATCCACTAGATCAAAGACCAAAGGACCAAGCTATGGAGCAGGAAATGGAAACTTTGGGGAGCAATTCCTTCTCTAACTAACGGATCAGGAAGTGTTCGGGAAGAACAAAGCAAGTTCTCTGCAAGAACTTCTTTCCTTGTACTTCATGAAGGACATTATTTTCCATGTGATGTTGGGGAAAAATAGGATTTTTTCCCAAAGCCTTTTACTCACTTTCTTCTGCAATACTGGACATATAATGAAGCTGTTTGGATGTTGTAAGCCACTGCAAGCACTCAAAAAAAGGTGTCTAGGGCAAAAGTTGAAAAGGAAAGATGATACATGGAAGCATTTGGTGTGGCTTGGCAGTATACACCAAGTTGGAACACATTTCACTCTGTCCATGCAAGGACTGAGTAACATTCACTCTGTTGCCAAAGAGTAAATTCCTGCATATTGAGGTGAGCTCTTGTCAAAGCTGATCCTCCCAAGAGACAAAGTTAATACCATTGTCTCATACGGAAAGGGAAAGCAGGTAATCTCTTAAAACCTATGTGTTAAGTTACTTGTGAGCTGGTCAGATTCAGGTCCTGAATTCTGCAGAGAAAGATCAGGATGAGAACGGGAGAAGGAGGCATCTGGGAGGCAAACTGCTCTCATCACTGCTCTTAAAGCTGCTCCAGACAGACCTTCCGAATTTTTGCCACCGAATTTTGAGAAGTATGGACCTTACGTGTCCAGTGAGCTGGAGAATGCCCACCTCTGGAATAAAGGAAGAAATTGGTCATTGCTATTACACAGGGAAATAAAATATGGTAATAATTGTAGCTCTTGAGAGAAACACATTTCATTATGGACATTCTCGCTGTTTTTCCCTCTAAATAGGTGAACTATATTTTTAGCTAGAAAGTGATGGGAAGAGGCCCTCCAGCATTCTTAGCACATGGTTTCCATCCATTCCAATGAGCTCCCAATTCTGTTCTTTTCCATGTAGCTAGTTTCCTTAAAGATTTGTCCCAGTCTAAAGTCCAACTTAGAACAGATTTGAAGGAAAGGTAGAAAAAATCCCACCACTAACCCACACAGCAAACTTTTCTACACAGCAGCATATGCTTTAATATAGTATAGAAACCTTCAAGGCCAGGGAGTGAGAAGCCAAATGACCATTGACTCAAAAAGATGGAAGGATGAAGCCCAGGATTTAAACCTTGGGGCTAGCAGAGAGAGACAGATACACACACAACAGGGTGTTGCTTTGTATGCAGAACAAAAGGTCCCATATTAAAGAGTGTCATCTGGCAAGACCCAGGAAGAATGCCTTTTTGGTTGCTGTGCCTGCCCTTTGGATCACCAACCCAACTAAAATTAGATTGGCCAGACCCTGCCAGCCTTTCACAAGGACCTTAAGCCCTGGCTGTTCTCCCAGGCATGGGGCTCAGGAGGTCAGTCAAGCTGGTGAGGTACTGCTAATTCATTGTGGTTGGGATATTCTCTTCTCATTATGTATGCATTGTGTTATTCATTGTTATATTGGTGTTTTAACCCTGTTCGCCGCCCAGAGTTGCTTTAGTGAGAAGAGTGGGAATATAAATCAAATAAACTGATAAATAAACGTCTTCCTATAATTCTTTGCAATACATTAACTTATTCAACTTTCCTGGGAATGCGGAGCTGAGAGTTCCATTGCCATGCCTGTTTCATAGCTCTGACTTCTATCGATGTTGATTTAAAAGCAGGCTGCACTGAATTCAGCAAGGCTAAAGCCCAGGCAAATAGGCATGGAGCTGATGCTCTGCCTTACGTGAGCCTCTAAGGATTTCAAGAGACACAGGAGGGAACAAGTCTTCCCTCAGCTCCTGACACATTGATTCTATTAAAACCATGAAGCATTTGGGGAGCATTGATGACAGAGCTCAAGACATCATCTGTCAAAGCAATAATTTGGCATGACAAGCTTGGTGTTTCTAGGGGCGGGGGGCGGGGGGCGGGATAAAATGCACATTTTTCTCCACTGGTTTGTTTCATACCTGGAAAATCCAACCAAAGTCCTACTACCTGTTTGAACTGTTCAACTAAGCAAGAATAAAAGTTGGAAATTAAAACCAAGCTCATTTGCTGGCTCAGAATGCCAAGATGCTGCTGTTCCTTTTTTTTTTTTTTTAGCAACAGTTAAGATTTGCTAATAGCTTCTGCTGACTTTGGATGGATTCACTTTTAATAGACAATTTATCCAAGGTGCAGTATTAAAATCTTCCTTTTCTCTGACTTCTGAAAACACCTCATATCAAAGCATTCTGGTTCATACTTACTTAAACCAAGTAAAGCTAAGGGAAATGCTGAGGTACGACATTTGCTAAGGAAATACTTACCATTAACTGACATCATCTGTGACCTGCTTAATGCTTAAAGCTGAAACATTTTAATATGTTGACTTTTATTTTTTCATCCCACTCCATTTTCCTTCTGCTTAGCCCAAGAGATAACTAAAACAAAGGTACAGCCACAAAAAGGCAGGGTTAATCCATGAAGGTATGAGCGACTTTAATTTCCTGCCTTAAAGTAAATATTTAAGAGAAGGTAACGCGACAGTTGAAAACTAGGTTACAAATATTCTTTAAAGTCTGGCAGATTAAGGTTGCATTCTGTTGCCAGCTCCTTCCATTTACAGTGGTACAAACTGATAAGCAGACAACTCTGAAGACCAACATTTTCTCTTCCAAGACAGGTTGGACAAGAGAGAGATAAAAGCATGCCTATTTTTGCCTTAAAAGACAATTTTGACTCGCAGTCCAATGTGTTCATCTAATGAGAACCCACTATTGATTTATTTATGGGGTGCCAACCCACCCCACCGCCAACCTTAAAGCAACATTAATCACTTCATATGATCAAGCGAAAAGGATTCTTCTGCTAGGATGTTTCTCCAATAGTTTTTTTCGGGACTATCCTATACAAAAGAATTATCCTATAACCTTTTGACAATGGGGGTCTTAGTGTTTGGGGAGATCAAATTGATCATTGCCTTGTTAGCTGCCTGGCATTGCTCTGGCAAGTGGGTCGCCATATAAATAAATTGAATGAATGAATAAATAGTGGGGCGATACAGTGCTGCAAAGTGAGTACAGCTCTGTGACATACTGCATAGAGATTTTTGGCTTTTTTCCCAAGTATTTTGAAGGGGGGGGATATTTTTTAAACCATGTTAAGTTGATGCAGAGCTACTATTCCAAGTTAATTAACTCTAAAAAAAAAATTTTAAATCCACTAATCTAACCTGAAAGAAGAAACACACGTCTCATCTTCCTCATCTAGTGAAATTAATTAAATGTTTTTCAAAAATCTCATCTTCTGCTCTCCATTTGTAGAAACCAAGGATGTTTGAGAGATCTGAAATAATTCCAGAAAGAAGGCTGATGAAGACTAATCCAGAGGAGCCATTATGAAAACAGAATGAAATATTTGAGTACGGCAGGGCTGTATCCTCTCACCCTACCTATTCAACTTGTATGCAGAACACATCATGCGACAAGCTGGCCTTGAGGAATCCAAGGCTGGAGTTAAAATCTCTGGAAGAAACATTAACAATCTCAGATATGCAGATGATACCACTTTGATGGCTGAAAGCGAAGAGGAACTGAGGAGCCTTATGATGAAGGTGAAAGAAGAAAGTGCAAAAGCTGGTTTGCAGCTAAACCTCAAAAAAACCAAGATTATGGCCACCAGCTTGATTGATAACTGGCAAATAGAGGGAGAAAATGTAGAAGCAGTGAAAGACTTTGTATTCCTAGGTGCGAAGATTACTGCAGATGCTGACTGCAGTCAGGAAATCAGAAGACGCTTAATCCTTGGAAGAAGAGCAATGACAAATCTCGATAAAATAGTTAAGAGCAGAGACATCACACTGACAACAAAGGCCCGCATAGTTAAAGCAATGGTGTTCCCCGTAGTAACATATGGCTGCGAGAGCTGGACCATAAGGAAGGCTGAGCGAAGGAAGATCGATGCTTTTGAACTGTGGTGTTGGAGGAAAATTCTGAGAGTGCCTTGGACTGCAAGAAGATCAAACCAGTCCATCCTCCAGGAAATAAAGCCAGACTGCTCACTTGAGGGAATGATATTAAAGGCCAAACTGAAATACTTTGGCCACATAATGAGAAGACAGGACACCCTGGAGAAGATGCTGATGCTCGGGAGAGTGGAGGGCAAAAGGAAGAGGGGCCGACCAAGGGCAAGGTGGATGGATGATATTCTAGAGGTGACCGACTCGTCCCTGAGGGAGCTGGGGGTGTTGACGACCGACAGGAAGCTCTGGCGTGGGCTGGTCCATGAAGTCACGAAGAGTCGGAAGCGACTAAACGAATAAACAACAAACTACATGAGACAAAAGGAATAAGAATTAGATTAGCTGTACTATTCTTCACCCCAAGGATTCTCATCTCCTGGTCTTTGTTCTTCCCACTGATTGAATTTGGCAGTTCTTATCAACAACCAGGAGATTCATCAACAGAAGCAAAGAGGTTGGCCCTCAGCTCTGGATGCAGAGCCAGAGTGACTAATCTTGAAGAATAATCACACACACCAGCAGAGATTGGAACAGAGGGCATCTGGGATTAAAACTACTATGGTTACCCTGCATGTCAGAAGATGGATGAACCTAGCAAAACCACACTGATTCCCTTGAATTAATGGCACCAACTACAGAAACCTTCACAATTGCCATGTTGGAATATTGCTAAAGGCTGTAGCTGTAGGCCTATTTCAGTAGGTTATGATGGGAGTGAGAATCAACCATCTTTAACTCTTCCAGCTTCTCTTTCCATGCACACAGAGCAGACTCAAAAAAAAAATATCCTCTGGTTATGCCAGAAGATACTAATTTCACTGCAGGGGGAAATCAGGTTGGGACAGTTGCAATTGTTCCCTGTTGATGGAAGCAGTAAATTTCTGTTGCTGGGATGGAAATAATTTGATGACTGGAAGTTGGCAGGAAGTGAAGTCCAGAACGAGAGAGAGCCTAATACAAAGGGATACAGCTCCATCCATATATGCAGTCTTCAGATGCAGTTGGCATCCTTTTGTTATCTGTATCAGCATATTTTGCCCATCATTGAGCAGTCTGGCTGATCTTCAAAACCTAAGGAGGTTTGGACCTGGTTAATATGAGAATGGAGACCACCAGGCTCTGGCCTAGAATGGGAAGTTGAAAACATGTCCGAGAAGGAGACAACAGTAAATCTTTGGTACTGCTACTTGCAACCAAGAAAACCACATAGGACACATGAATTGTGCTCAGCTCAGGAAGCATCTACTTGTTAAGAAGTCTTTGGTTCCTTTGTGTGCTTCCAAATGAAGGGAGACCATACTACCAATCTTCGGCAACTGTGCCATCACAATTCAACAGCTCAATCTGACTGCTCCAGGGGCTGCTGGGAAAGTGGGGGGTGGGTTCAGGGAGCCTGTATTTGCTATAGTGATTCTAGTGAGTCATCCCTGCAGTCAACATTTTATCTTTAAGGCCATGTTGCTTGCTTTAGTTTTAAAGGGAATCTTCATCTCTTCTTTGCCTGCTGAATGAAGATGATTTTCCATGTTTAATCCCCATCTCCATTAACCATTTTTGACATGAGGAAAGCCTATTTACTTTTCCCCCAGAAGGATGAATGGGCTGTTGAATGGCCAGAAGTAAGGAACAGCTAGCTCACTGCATGCCCAACCTTCCCTGCTAATCCTGGTGGTTGGTAGGGAGGGGCCGTTCTAGCACACAGCCATGTGGTGAAACTTGCATGCTGAGATTTCTCTCCCCCCCCCCCCTTCTCTTTTCTCCTCTTCTTTCCAGACATGCAAAATTACTCTGGCAGTCCTCGATGTGTCTCTCGGCTGCGCTGCCGCCTCTGACTTTCCTCTTCCAGATGTTGACAGGCTCCGAACTGAATCGGCGGCCAGAGAGGAACGCTCTTCTTCTATCTGCATGGAAACTGAAGGGGGGATGAACAGCAGAAGGGCAGGGAAACCAAAGTTGGATATTTTTCTGGCACATGGAGGCAATTACCCAGAGCGCATTCCAGAGGCGCTGCTTTGAATTTTGAGCAGGTCTGCTTGTCATTCCTGAGTGGAAAGAAGTGGGGGGAAAAAGGGAAGAAAAGTCTCGCTCACAGTGGCGGAATGTCTGTGCTGCCCATCCTCTTCCTAGGTAAGTGGGAGATTTTTGTTTTGGCCTTAATTTAATTTGCTAAGCAAGCCTGAAGTTACCAAATGCAACAGTAAGCAGCAAGGGAAGGGCTCTTGGAAGAAAAGCTGCTGGTATCAAAGTTTGCTGAGCAGGAAGATCATCTGCTTTCAATCGCTCGCTCTTTTATGATTCTCATCGTTAATGTGAGCCTTAAAAAGTTAAAGCCCGCTTTTCTTCTCCCACACTTTCCACACGTAAAGCTCTATTCTTCTAAAGGCTTGGGTAGGCTTTGGGGTTTCTTACACCACAATCTGTTCACAATTTTAATTATTTTAGAGGATCTCTCTAAAGGCTCTTTGTGTGTGTGTGTGTGTGTGTGTGTGTCCCTCTCACACACACGCACATCATGCAGACGATTTTTTGGGGGGGGGAGGGGAGGAGAACGTGTTGGATTCATTTGTCTTTTTACAAACCTGAACAAAGAATCATTGTTTTAGGGCTCAGGGCCAATTTATTTAACTTTTGGAGAGGGTCATTCTGCGCAGGAGTGCATTTCTCCTATTTTAAAGGAGTGCATTGTTTCCAACTGATACTGTTAAAAAAAAAGTCTAAATTAGAAACAGATGTGCCAACATACAAGTTGGAAAGAGGTATGGGGGGGGAGGAAGAATGATAGAAAAAGAGGACTGAGAGGCAAAAGAGAGAAACCAAAGAGCCAAAAAGTCAACCAAAGAGAAAAAGAGGAAGGTACAGAAGGGAGATTGAAGATAAAGACAGTGTTTTTTTTTAATGGTGGCTATTTTACGGAGAGGAAAATGAGGGTTGCTCTAGAATCAGGAGTGAAAAATGGCTTCTGGATCTGTAAAATCCATTCAATTATGAAAGTGTTGCTGTTGCATTCACATTCCCCATTTTTAGGCACAGTAGGATCATCTAGTCCATCCTGAAGCACACTGAAGTGCTACTTATTGAATGGAAGATTACGCACATGCTTAAATTAATGGGCTTTGAAAGGTTTTATTTTAGCTAGATATGGCCACAGTAGCCCATGAAGTAGTGAGAGAGAGAATGCCCAGATACAAGCAACCAAATTCAAACTATTTAAAACATGATTAAGAAACATGTACACTGCAGAGAGCACCTTCTCCCAGACAAAGCAAGATTGATCATCATTTGCCAAAGATAGCAATAAATAAGGCTGTTCCTTCTGGTGCTGTTCCAATAAAAAGAATAACATACATCAGTACCCATAGCTCTTGCCTTAAAGAAGGTTACACAAAATGGAGGAGAAAAAAAGATGGAGACAATGATTAAGGAAGGTAGACTAGAGTAAAACAAGTCAACTACTGATCTCTTTTGAGAGAGAATTAGCTGCTGCCTCTTTCAGCTTCTGAGGTATGTTGTGTGGAGAACGAGCTGCTCCCTCAATTCCTTTTACTACATTGGACTGACAAGCAGGCAGCTCTGCGGGGGGGAAATAAAGAAACCTCCCATTTATCAGGGCCTCACAAAGGTTGCCCAATCCTGCTCTCTCCACCTCAGACCCTTGCAAAGCCACTCCAAGACAGACTCGTCAACTCCCTTAGGAAAGCTAAGGAAAGAACATGAAAAAAGTCCCTGCAGCTTTTTCACATGCATGAAAAAATTATTTGCAGAGGGTTTTTGTAACATTGATGCTTCACAAAGATGAAATAGATGGATACTGGATCATCAGCAGAAAAGATGGTGAAAGAGAATTAAGCATGCATGACAAATCTCGATAAAATAGTTAAGAGCAGAGACATCACACTGACAACAAAGGTCCGCATAGTTAAAGCAATGGTGTTCCCCGTAGTAACATATGGCTGCGAGAGCTGGACCATAAGGAAGGCTGATAGAAGGAAGATCGATGCTTTTGAACTGTGGTGTTGGAGGAAAATTCCGAGAGTGCCTTGGACTGCCAGAAGGTCAAACCAGTCCATCCTCCAGGAAATCAAGCCAGACTGCTCACTTGAGGGAATGACATTAAAGGCAAAACTGAAATACTTTGGCCACATAATGAGAAGACAGGACACCCTGGAGAAGATGCTGATGCTGGGGAGAGTGGAGGGCAAAAGGAAGAGGGGCCAACCAAGGGCAAGGTGGATGGATGATATTCTAGAGGTGACGGACTCGTCCCTGGGGGAGCTGGGCGTGTTGACGGCCGACAGGAAGCTCTGGCGTGGGCTGGTCCATGAAGTCACGAAGAGTCGGAAGTGACTGAATGAATAAACAACAAATGACAGCCTCTAATTCATTAGCCTTTCCTGGTTCTTCCAATCATCTGGTGGCATAGTCTTCCATCTCTGCCAGTTCCAAGTTTGGGATCTCCTCTATAAAGAAAGAATCCCAAAGGCAAGAAAGTGATACTCGAACAAATTTATGGTGGAATAGCAAGTAGAAACATGTTCCTTGGCATCAGGTCTTAATATACTGACCAGAAGCGGGAGGCAGAAGTGAAAGTCTGGCTCCTTGCACCAGAACTAAGTATAGCAGCACAATATAACTAGCCATAACCTTTTGCCAGTTCTTGCAGAAAAGGTGAGGTATGTAGATGGGGTAAACTTTTGACTCAGGAAAAAAAGGATCCAAATGCCTTTATCCAAAGGTCTAATGAAGATAATCTTCAAGTCCTGCTCTTAGGAATTTTGGGAGTGTTTGATTGGCCATTGAAGGAAGGAGGCTGCCAGACTAACCAGAACTAGAATCTGATCTTATATACTTTTTCTTTTAAAGTTTACCTTGCATTTAGGGTTCTTCCAAAATAGCTTTCTCATCTTGTGATAATTTCAATCAAGGTAGGAGACTCTTTCTTGTTTCAGGCAAGATCAAGCAATTTGTAGTCATCTTGTTCATCCAAACAAGAACCAAGCAACTGAGGAACTAAGCAATACCCAAAGAATCAGATTCTCCTGAGATAGAAGGAAGTCGGTCCATTGACATCTGAAGCTGGGTATTCAAATTAGATCTATTAATATAGAGACGTGTATATGGATGTTTCCATTAATCACCACATTTTGGAAGAAAATCAGTAAACTTCACTTTTGAATAGTAGTCCTGGGATGTGAACTCAAAACGCCAAGCTTAGCCACCATACTTGGAGCAAGACACCAAAGGGTGGTGGGGGGATGTGTGTGTGTCATTCCAGAGGCAAGGGTCTCCAAAGATCTCAGTCAGAAGTTCCTTCAAAAGGTTATTCTAATCTCTTCAGGATTGTTTTATTAGTATTATTTCTCATTTCTGTCAAGTGACTGAAAACGATACACTGACAAACAAGTATTCTAGATTTTTGAACAATAATCTTGTATTTTTAGTAGGGCCATTCATAACTAAAACTAAACCAAACAGCATTAAAATACATACTTGTGTCCCCCATTTCCATCTTTCCTTCAGAACTATGTTAACTAGTACTTTTTTTATCATATCCCAGATATGGTATATTGCAATACTTTTTTTTCCGAAATCTTTATTAATTTATTTAATAAACATAGAATTACATACAAACAAAAATTACATACAAATAAACATAGAATTACATACAAACAATAATATCTTACAATACAAAAAAGAAAAGAAGAGAAAAGAAAAAGAAAAAAGAGAAGAAGAGGGGGGGAAAAAAAGGAAAAAGGAAAAAAAGGATATATATATATATATATATATATATATATATATATATATATATATATATATATAAAATAAGTAAATAAAAATAAAATAAAAATAAAAAAGGGGGGATAAGATGAAAAATAAATAAATAAATAAATAAATAGAAAGATTAGGGTTTCCAGCTTTCTAGACGGTACAGCTTAGTATCCTAAAGTATTTTTTTTTCTTAATTCTCTAAATTACCTTCATTAATTCTAATAAGAAATTAAACAATTAAACAATTTGCTATCTATATACTATACATTCATATTAACTTTTTGAGTCCATTCCACATATTTGAAAAAAGGTGTCCAACCCTTTTGAAAGTCTTCCATATTTTTATCATTTAGTTGGTCTGTTAGTTTTGCCATTTGCACCAAATTTAGGGTTTTAAGTGTCCATTCCTCAGGTATATTGCAATACTAATGGTCTGTACAAGGGTGTGGCAATTGGATTTCAGCCGGTATCCAAAGAAAGTACAACTTGAGAAAATAAACTGAGATTTCCTTCCTTGGCTGTTTCTTCTTAGGGATAAACTACATGGGTGGAGAGCATTCTTCCATTCCAGCCAAATGTATGAGACATACTCTGAGGCTGCAATACAACCCAGGTCTTTTTTTTTTTAAAGCAGCCTTGATAGAATGTTAAAGGCTATAGAAATGTTTAACACAGAACAAAATTCTATATCAGAGCAAGGATGCAGAGCACTGAGGTGGTCTTTGTCCTATCAAAGAAAATACGGCAAGTTGAAGTGTACAGTCATTTCATTCCTTCTTTCCTCTCCACTCCTTTCTATCCAAACACAGTTAAAAAGAAATGTTTTCAACTGTGAAGGCAAAACACTTTGTGACTTAAATCTAGGGGCCGGGCTTTGGGGGGGGGCGGTCTTAATTAAACTGCAAGCAAAAGCTGCAAAGCCCAGGGACTGTCATTGTGAATGACTTCCAGTGCCTTTTCCAATTATTTCCTATCACCATTCCAGAGACAGAAAGGAAATAGAGCCCACGTCTCCAACATCAGTTGTTGGGTTATTTTCTCCCTGGGGCAAAAGTAAAGGGAGATTATCAAGAGTAAATCCTGCAGTTGACTGTATCTGGGATGACTCTGAGCAAGGTCAATCAAGAAAGAGGAAACTAAAAAGATATAATGATCAAAGTGCTGGATTGGGACTCTGTTGTGTGAAGCCATCACTCTTAGTAAAATCTTAAGCTGCCAAGTCTGACTTCCGATTCAGATTATAAGGGAAACAGCCAGGATCACGCTAAGCATGGGTCCACGATTTCAATATCTTACATTAATTAAAACTTTTGTAACACGGGATAGTAGCGATATGCAGAAACGCAGTGCGGTTCACGCTTTTTGAACAGGCCAAAGACAGCCCTCACTTCCTTAGAGGAGCCAAAATCCTCAAGAACATATATAAAACTTCAGGGAAAAAAGAGCATAATGAGGTTTTAAAGGTAAGGGCCTATTGAGATGTTCTTCCAAACACAACTTCTGTTTCAAAGAAGTTGCACATAGCAAATTTTTTAAGATGTTTTTTATCCCTTTATGGTTTTTATAAATAACTCAAGGTGGCCACCATAGCTAATACTCCTTCCTCCTCCTCTTTTCCCCACAACAACAACCCTGTGAGGTTTGTTAGGCTGAGAGGGAGTGACTGGCCCAGGGTCACCCAGCCGGCTTTCGTGCCTAAGGCAGGACTAGAACTCTCCTACCGCGCCTGACTGGCTCTTGGGCTGAGAGAGAGGGACTGGCCCAGGGTCACCCAGCCGGCTTTCAAGCCTAAGGCGGGACTAGAACTCTCCTACCGCGCCTGACTGGCTCTTGGGCTGAGAGAGAGGGACTGGCCCAGGGTCACCCAGCCGGCTTTCATGCCTAAGGCAGGACTAGAACTCTCCTACCGCGCCTGACTGGCTCTTGGGCTGAGAGAGAGGGACTGGCCCAGGGTCACCCAGCCGGCTTTCGTGCCTAAGGCGGGACTAGAACTCTCGGTCTCCTGGTTTCTAGCCTGGTGCCTTAACCACTAGACCAAACTGGCTGTAATTTGGGGGTGATCTGTTGTAATTCCAGACCACATGACTCCTTCAGCAGGAACTAACTTGACTAATAGGTCACAGCCTCTGCTTACACAATGTCTTGAATCTGGTCAGCTATAAAGAAAAGAGTGACGCCAGCTTGGCTTTTAGCACTCTTGGTTGCTGCATCAGACCTTCTCAAAACAAGCTAAAACCTGCCAGAGTTGTGACAGATTAGAATTTGCTTATTACCAACACGGAAATTCAAGCTGAATAAAGAATGCCAGAACTTAGTCTGAGGTCTCTTGAGATACCCTTGTTTCTCTAAGACAGGGCTACTGGATTCACAAGCTACTTTGGAGCCTCCTGTTTAGATACTATTACCTACCTATCCCTGATGACCCCAGCAACTTGCTGATAAGTCTGATACTAGAGAGAGCATAAAGATAGCCCTGTTAGAACTAAGGGACAAAGCCTTTATCTCAGGGATCCTTCTCAAGTCTTGGTATTCCTAAATCACAGCAGGAACCTCACATTTTGAAACAAGCTTATGAGAAGCAATCCTGAGATGCCCAGAAGGAATAGCTGCTGGGAAGAAGCAAGAAAGAGGTGTATCTGAATGGACATACATTAGCATGTATGTAATTGCCTATCCGGGGAACCAGTTTTATCTTCAATGTGCCCAGCACAGCTATCGAAGCTTAGGATAACACAGACAGTAGGTGGGAAAACATTTCTCATCTACGCTTTCCAACATTTTAAATCTGATTCTGCATCCTATTGTATTTTGATAAATGCCCTAAATAACTTGGAAGGCACAAAATAAGTCCTTTTGTTGTCCACCATGACACTGGTTTGGTGATGTGCAAAACAAGCCCAGAAAGGCTGATGATTGGATGGTAGTTGACAGGTTAAGTAAAGTTCATTCTTGTTTTTTGTGCAGAAAAGTGTCTGTTTACTTTCCCAGTTGTCTGCCATTACTCTCTGCTTCATAAACCCACATGCCACAAATTCAACAAACAGAACTACTAAGCTTAGCCATTTTGTCCTCAAAGGGTCATTTTGATAACCACTTTCTCTATTTGCTGTCTTCTGTTGTGAGTCAACAAAGTGAGAAGTGACTGCTTCATGGGTTCTTCTGAAGCTTAAAAGACCTGTCTTGACAGGTGACTACAGGCAACTACCATCAACCAAGGCCCCCAGATAAAAGCTCAACAGATTTTTAAAAAGGATTTGTCAATCTCCCAAAGAACGAACTAAGAGATTGAACTTTCCTTTGGAGAGGAAATGAACTAAATAGAAAGAGAGTCTAGATTTAACTTCAACTTTTAATCAGCAAGCTAGATTTTATTTATATATAAGGAAAAACTTCCTTACTGTTAAGATCTGTACAATGGCAGAACATTCTACCTATGGAGCTTGGAGTTCTGGAGATTTTTAAGAAGAGGCTGGAGAACCACATCTCATGGGTGGTTTAATTGATTTTCCTGCACATTGCAGAGGGTTGGGCTGGATGATCCTTGTGGCCCCTTCTAATTCTACAGTCCTATGACTCTATTAACTGTCAAAAATAGGCAACACAAAGTCCAGTTAAGGCCCTGATCTTGTGACAGTGGAGAGAGAGAGCCCAAGGCAAGGAATGCTCACCTAAATACATGCAGGTCCTTCCAAAAGTGACAGAAGGAATACATTTTCACCAATTATACATCACCTCTGAATGTTGTTAATGAAATATGGAAAGCAATTAAAAGCTATTTTAAAAAAAACCCTCCATTTCCATTAGTCTCAAATATCTGAGCTGTGCAGAGGGTTAGTTTAATAAAATCACTCTTTGGAATAGAATTGCTGAGTTGATTTGATGTATCAATCAAGTCAGATGCCTTTCACTTGATTCAAAAGGTCAATGTCCTTTGGATATGCACAGCTGGGCCTGGGCAGACTCACTTTTCTCAAATCTAATATTCTAATCATCATGGCTCCATGATTTAGCTGCAGATCCAAACTGAACTGAATGGACTCTTCAACCGAATCAAGAATTAGAACTGAATACTTTTTAAAATTCAAACTGCAAATTCACCTGAATCATTCACATGAAATAACTCTCATCTGATTTTTCACAACCTTACTGAATGTTCATTTTAGAGTGGCTTGTAGAAATATATCAATAACTCTACCGAACATCAACATACCTCTTGCATTTAGCATAAGTATGGTTTTAAAGAAGGGGAATAATTTTCAGCCTCTCAAATCCACATTTTCCTCACTAGTGACCTGAACTTCAGTGAACTTAGGATGACAGCAGCAAGGCCAAAGTACTGAATGATGAATCTTGTGATAACTTAAAGATTAATCCATGTATTTTTCCAAGGAGTAAAGAGCTATTTGTCACAAATAGAAATGGTGCAGAGAATAATAACTAGTAAGGGAGATGATAAAGAGAATGAGAACCACTGCAGAAACTCAATGAACTAGTAAGGAAAAAATTGGAGGATTTCAAGATCAAGAGCTTGGAAGCAAATGGTTTTATAATGTACATTAAGTCTGCCACTAATTACTTGGACTCATTCTCCACCTAGAAATACCCTGGTATAGCTGATATTTCAGTAACAACATGTCTATTTATAAATTAATCTACTAGAATAACCAGAATGCATCTCCTTTTGGCTGCAAGCTTATCCCAGTATTTTACAAGGGCTGGAGGACAAATTCAAATATGAATATTGAGAATATAATGGCATCAGGGAAAGAAAAATCTCTTTGGAGGCTATATGCGTTGTAAGTAAAGAACACAGTAGTGCTCTTGAGACCAAAGAGACAATAATCAACAGAGAGTCATGCCAACACTCAAGAAAATAACCTAATCTATCTCTATGAACTATGAACTCTTGGGGGATTTGACATGGCATTGCACAAGTATCTCTGATTCTTGTGTAAATACAGATTTACCAAGGCAAAACCATTTTTGATTTATTCGTTCTTCCAATTTCCTACAGCCACTTCTCTTTCTCAGGTTTGCATCTGCAAAAATATTTTTTTCTTCCTATATTATTATTATTATTATTATTATTATTATTATTATTATTTAACTGAAGCTGCATTCTCCCTCTCTGGAGAAGCTTCCCATGAAAAAGCTCTGATAGGAGACAAACATAAAAGAAATAGAACTGGTAGCATGAGAAAGAATTCAACTGATCTGCAAGTAAATTAATTAAGATGCTGAAAATGTCTGTTTTCTCTAATGAAAAGGCACTAAGAAATGCCACAATTTGTCAAAGGTATTCAACTTGTCTATTAAAAGCAGAACCTTTTTAAGAAGAAATATTGTATGCACATTTAACACATGAAATTTGAGAGAAATATTACAGCACTTGATGTTCAAGTCAAAATTGGAAATAAGGAAGCTAACAAATGCCCTCTTGCACATTTCCTGCCTTTATAATTCTTTTAAGCCCCAGACTTCGAATTCAATGTGACATACAAGGTTCTTCCACAACCCATTTTTTTTCTAACCATCCTGTGAAATTTAAGCTAAGAAGATATTGATTGGCGCAAAGATATTGATGAGCTTCATGATTCAGCAACATCTCCCTTCAACATTTTAATCACAACCCATGAATGGAACAATTGTAGGTACAACTGAAACAATGTATGAATATAGATCTGCCAGGATGTAACTCACACACTCAGTTTCACTGAGTTTTCAGAGGAACTCAAAACCCTACCCACTCTTTTAGGGCATTTTGATTGCTCCTAACTGAAGACACTATCCAATTATAAATTTGGGATTTATTTCACCCTGAAGCAACATGGCTAAGATAGTTTTTCATACTGGTTGTAAGTCAACAGTGCCTACAGTACAGCTTCAGCCAGCAATATTATCCTAATTCTGTTCCAAGGGAGACAAGCTATATTCTCCATACCCAGTCTAGCTTTGTTGTAATTTGCATCCTGTTAGGAGAAATTAATACATACATACATACATACATACATACATACATACATACATACATGCATACAGTATTTCCAGGTGCCCCACTCCCAGGACATTCTATATTGATGAGGAGAATGGATAATAACCTTTGTTTCTTGGACACATCTTCTCTTGTAGCCTTCATCCTCAGCAGACCTTACGGGCAGAGGACAAAGTATTTTCAGACTCTGGGCACATCCTGGCCCTAAGAGAAGAGACCTTCCCTATTTTGGGAAGCATGCAGTTTCTCTGGAGTATTACTGTACTGTCACTGAGATTTTGCAAAATTGCTACAGGGCTGCTTGCAAATTAGCAAGTCTGTTTCCCAGATATTTGCATATATAGCTAAAAGGTAATCTTGAAAAGGGAAAAGGAAGAGAGATCCAGCAGACTCTCACCCTTCTAGCCATCTGGAAGGCCTTTAAAAGTTGACTCTTCCCCCAGGCATTGGGGTTGAGTAAGCTGCCACCTGGTGATGGTTGTTGTTATTGGGGAGTGCTGCTCTAGGGCACTGGGCACTGTTTTTTTTGGATGTTGGGGTTCTTACAACTGTTGTTTTATTGTTGTTGCTGTGAGCTGCCCATGGCATAAAAGATAGGCAGCGATGTAAGTTTCCTAAACAAACAAACAACTGTATAAAATACTGTTTCAAGTATTACAACCTAGGACAAAACCATCAAAGGTTCCACCTATTCAATATTCCTCTCTATATTTGTAAGAACAAATAAAACAGCGCTCTCCCTAATTTCTCTTGCACAATATTCCATCCACAACGGTCTAGATGACTTAAATGATTTATAAGGAATATGGAGCAATATAAGGAAAGCATAATGAATTAACACAATGTAACAGGGTTACACCTGCTAGTGCTGCTAAATTATCTCCTCAAATTAACACATTTTATATATGTGAGCTTTGAAAGTAAAGAAATTAACACTCAGCCACACAGCTCAACATCATTATAGTGGTGTCATATAGAGAGATTCAGAACTCATGATTATTTTTGAGAAGTATAAAAAGTATAATAAATGCTCTTAGTAGACATTGTTGGGAAGGTTGAAGAAACAAAGAGTTGCAATTCATTCTTTACATTTTTCCTATATTCCTATTTTTCCTATTCTCTTATTCCTCATTTTCACCATTTGTAGAAGCAGTCTTTACTGAAAATGCATTGAATTGCATGAAAAATTGTCCTTGTTGCTTTCAATTGCCCTCTTTTATTTTTCTGTGTTGTCACTGCCAGTAGCTGTAAGCATCAACCCAGAGAGGTCACCTTGTCCTACTAGCTATGGGTACCTGCAACTGTTATATGAAATTGAAATATATATATTGGACTGTAAAAGGTTGCTGACACCCACTTTAATGTGATGTGCAAAATAGGCAGTTGTTTACTCAACATATCAAGCTAACTGCAATCTGTAAACCCAGACCACATATTAAACTAAGAAAGAAAAGATGGAGGAAGAAGAGGGAGTTTGAATATAAGATGCACAGAGACTGTGGTTAGCACATCTGCCACACAGATGACAATCTCCAGTTTCCTCACCATGCAGCATTCTAGGTTCCAACACCAGTAATGTCCTCACTCAGACTCTCCTGCAGGTTTGTCACAAGGAGAAAATAGAGGTAGAACATAAATGTAATAATAATAAGAGAAGATGGTTAATCATTGGGCCAAGACTGTAAAGCTTGTATCAAGCCTCCAGTTCCACCAGAGAAGACCATCTAATGATGCCAAGTTTTGTTTGAATAATATTGGCCTCATATTTCAAACATCATAACATACCCACAGAGTTCTGGAAGATCTTTGATTTTCCAGAAACTTTCCAGAAAGTTTTGGAAACCACCAAAACTTACCTGTGAGTTTAGTTGCCATATAAACTCTTGTTTGGGGAAGAGAAGTACAGAAAAGTAAAATTAAATGCTAACGCCACTTTGGTTTCCAAAATTTACCCAGGGAACAATAATGTCAATCCAGTCACAGGTTATAATTGAGCCGGTAAATGCCATACATACATAATAACCCCTCACTATTAGTACTTTTCATATTTGTTATGCACTGAAAAGCTAAAGGCCTAATAAGATCTATTTACTGTATTTTATAATAACTGTTTTATGAGATTTTAATGTTTATATTTTGCCCTTGATTTTATTGTAAACCGCCCAGAGTCCCTCTTTCGGGGGAGATGGGCGGTGGCTAAATTTGATCAATCAATAAATATAAGAATCAATGTTATTTTAATACATTATTAAATATCTCTGATGAGGTATGCAAATTAGTTATTGGGTGCTGCACAATGCACCACTACATTTCATTCTCTTCAGTGGTTATGCAAATAAGAAAATGTCTAAGTAAATCAATAACTCAATGAAAAAGACATCTTCAAAACCTCAATTTAAAGTAGCAAAATACTGTTCTCAAAATAAATTACCCCTCCATTCTTGGCTAAATAATATTTTTATGTGCTTCACTGGAGATATTTATCCATCCCTTCCTTTCTGAGAGACTGTTTTCAAATTCTCACGAAACAGAATCCAGATGTTTCAATCTGGGGAAAATATGTTGTTTTGAACGTCCTGCACCGAGTCAATGTAGAGCAATGTAAAGGTGCCATCAGAAACAAAGCACATCTCCCACAAAGCAAGGCTGATAACGATCAGACCTTGTCTAGCTACAGTTTATTCACAAGACCCTAATTTACACATATTCAAATATTTTCCTCCCGTTAGGTTTAAGAGATTACAGGGAGCCCAAAGCTCTCCGATTTACCGAAGGAGAGTGACTTAGCCAACCACTTTAAGGTACAGAGTGCCTCACAGATCCACTTGCTAAGCCCTTTCACTCATCAGTCCTCCTTCTCAAATCTCTTCCAAATAAAGAATAGTGACAAGTTCTTGTTCTAATGCAGAGTTGCAGGGTACAACAAAAAGAGAGCTTTTAAGAACAGAGGAAACTAAGTAAGTTATCAGCTGACACCGAGTATTGGTTTAAGACATTTTGTTTAGGTAGCAGACCATGGCAAAATTGGTCTGTTTATTACAAGGTACATGGTGATGGTGATGACGACGATGTGCCATCAAGTCATTGTCAATTCTTTGCAACTACATAACCTGGTCCTTCAGGTCTTCCAACGGTGCCCCATCACCACTGTAACTGAGTCCATCCACCTTGATGCTGGTCGTCCTCTTCTTCTTTTTCCTTCCACTTTTCCCAATGTTATAAACTTCTCAAGAGAACTAGCTCTTCGTGTTGATTGATGAATCATGTGCCATGAAGTTGGTGTCAACTCTTAGCAACCAGAGAGATAGATTTTCTCCATGACAATCTATCCCTAACCTGGTCCTTCCAGCCTTCCAACGGTGCCCCATCACCACTGTAACTAAGTCCATCTACCTTGCTGCTGGTTGTCCTCTTCTTCTTTCCTTCCATCTTTCCGAGCATTAGAGCCATCTCCAGAGAGCTAGGTCTTCACGTAATGTGACCAAAAACAAGGTACGTATGAAACAGGAAAAAAACCCAGTGTATCCTATATTCACTCTAATTAAAAATACAGAAACATTATGCTTATACCTAGTTCTCAGAACAGATTTTTTATTTTTTCTCCCCAGACATTAAGCAAGCCACACACACACTTCTACAGGGTATATGGAATGTGAAGAACACACAGGCCCTTGGCCTGTGTTTCCTCTTCATGTGATCTCTAGATTGCAGACTGATTCTTCTGAAATACATTTGATTTAAGGATGCTCTTCTGCATGTCTCATAATGGAAAAATGCATAAACAAGCCGAGTTTGGCGTGTGGCGCTTGGCTGGGAAGCCTTCTGCTCAGACTGTGCAGGGCTTAGAGACAGATTCCTGTATTAAAACACTGAGCTGAATTTCTTTTTCATTTTGTTTAAACAACACTGCTGTGAAGTTTAGCTTGGAGAGGCAGATGGTATGACTGCCCTGAAGTTTCTCTAGGTGAAAACACATAGGCAACTTCAGAAAGAGATACCTTTTTTTCTTCTTTCAGTGGTTATGTATATTTTTACCCACTTACCACTGACAGCAAGCATATTTAGTATGAGTGCGGATGAGTCTGAACTTGTGTGGATGTCTTGGCCAGATGAGAGCTGCTCTAAACTGGAAGTGGTTGGACAGGATTCTGACTCCTCAATGCATCAAACCAGCTAATTAAGCAGAAAAGGGGCCTCTTAATGATCACAATCTTGAATGAGCTCCAGCGATCCTGGCAGCAGTCAAAAGCAGAGGCTTTGTGCATGGCTTGCTCCCATCCATAGGAGCCCAACGTCTGGATATATCCTGCCATCAGCAAAGAGACCCCAAAAGCCTGCTTAAAGAAAGGGACAAAAAAGGTTAATTTGTTGGCTGTGCAGGGTTGTCCCAGTGGACCTATCCTCTGTTGCTCCAGAAAGCGGGACCAGAACCAATGGGTTCAAACTCCAAAGAAGGAGATGCAGACTAGACATGAGGACAGGGCAAGCTGAGAGCCAGTGGAACAGGTTGGCACCTGTAGTGATGACTTCTCTTCCAGTAAACGTCTTCAAAAGGCTGGATGGTCATGTATCATGATGCTCTAGTGGACCCTGCACTGAAGAAGGGGTTGGATTAGATGACCTCTAAAGTCCCTTCCAACTCTAGAATTCTATTTTTATATGGTACTAGATCCAGCCAAGATCAAACACCTTTTGCTTCTGTTTATTTTAATAGGATTTCCTTCTTAAAACGTTATAAGGAACATGGGGGCAGAGGGGTCCTACTACAGAATTACTCAAGCAAGGAGTCCTCCAAATTTTTCAGGCTGTGGAAACTGTTAATTTAAAAAAATCGCAGAATTTCTGATCAAGAGGCAAAGCTCTATGTGATAGAAGATTGGCTGCATTCAAGGGAACAGATTGTTTCTTGCCCTTAGTCTCTCATAGAACCCCATCCAATTCTGGTGAAAGTCTAGAGTTCTGCAGAATAGTTTGAAAACCCTGCTAGCACATGCTTGCTTTGAGGATTATGCAACATACCTGAACAAACTGAAGTCCCCAATACCCAATTATTATTTTTATTTTTTTAAAAAGGTAACATGGTTCTATCTGAGATGTCTCAGTAGATGTTAGGTCAACCTCATCTGGGCTGAGAAGCTAAGCAGGTCAGACCTGGTTAGTACATGGATGCAAGATCATCTGAAAATGCCAGGAATGTAAGTTAGACTAGGGTGTTGAAAAATATCCCAGGCAGAGACTTTGTTGCCACGAAAACTTACCATGGATCACAGAGAATCAAGCTTGACTCAAGGACATCTTTACGCACCTATTTGGGTCACAGAATTCCTGTGCCCAAAAACTGGGGGAGGGGGCAGGTTTAGACAGTTCAGGTTTGCAAAGAAATGCAGAATCTGTGTGGGCATGTTTGGTTCACACTTAATGATGTGAGTTGTATTTCGCTAAAGGGAAATTCTACATCTTCAGCTGAAGTCAACCTGTTCTCTTATCCTGACTTTAATTCCAAAATCCCTGGAAACTCAGCTGAACACCAAGCTCAAGAAGCCATCAGAGAGTGTCATTAAAAATAATTGACACTGAGATGACTTTGACATCAAAATCAGTATTTCTGAGAGGAAGCTAAACGGCACCAAATTCAGGAGTGAACACTTTCCTTACTTTTGCCCATGACACACGGTTTTTTTCTGTCTTGAGTCTGCCACTCTCTGACCTCACTGCAGGGTCAAATTGTGGACCAAGGGAACAGAGGCATGAAGGGCAGTGAGCCACTGTCAAAATGGAAGGTGCAGAAATTTAAGTAGATGTTAAAGAAAACCAGCCTTGAATTTAACCAAAGCAGAGACAACCCCATTTGACAAATATTTAGCAACTTAAGTGCAAAACTGTGTTAAGATGGTGAGTGAATATTCCTGACTCAGCCAACTTTTGGTTTATTCTGAGCTATGTTTTGGCTGTCTGGGAGACATGTTGATTTGGTGAAGGGAAATGATGCATTTGATAAAAATTTAGAGCCACCTACACATTTCTGCTTGAACTGGCTCAACTTTTTAGGTAGTTTTAACACCACAAACAAACAAACAAAAAATCCTAAAGCCTCAAAAATCCTTTTCCTCTGAATTTATTTTAAACCAGCAAACCCAGAACTAATTATATTCTGCAGTTTTCACTCATCCTAGCCATGTCTTTGGAAGGTAGCCTGCCCAAAACTTCAACTTGATCTCATAATGAAAGGAAAATACAACCAAGATAGAATTAGTGCATAGGGTAACCAGGCCCAAGAAACCCACACACTGAGTTTTCTAAGCAACTAAGCTCACAGGAGAGTCAGTTTGGTGCAGTGGTTAAGGCAACAGGCTAGAAACCAGGACACCGTGAGTTCTAGGCCCGCTTTGGGGCAGCTGGGTGACCTTGGGCCAGTCCCTCTCTCTCAGCCCTAGGAAGAAAGGTTATCACCTTTAAAGCCCTACATGGCATGGGTCCAGGTTACCTGAGGGACTGCCTCACCCATGACATTGACCCATCCCACCCAGTCAGGCAGAGACAGCATGCTACGGACCCTATCCATGAGGGATTGCTGATCGGCAGGGTCCAGGAGGAGGGCCTTCTCTGCCATCGTGCCCATCCTTTGGAATAAGCTACCCCCGGAGGTAAGACAGGCCCCCACTCTCCTGGCCTTCAGGAAGGGGGTTGAAACCTGGCTATGCCACCTGGCTTGGGGTGGGAGGGATGATAGCTATACATAGAGGTGGTTGGCGCCATGATGGTGGCAACAGTAAGATCTTGATTTGCCAACTTGTATTTATATTTTATATTTGTATTTTTAAACGTATATTATATTTTTATATATTTATATTTAGTACACTATATTTTAGTGAAATGTTATTTTTATTGTTGTAAGCTGCCCAGAGTCGTTGTGTATGAGTTGGGCAGTCAAGAAGTTCAATAAATACAAAAATAAAATAAAATAAAATAAAATAAAATAAAATAAAATAAAAAATAATAAAATAAAATAAAATAAAATAAAATAAAATAAAATAAAATAAAATAAAATAAAATAAAAAAATAAAATAAAGAAGCAAGGGCAAACCACTTCTGAAAACCTTGCCAAGAAAACTGCAGGGACTTGTCCAGGCAGTCACCAGGAGTCAACACTGACTCAAAGGTATGTGCATGCGTACACACACACACAGAGAAAAAAAAATTAAAGGATAGTACACCAGGAGAATTTGGCAGGGGCAAAATTAGTCAAAGCTAATCAGCCACATCCTTCCTGGATCATAAGGGCTTTTTACAACAAACAAAGATATGCAGCTGGTTCAGAAAACTTGTCTTTTTAGCCCAAAGATTAAGCAACAGTAAGATTAGATGCATCCAAAAGAGGAGAAGACAGATGAGCAACAGATGGAAAGTAAAAGCCAGAAAGAGTACAAATAGAGAAGCAGGCAGAAAAAGGAAAAATAGCTACCAAGAACGAAAAGAGGGGAAATACATGACTTCTATCCAGTCACGCCCTTCACAAGTGTTAATCTGGCACCAAATACACTTTTCCAAAATTTCAAACATCCCTGGAGTTACCACATTAGTTCAATTCAGCAGCATGACTAAAACTGATCTGCATAGCATGTGTAACATGCTATGCAGATCATTAATTTACAATATAAACCCTACAGTAAACAGACATTGGTTTAATGGACTTCAGACACAACAACACAAGCTTTTTGTTTGGCCTCCACTCCCATTTAATGGACATGTCTGCTAAATTGAGGGGCCTTCCATTAAGCCGATTTGTTCATTAAATCTAGGTTTTACTGCAAATGCTACACCAATATGTAATTTTGTCAATCAATGCAAATAACATAAATTCAGATTTAACAGACATGCCCTCTTCCCTCCATAGACAGTTAAACTGGACATTTACATTAATAAAAATTCTTGTCTAGTTCCTAATTTAGATAGTTCAGGGAAAACACAACCAACACAAGAGAAGCTATATATTCTGTGCATGAAAATGCATTCTAGTTTATATGCACCTCTCTTTTTTATTGAAAAATACTCAAAGGTTACCATATTATTATTTATTTAACCAATCACCACTAAGCAATGGATCTCATTCTAGTATTTGGAGAGTGAGGGCCACCAAAGAAAATCCAAATTGTTACTACCGACTTTATATTTCCCTGTATTTTATTTAAAACTACACTTCTGCAACCTTTATTGTTTTTATCCTAGAGCAAAAGGAGAAATATTGTTCTCTATGGCAATATTCACCATTTTCTTCACTAGTAAAAGATCCCAGAAAATACAAAAATGATGAAAGATTAACCATTTTTGCATGAACATTTTGGAGTTGGTAGACCCTTGTCACAATGTTTTCTGAATGGCAAAGATGTTCTTTGCTTTGCCCATGTCAATTTAACAAATTAAACAGTCAAGATTTCAACCAATTTCATTCTTTAAAAAAATGCTTCCCTCCCTCTCCCCCAATCTATCTTTGAAGGTACTACTGGGTAGTACTGGTTTATCCTGGAAAGAATTCAGAGCCAGCTTCTCATACTGAGTTATGATGTTGTTACGCATACAGATTTCATTTCTTGGATGAAAAAGCTCATTCACTGGACCCAAAGCCATTAGTAATGAACGATGATGGTAATGACTTCTTTCCCAAATTTTCAGGTTTCCAAGACCCACCAGGAGCAATTCAGTCAATTTTTTTTAGGCACAATAAAAACTTCTCCCTCCTAGGCTAAGTCTCACGCACACTCCCTCCAGTCTTTATGGTCAGTGCGCCTTTATAAAATAGCTGTCCTTTTCACATCTAATTAGCAGCTGATGGTATTTATTAAGCCACATGCAATAACATTCGTTTTGGCTTAGCATGTTAGAAACACTGCACTCATTTACCAGATTTCCTCACAGCTCTCAGCCGGAGCATCTTTTTGTTCGAGTTGTTTCTTGATCTCAAGATGGTGTTTATGCAAAAAGGTCTCTGCAGCTTCACCTTCAGCTAGACCTAAGGCATGGTAAATGAGAATCCAAGCATCCTCTTATGTGCAGGAATGGACCCTTACTGTGTGATACAACTACTTGACTTCCCGTCATAGATATGGAACAGGAGTAGTCCTACTTTCAAGGGAAGCAAGAATTCTTGTGCAATAAGCAATTTTTTTAAGTAAAAGGAACACATAATGACCTAGGTCATTTCCAGATGTGGCTCTAGATCTCCTTGGGAAAAGATCTCCTCAGATGTGGCTCAAGATCTCCTCAGAACCCCTCAGCTCTTAGTTGAAGATGTTGCTGAGTGCTCTCTGTCTGGCCAGATCCTGCCATCTTCCAGCTGCATCTCTTTGCACAAAACCACACACACACACACACACACAAAACCCACCCCAAAATGCTGTTGACTGCATTGTCACTTCCCAAACAGATTTAAAGAGGTATCTGGTCCTGCCCCTGGTTTCAAAACATTCCTCTAAATTAAGAAATCAGTTTACCGGATCTATCCCTAAAAGCAGCAGTTGTTGATAGAGAATATAAATAATCTTAAAAAACAGGCCAAAGGTATTTAATCCCTGTTGGATAACCCTCACCAGGAGGAGTATATTCAGTTAGGAAAACCCAAGAAACACTGAAATTAGTCTAACACTTTGCTGCATCCATAATAAGCATGGGGTTTAAGAAACGGACTTTGGCACAGCTCTGCTGGAGTCACTGAAAAGCCCAAAATGGTGGTGGATATGTAATACACAACTGGAAACAACTGTCGCACAAACCCACGCCTATGGAAATGTTATCATATAGAAACACTTGACGGGTAGAAACTCATCATCTCTAAATGACAAGAAACGGAGACTTCTGCTACTATATTTTTGCCTGAAGAAATGCTTTGATGGGGCTCCAGCACAGGTAGGATTTTGGAAGAAGACACGCTGCAGGCATACAGATCAGCCCACCCTTCCTCACAGGGCTGTTCTTGGGGGAAAGGGGGCAGTGGAAGAAGAAAGTGCTGCGGAGACTGCCTTAGTGGAAAAGCAGGATATAAATCCAACACATTAAATAAATACCTTAAGCCCCATTTATTTCAATGGACTTGCTTTTGCACATGAGTCTAACTAGAATCTGCCTCACCAAAATTTCTATACCATTGGAATGATCAAAGTGATGACACAAAAACCACTTTATGGGAGAGTTTCTTGGCTGTGGACATGCCACAAGTGTTATCTTTTGGCCAAAGGGCAAGCTTCACCTTTATGAAACAAACTCCTCGGCAGATAATTATTCCTGAGAATCGTCAGCATCCTGAACCAATGATGACAGCGACGTAGATTTTCCAGGACTCGTGCTCCACTCAGTATGTTTCCAGGCTTAACTGTCTCTTCTACCTCTACTGGAAGCTTCAACTGATCCAACAGCCAGAAGATTCAGCGTACAACCATCTTACACTTTCTTTAGACGACATTCAGATACATGCATTCTGTGGAAGATGTGCCAACAATAAGGACAAACAGCCTTGGGCAGTTCTTGCTTCACCAAAGCTCTCAGAATAGTAGAGCTGGGTGTGGGTTTTTCTGGTTTTTTGTTTAATTTTCCTGCCCTACCAAATTCCTTGCGCAGATTTGAACAGCGGAGGCCTTAATTGCCAACTGAATTATTCAGCACGTAACAACAACACCAGAGAGATTTTCCTGCCAGGCGACACAGGAAAGAGGACATGACAACGTTTGAAGGATGAACAGTCAGTGAACCGTTAAAAGGAGAAGACAGAAGTAGGCTGAGAACTTATCATCTTGCTTTTAGTCTCCAGACTCCTTCCATCTGCCATCTTTCACTAGCAATACCTCCTGACATAACTGATAAACAGATACTGCACTCCCACGTTGCAGTCATCGTCTCTGTAAAAAGTCCTCCATTTTCCCTCCATATACATCTCAGGTCTCATAAAATATTCTCCACAGTTTCAGTCCTAAAAGAGCTTGAATTATAATGCTTGTTTACCACATCTGGAGATACGGGGGTCCTTCTCTATGATGCCACCTACAACAAGCATTCTTTTCCATCTGAAAGAGAGGGATAGCAATGCTTGAGGGTCATAACGGTCTCTTCAGCTTCCAGATGACCACAGGCGGTTATGTCCTTTTTTTCATCAGAAGAGACCAACAATCACTTTTCACATTTTGGGAAGATTTTGTAGGAAATATCAGGGAAGAAAGCCATTTCCATTCCTATTCTAAAAGCCCTTCCAATATGATTAAACACATGCACAAACACACACGTAAAGGCCCAAAACTGTGCTGCCAATTTCTTGCTGCTAAAAGAGCTGAATTTTAGTAGCACAATTTCAGGCAACTTTTCAGGTTACTGGAGATGGGCTAAGGCTGGTAATTCATGTACTTTGCCTCCCAGAGCCCTCCAGTATCCATGCCCACCTTTAATTTAAAACAAACAAACAAAACTGGCCAACTTGCCACAAAATTTCAGCCACCCAATATCAGGATGCGATGATGTCATATACATGGGATGCTTTCCCTGTTCAGTGATAATATCAAAGTAAAAATGAACACACCTTGCACATTTTCTTGTATTTCCTGGGCTTCTACAGCAAGTAGCCAGGATATAATTCACCTCACACCTTCTGATGATTGTCTGCATTTCAAGCAGAGCCCAGCACTCATCAGATTCTTAATGGTCTTACTTTGCCTTCTGATGATGTGGCATTTCTGTTTAATCCTTCATACAGCTTTATTTTTGCCTTCTGCCATTTGACTTGACTTTTATTCATCCTTTCACCATGCAGATTCCAACTGCCTCTTATCCCTTGAAAGAGCAGAACAAAGAAAAATTCCACCTCCTTTTTTCCCCTCAGTTCTGAGAGAGCCTCCTAAAAGCTTAATCTCAAACACAGACGATTCACATTAGGCTGGGCCTGCGAAGTGCTAGATCTCTACAGCTCAGCTTTGCTCAACTTTGCTGACCTCTTTGCTATGAGCACAGTTGGTTGGTCCCGGTGGGAGCTGACAGCCACGAACAGCTTTTCAGGCTAGACGCTTCTGCCTCTCAACCAAATTCCTGAAACGGACGAGCAGCTTAGGAGGGCATGACTGCAGGCATCATGCTTGTGGGACTGAGCCTGCCTTGCTCAAAACATTCGCACCCTTGAGAGAAGGTGACCTATGGCCTCTCTTCTATTCCTAGCCAAAGAATACACAAAGCAGATGTGCAGCATCTCGGCAGGACAGACAGATTAGGCTACAGAGCATTTTAGCCAATTCTTTCTCCGCAAATAACGTGCAAATCACCACTGTCCTGTTGGCTCAGTTTATGAAGCAGCAGGGGACAGCCAAGTTTAAACCCGAGAAGGGGAGACATGAGACAGAACCAGGCAAAGCACATTCGTCTCTGTGTTGTTTCCTGCTCAGTAGGAGAGTTATCTGTTTGATGATAAAGGTAACCCTTTTCACCAATTCTTCTTCAAGTGAACCTAGATCAGAAAGGGAAAACTTTGACCCACCGGATGTTAATGGATTACAACTCCCATCCCTCCATCCTGAGATTGATGGGAGCTCAAATCCAACACATGCTGAGCCCCAAAATAACATTCTCCACCTTTACTGACACCTGCCCCACCCTTTGCATCCATTCCTTTGCTCTGCTTATTGAGAAAGCGGTTGCTGTACACTGAGCTAGACAGAGACCGAGAGGGCAGCCCCCTTAAGAACAAAAGATGCTGAGCTCTTCTTCCAACTTCTGGCTAGGACAAGATTATGCATACATAGCACAAATCCTGGAACTGAACCTGCCAATACCATAAAAGGGATGAGGACAGTAGACGGCCAGTAGGCTGCAGTAGGTTATAAAAATTTTTTAAAAACCTAATTAACATAATTTGTCGCACACATTTTCTGTAAATGGAAATGGTAGTCTAATATTATAGCAAGATAGTGGGCTGAGTGAGGAAAGTGGTCAACTCGGCTCTCAATCTCACTGTGTTTTATGGGATGCAGTAAAATGCTGCGGTCGGGGAAGACCTGCCCCCAGTTCCTCCCTTCTGTGTTCTTCTTCTTTATTAATAATGATATGCAGTTCTGTAGCTAAACACAATAAACTTGAAGCTTATGTTCATTTTTGAGTTAAACTTCTTCCTTTATTCATAAATTGTTGTTGTTTATTCGTTTAGTCGCTTCCGACTCTTCGTGACTTCATGGGCCAGCCCACGCCAGAGCTTCCTGTCGGTCATCAACACCCCCAGCTCCCCCAGGGATGAGTCCATCACCTCTAGAATATCATCCTCCACCTTGCCCTTGGTCGGCCCCTCTTCCTTTTGCCTTCCGCTCTCCCTAGCATCAGCATCTTCTCCAGGGTGTCCTGTCTTCTCATTATGTGGCCAAAGTATTTCAGTTTTGCCTTTAATATAATTCTCTCAAGTGAGCAGTCTGGCTTTATTTCCTGGAGGATGGACTGGTTTGATCTTCTTGCAGTCCAAGGCACTCTCAGAATTTTCCTCCAACACCACAGTTCAAAAGCATCGATCTTCCTTCTCTCAGCCTTCCTTATGGTCCAGCTCTCACAGCCATATGTTACTACAGGGAACACCATTGCTTTAACTACGCGGACCTTTGTTGTCACTGTGATGTCTCTGCTCTTAACTATCTTATCGAGATTGGTCATTGCTCTTCTCCCAAGGATTAAGCGTCTTCTGATTGCCTGACTGCAGTCAGCATCTTCAGTAATCTTCGCACCTAGAAATACAAAGTCTTTCACTGCTTCTACATTTTCTCCCTCTATTTGCCAGTTATCAATCAAGCTGGTTGTCATAATCTTGGTTTTTTTGAGGTTTAGCTGCAAGCCAGCTTTTGCACTTTCTTCTTTCACCTTCATCATAAGGCTCCTCAGTTCCTCTTCGCTTTCAGCCATCAAAGTGGTATCATCTGCATATCTGAGATTGTTAATGTTTCTTCCAGCGATTTTAACTCCAGCCTTGGATTCCTCAAGCCCAGCATGTTGCATGATGTGTTCTGCATACAAGTTGAATAGGTAGGGTGAGAGTATACAGCCCTGCCGTACTCCTTTCCCAATCTTAAAACAGTCCGTTGTTCCGTGGTCTGTTCTTACTGTTGCTGCTTGGTCGTTATACAGATTCTTCAGGAGGCAGACAAGATGACTTGATATCCCCATACCACTAAGAACTTGCCACAATTTGTTATGGTCCACACAGTCAAAGGCTTTAGAATAGTCAATAAAACAGAAATAGATGATTTTCTGAAACTCCCTGGCTTTTTCCATTATCCATCGGATATTGGCAATTTGGTCCCTAGTTCCTCTGCCTTTTCTAAACCCAGCTTGTACATCTGGCAATTCTCGCTCCATGAATTGCTGAAGTCTACCTTGCAGGATCTTGAGCATTACCTTGCTGGCATGTGAAATGAGTGCCACTGTTCGATAGTTTGAACATTCTTTAGTGTTTCCCTTTTTTGGTATGGGGATATAAGTTGATTTTTTCCAGTCTGATGGCCATTCTTGTGTTTTCCAAATTTGCTGGCATATAGCATGCATTGCCTTGACAGCATCATCTTGCAAGATTTTGAACAGTTCAGCTGGGATGCCATCATCTCCTACAGCCTTGTTATTAGCAATGCTTCTTAAGGCCCATTCAACCTCACTCTTCCGGATGTCTGACTCTAGCTCACTGACCACACCATCAAAGCTATCCCCGTTATTGTTATCCTTCCTATACAGGTCTTCTGTATATTCTTGCCACCTTTTCTTGATCTCTTCTTCTTCTGTTAGGTCCTGGCCATCTTTGTTTTTGATCATATCCATTTTTGCCCTGAATTTACCTCCAATGTTTCTAATTTTCTGGAAGAGGTCTCTTGTCCTTCCTATTCTATTGTCTTCTTCCACTTCTGCGCATCGCTTGTTTAAAAATAATTCCTTATCTCTTCTGGCTAACCTCTGGAATTTTGCATTTAATTGGGCATATCTCCCCCTATCACTGTTGCCTTTTGCTTTCCTTCTTTCTTGGGCTACTTCTAGTGTCTCAGCAGACAGCCATTTTGCCTTCTCGGTTTTCTCTTTCTTTGGGATGTATTTTGTTGCCGCCTCCTGAACAATGTTGCGAACTTCTGTCCGTAGTTCTTCCGGGAGCCTATCTACTAAGTCCAGTCCCTTAAATCTATTCTTCACCTCCACTGCATATTCCTTAGGAATATTAGTGAGCTCATATCTAGCTGATCTGTGGGTCTTCCCTAATCTCTTTAGTCTGATCCTAAATTGTGCAAGAAGAAGTTCGTGATCTGAACTACAGTCAGCTCCAGGTCTTGTTTTTACCGACTGTATTGACGTCCGCCACCTTTGGCTGCAAAGGATGTAGTCAATCTGATTTCAGTGTTGTCCATCTGGTGAAGTCCACGTATAAAGCCGTCTCTTAGGTTGTTGGAAGAGAGTGTTTGTTATGCAGAGTGAGTTGTCTTGGCAAAATTCTATCAGCCTATGTCCTGCTTCGTTTTGTTCTCCCAGGCCATGCTTACCTGTAATTCCAGGTGTCATTTGACTGCCCACCTTAGCATTCCAGTCTCCCGTGATGAAAATAACATCTCTTTTAGGCGTGTTGTCCAGTAGGTGCTGCAGATCCTCATAGAACTGCTCTACTTCAGCTTCTTCAGCATCTGTGGTTGGGGCGTATATTTGGATCACTGTGATGTTAGATGGCTTGCCCTGAATTCGACTTGAGATCATTCTATCGTTTTTTGGATTGTATCCGAGCACTGCTTTAGCCACTTTACTATTAATTATGAAGGCTACTCCATTTCTTCTGTGGTCCTCTTGTCCACAGTAGTAGATCTGGTGGTCATTTGATGTGAAGTGGCCCATTCCAGTCGATTTCAGTTCACTGACACCCAAAATGTCTATCTTGACATCTTGACATTCATAAATACATGGGCAAAATTGCTTCTTCTTAAAATGGGGAAGTCACAATTTTGTCTACATCTTAATTTAGGAATTTCCCAACCACATACACTAACATCAAAACAAAAATCAGTCCAAATGCCTGGCATGACATTGTCCTTTGAGTGAATTCTGCCCTCTTGTGGTGCAACTCACAAAATATATTTATTTTTTTTAAAAAGTTGCTATTGATTTCCATCTTCTAAGAGGGAGATACCTCTGTAAACAGTGCCTTGTTTTCAAAGGTGAGAAATCCCAGTGGGAAAGTAGGGCTCAAGTCATTGGGGAATATGGACTGCATTGCTTAGCTACCAACACTTAACAAATGAAAAAAATAGACCTGTTTTATGCATATACTGAAGTTCTAATTATATAGCAAAAATATATGTATTCATTGGGTAAGGACTACACACCTCTTTGATATAATTCATTTTTAGAGAAGCTGCTGTTGTGGTAAACAGGGATTAAGAGCAGCCACATTACCTTAAAGGAGTTTATTTTGATGATATACTCACAAGTTATTCAAGGACTTCTTGGGGGGGCGGGGGGAGGAAAGGAGAGAAAGATAAAAGCTGCTGAGATTAAGACTGAAATATTCAAAAGTAATTCAATATTCAAAAGTAATTCCAAGCAGACTTTTTCCCTGTTCTTCCAAAATATCTGACCCCACAGATTGAGTCCAAGATGTGGAACGTCCCCATGGATGTAACATGTTTTTGCTTTTTTTTTTTTAAAGCAATCCTTGTGTGTGTTTGGAAATACACACAAACTTGAGACAGAGCTGCACCCTATAAACACTGCATATCTGAATGCTAATCCACCAACCTATAATTAGATTAATGCACCCAAAGACGTATTATTTATTTGTTTTGATAAAAAATAAACATCATTAATCGCTGAGTATGCATTGTTCTTTTTGTTAACAATCAGCTCCTCCCCCAATAGAGATTTACGTCCCTGTTTCCCATTTTATCTTTCCAAAAGAAAAGGAACCAGCAGCTAAAGTAAACCATCCATTTTTTTTTAAAAGCAAGTACAAATCAATTAAATCTCAAATCAGAAACCCTGGACAGCACCATTTTATGTCCAGGTGAAGAAGGACTATGCACAGCAGAAGTACCTAGGGTACTGTGAGAATGGAAGATAGATTTCTGGGTGTTTGGCTGACCCACATTGCAACCAGAAAGGCAAATAGAAAGAGCATTATTTACGAGATCAGAATCTGTTAACTGGCTTAATTCTTCTCTTTCAGCCTCCTGTTCTACTTGGATGTCACAAGCTCAAACAGAATTTAAAAGAGTGGCCGAAGGAAACGTGACTTTACCCTGTCATCATCGGCTGCACCTTTTGGAGCCAGCAAGCCTGGATATTGAGTGGCTGCTAAAGAATTCTGAAGCAGAACCCAAAGTGGTATGTCCCAGCCCTAAATTGCACAGTCTCTAAAGTGTCAGCGTGTGGCTCATTTCCTAGGATCGTCAATATGTATGGAACAGCCTTAGGTGTGAGAAAGCATGTGGGTTCACAAGACTATGAATGAGGCCTTCTTGCAGATGCACACTGCAAATAGCATCTTTGTACATGCTGATGTATCAGGAGTAATTAATAGAGAGCTGAGCAGAAGGCAAAAGGGTGCTTTGGAGCATAAGCGTTCTGCCTGCCTGTTAACTCCTTAAACCAAGGAATCTTTGTGATGCCCCTACACACCCCAAATCTCCCTTTTGCTTTAGCTACACAGCCCTCAATTATTGTGATTTTAGGTCAAAAGGAAAGGATCGGCTTATAGGAATGTGAATCACACACTGATTTTCCTGCAATGCACACAGCTTTCACAGCAGTTATCTGAGCCCTGAAAACTTATTTATTTTTCCAACCAGACTCAAGAATGACTGATGCCCAGTCAAAATTACGAGTCATGACAAGCCATCAAATATACAATTTAGTTGGTAGAAAACTTCAGAAATTCAGGAATACCAGTACCCAACAGCCATCTTGAGGATCGCCTCTCAGTTAAGTGGACTGGCTATCTTTTTTTCATACAGAGCAAAGATAGCAGAAGATACACTGATGTCTACTGCAGCTTTCTGGGTGACTTGGAACAGATCAGCCAAGTATTACTCATTCTCAATTGTTTTGCAATAGCAGCAGTCAACTTTCCCCAAACTCTCAGCTATACTGATAAAATGAAGTGTGAGATAATCCTTTCACAACAACAAAATCAGGTTATGATTGGTTCCAGACTACAGCTTGAAAACTTGAAGTGCTGTTCACTAAGCACACAGACCTATACGATCTTTTAAGTGAAACTGTCCTAATGATTGAATGCTAGAAGCAGGGACCAAGAGAGAATATAGTTCCCAACATAAGGCTTGGAATAAGCTTTCTTCTCTTTAAATAGCAAAACAGACTGGCAGATCTTTCAAAATGAATCCATCTGCCCATTCCAGTTATAAACAGTCATTTGGAGATGATTAGTCTGACTTTTAGAGATTGAGAACTCCATATTTCATCTCCTTAAACTCAATTGAAATATACATGTCTTCCTTATCTAATCAGGAAATATGTGGGAACTCTGGATTTACAGACAAACCTATTTAGAGTGTGGCCAACAGAACTGTTAGGGCCTATGGTAATTATGAAACTGAATCAGTGCACAATGTTATCAGCCGCTTTGGAATCATGCGACTGGAGGACCTGTTATTGGTTGTGTGAAGTGAGTAACCATAGCTGGTGAGATTACAATCTTGTGAACAGATAAAAGCTGGCAGGAATTTAATACCATGAGGAACCTTTTGCTAAACTAGCAATGGCCATGCTGATAAGCTAAATTGATGAGCAACTTTGTCTCCCAGGTGATCACTTATGCAGGAGGCAACATCTATCATGATATGATCGAAGAACAAAAGGGTCGTGTTTCATTTGCCTCCAATTTCCTGACTGGAGATGCCTCTTTGGAGATTTCTCTTCTGCAGCCAAGCGATTCTGGGCAATATACGTGCAAAGTAAAAAATGCTGGACAGTACGAATGGACTCATATCACGCTGAAAGTTCTAGGTAAGACTGTCACGATGTTTTCAAAGTAAGTATTTAGCCTTTCTGTTGAACGTTCAATTTTTCTGACTCACAGAAAGGATCTCATTGATTTTTTTTCCTCCTTTCCAGAGAAACCTTCCAAACCCAAATGCTGGAAGGAAGGGGAACCATCAGAAGGAAAAGAAATCACTTTACAATGTAACTCTGTCTCCGGCACAGCCCCTATAATGTACACGTGGCAGCGTGTCGATGCAAAGGGAAAACTGGAACCCCTGCCGCCCTTGACACGGCTCAGTAAGTTTTGCCGGTTCAAACCCATCCCGTCACCCTGTTTCTGACCAAAGTGGAAAGCACCACTATCTGCTAACATTTCAAACCTCAACGCTCAGACGCAGCCGATGTGATCAGCCAACAGCAGGCTTACTCCTCGCATTCCGAGATGCACAGTTTGCTTTTAAGGTCTGATGCTTGAGAGTGTGCCGCTTAAATGGAGAACACACATCTTTAAACAGTGGTAGTAGAAGTGCCTCTGGGTGAAATGGGCCCAGTTACCATACATACAGCAATCTCTCCCAACCGAAAGCATTTAAATAACAAAAAGGATTCAAGTAAATTACTAGGGCGATGGCAAAAATTAACACACGTTCCCTGACTCCTGAAGATCACTCAATCACCTTTCACCTTTTGACTGCCCTTCTCTAGAAGTTATTGTTATGCTGCCTTTCATTGCACAGAATATCAAAGCAGTTTACAAGTCCAGTAAAAACCAGACTTTAAAAAAATCAATTAAAAAAAACTTGTTTTAAGGGAGTTAATGGGTGGGGAAAAGACCAACCTGAAAGGCGAGTTTTAAAAATGCCTAAAACCCATCAGTCTGGGGGCTGGTTATTATTAAACTTACTCCCCCATGAACTATTCTATTTCCTATTTAAAGCCATTGCTGTATTTTACACCAGCAAATTAATTCTATAATTTAATGATATGATTATGCGCTAAAGTTCATCTAACCTTGTTCCTCTTTTTTTTTTAGATCTGTCTAATCCTGCCCAAGTTATTATGAAGAATCTCACATGGATGTTCACAGGATCATACCAGTGTACTGCCTCCAACGAAGCAGGAGAGGACACCTGCGCTATACAGGTGACAGTGCAATGTAAGTATGAAAGAACTCTAGGAAGATTTGAACTGAGCTCGGGAAAACTATTGGCAGCCAGGGCAGCAACCAGAGCACATGCATCGTGCTGCAATGGTAGCTTGCCCCGCTGGCAGTCGGGCTGCTACAGCAACCTGCAGAGAGCCATGGAAATGGCCTGGAAGCAAATGTTCAGGAACCGTTATGGAAATCAAAAGGACAGCAGCATTCCTTAAGCCCTGGGAAAGTATTCAGAAGATACTCCCCGAGTCCCTGGGGCATAAAGGGGAGGGAAGCAAAAGCACCATCAGACTCACAAGATTCTGTTACTGTAGCCTACCACAATAAAGTATAGTTTAGTCTCCCTGGGGAGTTGGTTTCCTGCTCTGGTCTACCTTGTAGTGCTGGCACAGCCCTCGGTAGAGCATGATTCAATAATGCAAATGTGTGATGACAGAGCATGAATCATTGTCACCAGGGCTCCCTGGCCTAGGAAGGGCCGCAACTGGCACACCAGTCTAGGCCAGGGAAAGGCACGCCCAGCCACAGAGCCGGGAGTTGAACAGAACTCCCCAGTGAGGGACTTGCTGTTCCGAGGAGTGACCTCACTGAAAGGAATCACCACAATCAAATTGCAGCAAAACATTTCTGGGCATCCAATAATTCTGCCTTGCTAGGATCCAATTTGAGCTTCTTTCATCCCATCCAGTACTTCAAATGCTGGGTTAAGACCTCTGCAGCATCTCTGGCTATGTTTGAAGTAGGATGTATAACTGAGGATCATCAGAGTATTAATCAAACTCTACCCCACCTTACAGATGACCTCACCTGACAATTTAACGTAGATGTTAAATAGCAAAGGGGTGGTAGCTGACCCTGTGGGACTTAGAGCTTTTTTCCATGACTATCAAATGGAACTGCTCTTTAGAAAAGAGCAACACAACCTTAAATAGCGCCCCCTACCCCAATGCGCAGCCCAGAAGGATACCATACTTGAGAGGTATCTAAAAAGGCTGGGAAGGGCATGCTTCCTTCATCCAGGTCAACCTCTACTTGTATTCAACATCAGCATTCAATTTTTAAAAATTGAAAGTCTAATGTGGAAAATATGCCAATACCAAAAACATTTAATGTTTTAAATCTAAACCAGAAGTCATTATGTCAAATCTGCAATGCAAGAGAAAGCTGATGTAACACTAACCACATTTATGGCAATTAATGGTCTGTATGCAACAGGGTGGATTACAGCACTACTGAATATGTGAAATGATAAATTACTACCCTTTGCATTATCAGACATGCATTGGCTGGGGGGGGGAAAAAAAACCAACCAACCCACCACTCCAGGGTCAAGTTAATTCAGTTTAACCTGTGTTACAATGTTTTTCACAGTTTAGCAATGGAAAGTCTCCCTTGAATCACGCTCATTTCCTGGTGACTACACAAACATGTCCATGTTGTTTCCTTGCAAACTATACAGAAGTGGTTTGTTTTTAACTTCTTCCAGAATAATTTTGCAACTTCCCAAAGCAATGTACAACTTGGACTTCCTGGTGATCTCTGATTCAAGTACAAATCAGGTCCAATTTGTTTACCTTTTTCAAGATCAGCCAAAGTTGGCCAGGGCCTGCCACCTCCTGTGACTAATGACAATGAGAACATAGTATCAATTTTGAGACAAAAGAAAGGAGACCCGTTGAAAACTTCTATGCAACAGACGCCAGACCTACAAGGGCAGTATTTGGCTGTACTACAAATAAAACCTAGCATTTGTTTCTAAATTAACAGATCCCCCAAATGTTGGCATCATTGCTGGAGCAGCCTGTGGAGTGATAGGGGTATCCTTGCTAGTTGTCCTGGTTGTGTGGCTAACTATCAAAAGGAAAGAAAAAAATAAATACGAAGAAGAGACTCCAAATGAAATCAGGTAATTGCCTCTCTAAAAACCACTATTTAAGTATTCAAAAACTTGTAAAGATGAAGTCCCTTAACTTTGTTGCAGAACAGCCTCAGACCTGGGAGGATACAAGCCAGCGATAAAGCAAATGTATTGTATGCAATTCCAAAATCAATCACCAGCATTGTTTTAAAGGACGTCATATAGTAGGGCTCCGAAACACCTCTTCCAGAGACCATACGGAGCAAATCTGAGTTGTGAGAAATATTAGTGTGCTCTATGAGCTAACAGTCTGCCAAAAGTTAAAATCTTTTAACAGTTTGGTGCTACTTTTAAAGATTTAACGTATTTATTATGCCATTTGTTTCCCTGGATTACAACTGCAGTGCCCTGTGGAAAAAACAAGAATCTTTCCCCCTCTGATACAGCTCTTCTTCTTCTATATACTGTATAACAAGTTTACATTTACATTTTCAAAGACAGAATGAGGGGTTCCTTCACAATTTTGAACTACTTAGCCATCAGGGTCCATGGGAGGGTGCATACACTTTTCATAACTTGTTTCCTTCCTGTGAGATGAAAATATTCTGTGTTTGCTCAGTCTCCTCTTGCTAGATGTTTCTTGTACTTTCTTTGTGGGGCATTTACAGGAAGTTTCCAGAAGTATGACTCAATCAACACCTCCCTTATGACTTAAAACATCCCTGCAGTTTAATTCTATTTGAGATTACACATCCCTCCTTTATATTCCTTTCCTTGTTATAATCAAATCATGTTGACCTACGTGCCTCTGGAGCAATCATTAAAAATCCTCAGGTATCTCCTTGATTTACCTAAATTGATTTTTTTCTTCCTAAAATCAAAATCTCAAAAAGTTTTGTTTTGTTTTACTTGGAACTTATCTCTTCCCTGTTCTGTCTCCTACTTTCTTTTGCTCATCTTTTGTGCAGCTTCAGTGTCTGGGTCTTTTTTTTTATTTCACTGCTAGTTCCTGAAAGCCATATAACAGGATTATAAATTAACTGATATAGGAAGAAAAGTAGAGGATGCCACAAACCAGCACAAATGACTTTTGCATGTTTAACACAGGAAAACGTAAGGGAGAAAAATAACCACGATAGTTGAGGGAAATCCAAGAACCAGTGGCTAGAATTCCGGATTTGGATAAAAAACTGAGATGCAAACTGTATCATGCTGTAGATGGATCTTGGACAAGCTTTTAAAGGAGAGTAGACAAATCCACGGAAGACAGAAGTATCTACGTGCCTTTCAGTAGCACAGTAGTCAGCCTCAACACTGGTTGCTGGCACCAGTTTTAATTGTACTTGCAGCTTTTTACAGAAATAGAATTCTAAACTATACTCGGACCTGTAGGCTGATCCAACAACCCATAATCTAGGAAGGGTGAATACCCATGTAAAAGGTAGATGATGTTCTGCCTAGGTGTGAATCTCAGCTGAGCCAGAAACAGGGCAATTATGTAGGTGACATTCAGCCATCTAAAATTCACTCCCAGGATTCAGACAGAGGGTCTGGAGGGAGAATCCATTTCTCAAGGCAGAGTCAAAGGTTCTGTCTGCATGCTGACCTATGATTAACTAAACCATGGTTTGGTGAATTAACCCAACTGCCAGGTTCATACAAGGCAATGAGCCATTAAGTAACTTCAATGTCTAGGTTCCTACAACACATCAACCTATAAATTAGTAAATCTGGTCTTAGCCTAGCATGTCATGCAAACCAAGCTAAGCCCAGTTATCATTAATTAGGGGAGAACCAGGACCACAGAAAAGGAAATGATAGCAAGACATTCCTGGAAACAATCAGGAAACTGAAATGAATGATGTTTAAGACTCTCAGAGCCCTGCCTAAATGTCAGGAGCATTCGTATCCATATTGAGAGCCTTATTTCTGAGTATAATTTATTCACAAGAGTTCTATTTCTCAATCTAATGTACCTTTACCAGCCTATTACCCATGTTTTACAAAAAAGTACTATGGTTCCATGGGTGATTCAGCTGAGGGAAAGCTTTTTGTATCATGAGGGAGCGGCTAGGAAGGGATCTCCCTGCCCAGGACAGGGTTTCTCAGACTGTGAGGTGTACCTCCCTTGGGGAGGTGCAGACAAGAGTCCAGGAAAGGCATGAAGAACCTTTTAGTTACCTTGTTACAATAAATCCACCTTCCCCAAATTTCACTGTATTGTTTTTATTGTTCATTTCTGTTCATTTTGGTGTTTGGATTTTTAGGGGAAGTGTGTACCTTAAGATTACAATGAAGGGAGGTGTGATGGCAAAACTTTTAGGAACCCCTGGTCTAGAAGCTTTCTACTTCAGGATTTTCAGAAGTAACCTGCTGTCCAAAACCAGGAAGCCCTTACTCCAAGGAGTCCCTCCGGGTGGGGATGAGCACAAAATATAACAGTCTCATGATATAGGCAATACAATACACACAAATTAATTCAACCCATATCTAACAATATCACACACACACAAGATCTGTCACCCAGTTTCCAACAAAAGGTAGTTCAGACTCTGTAGTTGACATCACAAAATTAATAATAGGTCACTTCCAGAGAATGCCTTATTTTCACAGCTGGTGCCCCTATAGTAAGGTTTCTTATTCCTAGGTCAAGAGTGAAAAAAAGGTTCAAATGCTTTGTCACCTTGAAGCTTTCAAAATAACACTACTACTGCTGCCACTACAGGTTGCTTTTACCATGTATCAAATAGTATTGCTCAGCAGCTAACAACAACACTTGAACACCATCGGCATTGACAAAATCACCACCAGTCCATTGCAAAAGGCAGCTTTGCTTGGAACAGCTTACATCCTGCGACGATACCTTTAACACCATCAAGCAACATCTGCCTATCCTAGATCCTTGGGAAGGACTCGCTAGGTGGATAAAAATGCCAAATCTAAACATCTGGCTGACTGTGCAACCAACAACAACAAAACAGTATTCCAGAGAAAATTATTTTAAAGACTGCTACATTTTTTTTAACCATGGTGGGTGAAAAGTATTTTGTCAACAGGAATAGTTGACAAAATACTTTTCACCGATCGTGGTTTGAAAAAGCTACCTACTACTACACATGGCTAGACAGCTGGCAACTAACCCAGACCATTTGTTAAATCTCAAACCCATTAAGGAATCTACGTTGTATGAATGTTACTGGTCCTTATTACTTGGACTTTTAATCGTTTTACTTTTTGTTTCTTTTAATCCAGAGAAGATGCAGAGGCACCCAAAGCCCGATTGGTCAAGCCTGGCTCTTCCTCTTTGGGTTCCAGAAGTTCACACTCTGGTTCTTCCTCAACTAGATCAACAGAAAACAGTGCCTCTCGCAGTCAGCAAACACTGTCAACAGAAGCTACCCCTCACCTAACCCCAACACAGCACAGCCACCTGGAAATGAATGGCAGGAAAATTGAGCCAAAGAGAAGTAACTACACCACTCTGACGAAAACAGAAGCTACCACTGCAAGGGTGCCTGCTCAGAGTCGAGCTTTTCAAACCGTTTGATTGCTGTTCCAGCTATTCTGGCTCCAGAATCATATCCAGAATTTACACGCACCAGCATTATGCAATTAGATTTTATTTTCCAATGCAACATTTGTTTTCTATATTCACACACACACACACACACAAACAACAAAAACCCTCAGTATTTCTGATCTTTCTGTTATGAGATACTGTACAGGCAGACTTGGGGGGAAAAAAACTCATGTTGACTTGTAAAAACGATTTCTATTTTTTAGGATTTTTTTTTTAAAAAATGTGATTAATCCTTACACGGAGATAAGGGAATGTTGACGCAATGGGAATAGCATTTTGCAGTTTTGAACCAATTGCTTTTTTAAAGAATACAGTGGAATACAGATAGTCCAAGAGAATTCTGAAGGGAAAATGAAATGCATACATACACAATTGTCCTCCCAGTTGTGACCTCAGTTTTTCACTGCTGATGTTAAGTCAGATCAGCTTCAAAAGAAAACTGACAGTACTTTGCATATAGCTTTTTTCTTGAATTACCAACATTTGGACAAATCACCAACAAAAGCTGTAACTCTGGAAAAAAGCAAGAAGCAATACTGGGCTATAATTGGTCTTCTTTACTGGAGGGACCTTCCGTGAACATGGAACTGCATTTATTTAAGAAGGTATGTATGACTGAATACGACTAAAGAATATAAATATTAGCCCACTGTGACCAAGCTAATGTATTTGTATGTATGTATATATTCATAAATAAGAAGCAATTCCACTGAAGGGAATTATATCCTAATGGATCATTAGAATGTGAGATCAGAAACAAATCCTGAATTCCATGTACAAGTTTTTAAAAAATGTGTTTCGAAGAGTTTTAAAATACTGTTCTCTATGCTGGACATAGTGACATCCATTATTAGGATGAGTAGCGCCAAAAAATTTTTGGGGGGAGAGGAAGCATTTTTTAAAAAAACAATACAATGTCATGATTAGTAAACATTTTGAGGTAATAATCTAGAAGATGTGACAGTTTTGATGGATATAGCATACTCAAACTTGTAAGACTAAATGCAAAATTTAAAGAAAGTATGAAGAATGGAAATGAGATAAAAATAGAGACTTCAGCATCAGTGTTAGGAATGCATTCATCTCTCCAAAGTGAGAAGTTTCACCCATGGATGCAGCTAGTATTACCTGGCTTTAAGGATAAGAAAATGCAAGATGTTTGCCTTCAAGTGCCAACTAGATTGCAGTGCTGATGAGCTTTAAACTGATATTATTCCATGGGGATTATTTCCATCACATTCTTAAACACACTCAGCAAGAAGGAAATAACAGAACCACTAGACTCATACATTATAAGAGTAATTTATAAATGGTTACTCAGGATTCAAAAGTAGGATGTGCATTGATAATGCAGGGCAGTCACTATTACAGATCGTATAAGGCTGTGACAGAAAGCTATTTTCACAAGAAATAAGAACTAGGCTTCCATCCATACAACAGACACACTTAATTTGCAAGTCTCCATAACAAAATTCCTGGAGTATCTTGAAGCACATTCAACTATGATTAAAGTCAGCATTGCACGAATTCCTCAGCAGAGTCTTATATATACTTGCTCAGAAGTAAGTACCAGACATGACAGGCTTCCTGTCTATGTTTGTTTAGAATGTTAGGATTATTCCACCCCTTTCAACCAAGCAATTTTATCCCTTCATGGACGGTTAACCCAATATAAAAAAAGCAATTCAGCTTACAATTTATCATGAAGCTCCATAATGCAGAACCCTAACATGAAGAAAGTAAAATACAAGGCAGATGAACTATTTCATCACTCAGTATAATGCAGATCATCAGATCATGATGATCTATCCCAAGCTGTTTCCACCACGTTCTGAATTAAAAAGCTATTCAGTCGTTTTTTTAAAATCAATGCTTAGCGAGCCAGGTATAGAAATCAAATAATTAGGAGGATTTGCTACAAAATAGAGCACAACTGTCTTAACTCTTTTGGGGGGGGGGGGCTATTGGCAGTTATTTCTGAGAAAGTAGCTGGCACCATGACAAAATCCCTGTTGTAAACAATGGGGAATCACAAAATTTACTATGCAGCGGAGACAACAGGTTCCTTGAAAGAGAAATTGGTGATAAATGCACACACTGAATTAGTTTTCTGCTCCAATAAAACACCCTAAGCAGTTTCCCTAAATCACACGCAAATATTACCCAGTTCTAAAATGAACTACTCCCAATAGCACTCCAAAATCATGTATTCCAAAGCACAAAAAGTGCATATGCCCCACAGTACTAAAATGCAACAAAACCCAAACATCCCATTCTACAAATACACATACTTTTCTAAAAAAATTCCTGAAAGTTCTGCCTCCTTTTAAATCAAAAACATGCATGCACCCCATTCACCAATTAAGCACATCTCTTCACCCCACCAGTTTTCTTCATGCTCATTTTTTTCCAACTCCTTGGCTTGTCTCCTTTCTCCTCCTCCTAAAAACACCTACTCTATCCTTCTTATAGCTACCCTTTAAATTACACTTATGCTTACACAGCTTATTCTTCGTTATCACCCATATTCCTGGTTTCCATCTTACCCATGTTTCATTGACTTTCCTAACTCACTCTCTTCCTCTTAGGTCACCCAGTCTTGAAAGCTTACCCAGCAGCAGCTTTTTCCTTTTTTCCTGACAAATCTGTGGCCGTCTACCTGTCCAACCTCTCCTTTCTCAGTTGTATTTTAGCCACAGGAATACAGAAGCATGCCGAAAAAGAAAGGGACAGTAGCTGGAATGCTGCTGGGCCTTCCAAACACTCAAGCGCTGATTTTGTTGTTTTAAAAATCTTTAAAATGTTTTATACTTCAAAAAGGGAAATCCATGGGAGGCTTGAGGGGGGAGCTATCTGAGCATACTTGTACAACTAGACACTATGTTGCCAATCCCACTAAAGAGATTTTAGTCAAGTTTATTTATTATACACACAGCACGTTTCGAACCTTCAATTTTTATTATATTCACCAGCCAAACTCTGCAATTCTTTGACTGTGAAGCAGATGATCTGGATTCTACTACTGAAGAGAATAAATGAGATTATAAATTGAATCCAATGTAAATGAATTTCTGATATTAAGGAGGGAAGAAATAATGGCGCAAGAAAATACAGTATTTCAAATCACAAGGATTTCACTATTAAAGGGAATATTTAAGCACAAAGGCTTTGAACTCAATGACTCTAGATAGTATTTCACAAGGGAAACATCATATTATGAACAGCCAAATATTATTTTGTAAAATATTGTTTAAATATTGTTATCCTGTATGCAATTTACTACGTAGTACTGTTGTATAAATCTCTACTTTTGTTTTCTATTCTTGAACTGGTAAACTGAGAACACCTTGTCTGCTGTCATCGATGAACTTGTGCTCAGAATGAGCAAAGCAAAGGGAAGTAAATATTTATTTTAAACAGCTTTGATTCCACGATTTTAAGACATTGTTCTTTTTAAATAAAGGCTGCCAAACCAATACCGCAGTTCAGCTAAACCAAACATAAACTCCTCCGGCCAGTTTTTATTTCAGGGTGAGGTTGAGGCGCTCAACAACATTTGAGCAAACCATGGATAAACATCTTGGGTAAATCCAGGCAGGGCCTGGCTGACCGATGTTTCTGAGCGATGAACTAGGATCTGCTCTGCTTCTTCAGCTGTCTTCTTGCCCAAGTTTGTCAGGGCAAAAAGCAGGGTCACCTCCCAATCTTTCAGCGTCTCTGCAAATCCTTGGCTTTAGAAAAATCTGCCTCGGCCTTTGCTTCTTGGTATAGTTTTACCAGTCATCTCCTATTTGGATTAAGGAGAGAAGAAGAAAATCCTTTCAGGCACAAGAAAGGCCATAAGGCGCTGTCACCTTGGCACTGAAATCAATGGATCGCACTGGGACCTATCAGCGCCCGCGGCCTGCATTAAGCGGCTCTAGGGCAAGGGTCTTCTTGGCCATGCGCAGAGTGCTGCCCTCGCAGCGACGGGGGCTTTGACCAGCCAGCAAGTTTAAGGCCGCCCCGCCGTGGCAGGAGCTTCCCTTGTCTCCAGCCTCTGCCGCTGGGAATTGTGGGGGCTGTAGTCCAGTATCAGGCGGCCTCAGAGCGAGGACGGCTGAGACGAGGCCTGGCGCGACATGGAAAGCCAGGGGCGGGAGAGGTGTTTGTTGCTCCTCTCCCGAAGGGTTTCTTTCATCGAGCCGCTCTTCTCGCGTCCTCCGGTAATCCCGGCCCTGGCCTTTCGCCCACGCCCTGCAGCAACCCAGCTAGCTCGGCCGCCATTTTGTCACCGCCGTCTCCTCCAAGGAGGCGACTTTCCTGGGCACGCCCATCCCCTTCCTGCGCGCGGATTAACTCGCGAGCCGATTGGCCAACGGCCTCCCGGTCGACCCGCGCGGGAATCGGATTGGCTCCTTTCCTAATGTTTCCCAACACGGAACGTTCCCTCCCGGCCGCTCCCCGCCGCTTTCTCTTCTATGAGGGGCCTTGTCGCCCCTCCCCGTCCATCGGGTTCTATACAAATCTTGGAACGCCACTCTGGGAAGCGATTGGCTCCGTCTCGACAGCAACCCGAGGCGCCGAATCGCCTCTCCCTCGTTCCCTTTGTTTCGTCTGCTTATGCAAATAAGGTGCGCCATGCGGGAAGGTCATTGGCTCCAGGAGACGTCACCGAGCTCGAGCGTGCCTCCTTCCCCTCGCTCTGGGAGGGATGAACGTTCTAGAAAAAAGGGAAAGAGGAAGAAAGGAGGAAAAAGCCGGCCGGCTCCCCTTGACTCACGCGCGTCGCAACCCGCCCCCTTCGCCCTTCTTTGTTGCGTCACGGGTTGCCGCTGCGGCCATTGGCGGAAGGCCGACCGGCGAGGCCGCCTGATTGGCTGCCTGGCCGGAAAGAGGCGTAGCTCTTCTGGAAGGTTCTCCAGAGGTATATAAGGTCCGGGGCCAGCCCGGGGAAGCCGCTTGTCCCCAGCCGGTATCGTGGCAGCTATTTTATTTATTTATTTGTGCGCGCGGGCGGGCGAAGCAGGTAATTTTTTGTTCCTCTCCTCCTCCTCCCCTCGGGCCGGCAGAGGGCCGCCCCTGGTTCTTAACGGGGGAAAAGCTCCTTTCCGCTTTTCGCGGTTTCTCTTCTCCTGCCGCCGGGAAGCGGGGGCTGCTGGCTCCGGCGCGGGCGATGCAGAGGGCGGCGCGTCGCTTCCGAAGGCGACCTCCCGCTGCCCTTCCTCGCGAGGCGACGCCGGTTTCCCGGGCTGGATCTCCCGGGCCGGCCGCCGCCTCCCTGCCGAGCCTTTGTCTCGACCCTGCGCGAGGGTCCGCGGGCAGCAGAGGCGAGCCTGCTCGGGAGGGGTGCGGGGGCTGCAGTGCATCGGGGACCGGGCCGGGCTTCGTCCCCGGCGCCCCCGCCAAAGCCTGGCCTTCCCCGGCTCGAGCGCCGTGCGGAGTCGCGGCCCCCGCCGGCCGGCCGACCTCGGCGGGGGGGCTGGGCCGCCGAGCTAAGGCGATTACGCCGCCCTGCCTCCTCCCGGCATGGGGGGGGCAGGCCCAGGCGGCTCCGGCGGCCGCCGCCTGCCGGTCTGGAGGCTCTGCCTGGCCGGGGGAGGCTTCTGGCGTGAAGCGGCCCCGGCGAGCAGGGAAGAGCCCCGCTCGTGCCCCCGCAATGGGCGGCGGAGGCGGCGGGAGACGCTCGGAGCAGAGGGAGGGGGGAAACTGGGGCGGGGGTCTTCCTTCGCGACCTCCCCGCCCTCCAGCAGCGGAGCCGGGAGCGGAGCGCGGGGGCGAGGGAGCCGCCTGCCAGCCGCTCCTGTTGCACGTGCTCGGCAGCGCGCTCTTCCGGTCCCGGGCAGCGGAGCACGTGGCTGGGCCGAAGCCCCGCCCCGCCCCGCCCGCCGCGGGGGTTTCCCCAGGGCGCCGCCACGTGGCCGGGCGGGTTCGCGCTCGGCCGGGCCACGTGGTCGCCCATCCGGGCCAGGCGGGGGCGAGTGGAATTGCACCCGCGGAGGGAAGCGTCTAGGAATCCTCTGGGCATGCGTAGGATGGTTACAAGATCGCTCCTGAGTCAGATCGGGTGGTCCAGGGGAGGCTTTTCCAGGATCCTCTTGCATACTGTTAAGATGCAACGGTCTGGGTGCTAGGTGAGTGCTAGGTGAGTCGTTTGGTTTCATCCAATGAAGGGAAAAAAACTTTATTTAACCTTTTCCTAAAGCCTTAGCTCAATATTTTCCCCCTGGCCCCTTTTAAGAGGTGTGGACTTAGACTCCCAGAATTCCCCAGCCAGCATGAATTCTGGGAGTTGAAGTCTACACCTCTTAAAGGAGCCCAGGCTGAAAAACACTGCTTTAGGTCATGAGCTAGAGATGTTCTGTGTGGACTAATGGCTGATTTCTTAATTTTTTAATGTGTTGGCAGTTCACCATGTCTAAGGGACCATCTGTTGGGATTGATCTGGGCACCACCTATTCCTGCGTTGGTGTCTTCCAACATGGCAAGGTGGAAATCATTGCCAACGACCAGGGTAACAGGACCACTCCAAGCTACGTGGCGTTCACTGACACGGAGAGACTGATTGGTGATGCTGCAAAGAACCAAGTGGCAATGAATCCCACAAACACCGTCTTTGGTAAGGAGTCATGTGCCTGGAAGGGGTTACTATGTGGAGATGCGTAGCACTTAGGAATTCCTTTGTACCTGTAACCACCTTGGCTGAAAGTAATCTTTGCTTTAAAAAAATGTCACTGAGATGGTGTTCTGGAGGCTCCTAGGAAAGGCTAAATTATTTAAACATCTTGCTTAAGAAAGCCTTAAAAGTTCAGAAGTTGAACTTTGTTAATCTAATACAGCAATCAACATAGATAATAGCAGTGACAATATTCACAGCAGGTAGAGTGACATAATTCCAACACTTGGATTTTATTAATACTAGCTGACAGTGGTAATCAGATTTCTGTTTCCTGAAGCAGTGGGAACTTAAGTTGTAACTCCTCAGGGCTTCTGTAAACATAATGGTTTTGGAAGTTAACCTTTGTTAACTATAAAATCGCTGGAATTACAATCTTGTCTTGAATGCTACCTGTTACAGTCACTCATTTTTAGAATGTACAATTTAAACCAGCCTTTTTCAAGCTTTTGACCCTGGAGGAACCCTTGAAATATTTCTCAGGCCTCAGGGAACCCCTGCACATTCAGGCTCAAATAGAGGCCAGAAGTTCCAAAATTCTTATATTCGTTTCATGGGTAGGCCTGTATGTATGCAGTAACAGTGTTTTTACACTAAAAATAATGAAACTTACCTCTTTAGTGTGAAGTTGCCTGAATCTGAAATAATTTTTTAAATAAATTGTGATTTCTCAGGGAACCCCTAGTGACCTCTCGTGGAACCCTGGTTGAGAAATGCATATTTAAACTAATAAAGTGTGTACTTTAACTTGCAAGTTTTAACTAAGAGGGATTGAAGAGCAGTTTTAATTAGCACATACAACAACTAAAATATCTTCAATAGATGCCAAGCGTCTGATTGGCCGCAGATTTGATGACGCTGTTGTGCAGTCGGACATGAAGCATTGGCCTTTCACTGTCGTGAACGATGCCGGCAGGCCCAAAGTCCAAGTAGAATACAAAGGAGAACCCAAAAGCTTTTATCCTGAAGAAATTTCTTCAATGGTGCTAACCAAAATGAAGGAGATCGCGGAGGCATATCTAGGAAAGGTGAGTTCTTCAAACTGCGTAAGAGAGCATAGTCAAATTTAAAGCGAGTGCCTAGTGCGGTGTTTCTCAGCAACTTCAAGATGCGTGGATTTCGACTTCCAGAATTCCCCAGCCGGCAGAGTTGAGGTCCGCATGCCTTAAAGTGGCTGAGGTTGAGAAACAGTGCCCTAGGGAATTGCCCCACTCTTGTAACCTTTTTCCTCCCCTCCAGACTGTTACAAACGCTGTGGTCACAGTCCCAGCTTACTTCAATGATTCCCAGCGCCAAGCAACAAAAGATGCTGGAACCATTGCTGGTCTCAATGTGCTCCGGATTATTAACGAACCCACGGCAGCTGCTATTGCTTATGGCTTGGACAAAAAAGTGAGTAGGGATCCTCGAGGTTGGGAAATGGGGCTCCCTGGTTTCTGCCCTGGGTTTTCCATTGACCCTTTCTTTTTCTGCCCCAGGTTGGTGCCGAGAGGAACGTGCTGATCTTTGATCTGGGCGGTGGCACTTTTGACGTCTCCATCCTCACGATCGAAGATGGCATCTTTGAAGTGAAGTCTACAGCGGGAGACACACACTTGGGGGGCGAGGACTTCGACAACAGGATGGTCAACCATTTCATTGCCGAGTTCAAGCGGAAGCATAAGAAGGACATCAGTGAAAACAAGCGTGCTGTCCGCCGGCTCCGCACAGCCTGTGAGCGGGCAAAGCGCACTCTATCCTCTAGCACTCAGGCCAGTATTGAAATCGATTCCCTGTACGAGGGTATTGATTTCTACACTTCCATCACCAGAGCCCGCTTCGAAGAGCTGAACGCCGATCTGTTCCGTGGCACTCTGGATCCCGTGGAGAAAGCTCTGCGGGATGCAAAGCTTGATAAATCTCAGGTGCATGATATTGTGCTGGTGGGCGGGTCCACCCGCATCCCCAAGATCCAGAAGCTCCTTCAGGATTTCTTCAATGGCAAGGAGCTCAACAAGAGCATCAACCCCGACGAGGCTGTGGCCTACGGTGCAGGTAATTACAATGCAACTCGGTTGTGCCCGCCAGGAACAATCAGAACTTTTTGAACCGTAGCTGCTCCGTTAAAACTTTTTCCTTGTAGACGAATCTTGGAATCTTCTGTGAATGTCATTTTCTGCCATCTTGCCCAAGTGCGTTCTATTTAACATCCTTTGTAGCTTCAGCCAGAATTTGTTTAATGGATAACCCAAAGCCATCTGAGAAAGTAAAGTGTCTGCTAGGGTAATCAGGCACATTTTGGGGGATGTTGCTCATATTTGTTTGTGTATGTATGTATTTACTTGTTTATTTTTCCATAGCTGTTCAAGCTGCAATTCTCTCTGGGGACAAATCTGAAAATGTGCAAGATCTGTTGTTGCTGGATGTGACTCCTCTCTCCCTGGGCATTGAAACAGCTGGTGGTGTCATGACAGTCCTGATCAAACGCAACACCACAATCCCCACCAAACAGACTCAGACATTCACCACGTACTCTGATAACCAGCCAGGGGTGCTGATTCAGGTATGCAAAACCCATAGGCTTTGCGTAGGGGAGAATTTCTGTCATCACCAAAATGTGGTCCGCAGGCCAAGGTTTGGTTGCAATGATGAAGGTTCCAAATCCATTCGTAGTTTCCACCAGAGGTTGAAAGACCTATGTTGGCTTAAGTACCTTCCTTGGATGTCTGAGCGACCACCTGGGTCAAAAGGTCCTGCTAATTTTCTTCAGGGCTGCTTCATTTTAGTAGTAGAAACTAGGAAGTTTGAGGTTTATAAATAGAACTAATGAATAAATATCTGTAGATGTACCTGGACTACAACTCCCACCCTCCTCCACTGGTCATGCTAGGCTTCATAAAGGCCCACAGGGACAAAGGTTTCCCCCTCAATGGGTGAATTTCCCATTGTAACCCACAATTGATACCCAGCTTAGCTAGGGCCCACTCAAACACGTTTTCTGCATGCCTTCTCAGGTGTATGAAGGGGAGAGAGCAATGACTAAGGACAACAACTTGCTGGGCAAGTTCGAACTGACTGGCATCCCTCCAGCTCCAAGGGGTGTGCCTCAGATTGAAGTAACCTTTGATATTGATGCCAATGGCATCCTCAACGTGTCTGCTGTCGATAAGAGCACAGGCAAGGAGAACAAGATCACCATCACCAATGACAAGGGTAAGTTCTGTAGAGAGGTTGGGCATTGCTTAGAAGTCATCAAATGAAGTCCCATTGATTGGTCCCTACGGCCTTGCCTCTGGCTACTTCACTGGCCGCTTGCCTCAGTTATGTTACCTTATTTGCCTTGACATGTCTGTTCAGTGGACCTTAAACAGTTTAGTCTTTCAACCTCACCCAGCAAAACTCTGGACAACATTAATAAAGCTACTTGGCTAACAATTTGGCTTCTGTCCTGTCAGCCATTCCTATTCAAATCCTCTGAAACTACTTTGCTTAAAATAAGTTGAGAAGTACCACAATTTCAGGTTATTGAGTATTTGGCATGGAAGCCTCAAAGGAAATCCATTAACTAGCAGACCCTGTTTTTTTCAAAGGTCGGCTCAGTAAGGAAGACATTGAGCGTATGGTCCAGGAAGCTGAGAAGTACAAGGCTGAGGATGAAAAGCAGAGAGACAAGGTGTCCTCCAAGAACTCCCTAGAATCCTACGCTTTCAATATGAAGGCAACTGTGGAAGATGAGAAGCTCCAAGGGAAGATCAGTGATGAAGACAAGCAGAAGATCTTGGACAAATGCAATGAAATCATCAACTGGCTGGATAAAAATCAGGTCTGTGGCAAACTTCTTGGAACATCCTTTGCAGAGGTTCATTAGCATCACAGTGAGGCAGCTGTCAGTGACTCTTAAAAGGTCTAAGTTGTGGTCGCAGGGATGAAGGTTCCAAAACCATTCGTAGTTTCCACCAGAAGGTTGAAAGACCTGTGTTGGCCAAAACACCTTCCTTGGATGTCTGAGCGACCCTTGTATTTGCATCACACATTATTTCCAGCTTAGTTGAAAATGCTTGCCTTTTGGACCCAGGCCCCCTCAAGAGAAGTTAGCTTCTCTTTTTTTGTTTACTAGTCTTCTGAGCCCATTACTTGAGACACAGCAATGTGGGCATCACTAATCGAGAGGTTATTCTAGGCCCATCAGCTCATAGTAAATGTCCAGAGATTTACAATGTTTCTCTTTCCCCTCTATTTTTAGACTGCTGAAAAGGAAGAATTTGAGCACCAGCAGAAGGAACTGGAGAAAGTCTGCAATCCCATCATAACAAAGCTATACCAGAGTGCTGGAGGCATGCCTGGAGGCATGCCTGGCAGCTTCCCTGGTGGTGGTGCACCCCCTTCAGGAGGGGCATCTTCTGGACCAACCATTGAGGAGGTTGACTAAAGGTCCATGACGTGGCACTCCGTGGGCCACCTTCAGAACTGAAGGACTCAAGACAATTACAAGGGCATTCTTCGTACTTTGAACATGTGCACAGGGAAGGGAAGTAAATGCTGCACTTTACCAGTACCAGTACTGTATAAGGAAAAAGTGGAAATGTAATTCCAATCCCAATAAACCTATTTAATTGGCAATGTGGAGCACGTGTTCTGTTTTTTCTTACCCCGCTGTTTTGTAAATCCCTATCAGTTCCCAGGATTTCTTAGCATGTTTACTAGGGAATTCTGGGAGTCAAAGTCCACACATGTACAAGCTGCCAGCGTTGAGAAACCTGTGAACAGATTGGAGAGCCCACAATGCTCAGTAGGTCTCTGGCTTCAGGTAAACTTCCATAGTACCTGATTTATGGCATCATCTTAGCTAGCTTTGCCAATTCTAATAGTGGAAAGCATCAACGTGTGTCACCACTGAGTCAAATTCACCTGAAATGGAACAAGAGGGATGAGGCCTGCTTGGTGTTTGCACAGGAAACCACCAACAGCCCATGAAATCTGGGAGAATATGGTTTCCTTCTAAATGGGAATCTTGGAATTGGGTGTCTTCATCTCTTAAAGCAGTTTTGTGCCTCTGTCAAGAAAAAGGCAAGAAACGTCAGTATTCCCTATTGTGTTTAACCTGAAACAACACACAAGCTTAATAACTAGGCCTATAATGAAGCAAAAAAACCTACAGGTTATCAACTGGCCTGATGCTAGATTTCCATCAAATGCTTCTGAATGCTGAAGAGTATTGAAGGTGGGACTACAAGAACTGGAAGTATTTAGGATGTAGAATCCAACCTGGTTCAGATAAACATCAGATTGGGAAATCTCATGGCATAGGCAAGAGGATAGAATGGGTACAGGGACTGTAGATTCACTGTCCTAACATCCATAAGCAAACATGAATCCTTTCCATGACATTCAAATTTCATAGCAGTCGAGCAGGATTGTGCTGTCTCTCTGGCTTGACGTGGAATATTTTCCGCATTTGGGGGTCCTAAACACTCAAAAGTGGAAAAAATTGAAAAAGGCTTCCTAATTAAAGCCACTGCATCATCTCTTGTACAGAAAACCTGAGCTGGGGCATTTCCTGATAAGCACATGAATAGAAGGTGACTTCCCATTCAAAGTCTGTCAGTGCCACATCAATACGTAGGACATTTGGAATCATGAATAAAGATGATTAAAGCTTCAGGATATAGGAATCTGCTGTCTTAATTCTGTGCAGCCACAAGCAGGAACAACCCTTTGAAATGGACCTTCAAAATACACATCAGTAAAGTAATGCAGTTTGAAGCACATGTGAGTGAAAAGGATTTGCTGAGTACAGTGATTTGAGTTGCTCTTGAATACCTCTCCAAAACCTGGCTAACAACAGCAATCAATACAAAGAACCCTCATTTGTGTTCATTGTGTGCACCAACAATCCTATATTCAATCTGCAATCTGTGGTTACGTCAAGAATGTCCTAATTCGGTTTTCAGTATCTTGTCCAACCTCCAAATTCTGCAATCTCCAATGCCCTCCTAAGGGCAGAGTGCCAGAATGGAAATAAGAGGATTTGCATCTTTCCACCTCTTCCTGATAAATGTTTTTGCTTTGCTTCCCAGCCCCCAACTTTCTGTACAATGGGAAGGAATGTCATTTACCCAAGGGTGATAGGGTGGTGAACTGCCCTGGCAGCATTTTTCTGCTCGTCAGCACCACACCTCCTTTGGACAGCAGAGATATTAATCCCACCTTGACCAGAATAAGACAGTTTCCAGGTCTGGGCTTTCTCCTAGAGATGGGAATGCTCTACAATTTCAAGAGAATTCCAAAGTATTTTATGGCTCCCTCCTGAATAGTGTCCGGGGAGTCTTAACCTTACATAGTTTTGTATTCTCCTCTGCTGAGCGTTAAGACTGATTACTTGCTGGCTTAGAGGCTCTGACATTAAAAGCACTTCTCAGCTTTGGCTTCCTTTGGCTAAAATCCATCTGGTTCAACAAGTCTGGAAAACTTTCAAGTTGGTCTCTATTTAGTGATGTCTTGATTAGTCCAATACCAAAACCCTGGGACCTGGGAACTGTTGAAGCGACCAGTGCTACCACTTTTTCCAAGTTAAAAAGGTGCATATGTGCACATTTGTTAGCAAAAGATGGGTTGCCTATGGCATGCATACCCCATGTGAGAAGGTAAAGCTGCCCTCAGGTTGAATTTGGTGGTGATTGCCCAGATTTTTTTTTTAAAATCTGTGTAGTTGTGTTCAGTTCTTGGAGACTGCCTGGACAAGTCACTGCGGTTTTCTTGGCAAGGTTTTCCGGAAGTGGTTTGCCATTGCCTCCTTCCTAGGGCTGAGAGAAAGTGACTGGTCTAGGGTCACCCGGCTGGCTTTGTGCCTAAGGTGGGACTAAAACTCATGGTCTCCCTGATGCCTTAACCACTACACCAAACTGGCCTGGCCAATGATTTTGACTGCAGCCCAGATGTGTTTTGCTATTGCCTTTTTCCAGAATGCGTTTTGGTTTCCCAGCCTAGCTTCTAACTCCAGACCAGGTGCTGTCCCTGCTGAGACATTTATTGTACAGGCCCACTTAGGCACTCATGCTGTTGCCCAGAAATGAAGATCTCCAGCAGCAACGGTTAAGGCCAAAATGCTTTTCTCCACCAGAGGTCAGCAGTTGTTAATTTATGGAAGGTTTTTCTGGTATTTATTTTTCAAAGACAACATAAACCATTTTCTTGCCCCCCTCTTGTAGAGGAAAGAAGGGCCAGGGAAATGAATCTGTTGACATTAGCTATGGAGGACCTGCATGACAGAAGCAGCAAAGCAGACATTACACAATGTTTTCTTTGTGCCGCCTTCGTCCTCAGCGTAAAGCACTTTCGCTTCAAAAATTAGGAGGCTAAGGAAAAGGCTAAACTAGATTCTCCAGTTACCGGTTGTGTCTGGCAAGATGGATTTATCAGGCAGCCACCCATTTGATCATACAAATATGCTATTCTGTGTCTCCAGATCAAAATAATCAAATCCAGTCATGGGTTTATTACTAGAAATGGCTACCACACAATGGAAGATTGCAAATATGCAATATGCATTCTTTCCCTGCTTGATCATGTCCCCATTTCCCCCCACCCCCTGGAGCTGCTGTTCTTCCTGGGTCTGGGTAAGGCCCAGTCACATCTATTCTGTGTGCAATCCTATGTTTGCAAATAATTAATGCAAAAAGCGTTTTATGAGCAAATAAAAACCTGAAGTGATTTTATCCCTTTTAAGCAGGAGAAAAATGATCTGGTGGAACTTATGAATTATAACTACAGCTAGTCCTTGCTTGATGACCACAATTGGGACTGGAATTTTGGTTGCTAAGTGAAACAGTCATTAAGTGACTCTGCCCCAATTTTACGACCTTTATTGTGTCTGTCGTTAAGCGAATCACCACTGTCATTAAGCAAACTACATGGTCATTAAGCGTATCACACAGTCCCTCATTGATTTTGCTTGCTGGAAGCTGTCTGGGAAGGTCAAAAATGGCAATTGCATGACCGCAGGATGCTGTGATGGTCATAAATGTGAACCGGTTGCCAAGCGCCCAAATCATGATCACCATAGGATTGCTGCGATGGTCATAAGTGCAAGGACCGGACAAAAGTCAGTTTTTCCATCACCATCATAAGTCTGAGCCATCACTAAACAAATGGTTGTTAAGCGAGGACTACCTGAATATGCTCCTATAGCTTTCCCCACACCGGTGCACATCTGAGGATGATCGGCATTGGTTCAACACATCCAGAGGCACCAGATTGGGGAGATTCTTTCACAAGACTCAACCAATTATCCTTACCCTCCTTTCCCTTTTCTCTAGTTTGCCTTATCTGTCACAGGCTTCATTACATCCTGACTAAAAGGGAAGGAGGGCAGAAGAAGAACATTATTTGGTTGTTGGAGGAGCTGAGAACAGGAACAATCCTTTGACTTCTGGCTGGAAACATTGCATGGACTTCCTCTTCTGTCTGCGATGCAGATTCCTTCCATGAAGACATGACCAGCTGAGCTGAGTTATGACTCTGGAACCGTTTCTGCTCTGTTACTTGTCCAACAACTTTCAGCCCTGGGAACCGGGTTAAAAGTGAGCATCGGTTCTCCTTCCTCTTTTTGGCTTCTACCACCACCAGGGATCAGCTGCCAGAATTCCCCTCCACCCCATTCCTCAGCATTATTTTCTTCTCGCCTTCCCACTTACCTTACTCATATATGGATTAGAGCCATTAATTTTAGATTACAGGCAAAATAGCCTCTCACAACATAGTTCAGTCAAGGACAAAAGGCTGCGAGAAAATTGCGTCCTAAATTAGGACTCGACTGTGAAGTAAATAATTCTTCCCAACGTTCATCCTTATACGCTACTAGCAAAATCCTTCTCTGACAGACATCCCTGCAGTCGCTGGAAAGGGACCATCTACTGTATGCACAAGGCAAGAAAAGTTGGCAAAACAGGGATATCCGTAGGGATGGTTAAAAAAAAAATCAAGATGGTGGCCATGGCAGTGTGATTGAGCCTCTGCCTGTTGTTGTTTTTTTTTGGTGGGTCACAGCATCATGGTTGCCATCTTAGTGTTTGGACCACACTCTGTGGATGCCCCTGTCAGCAAGCTTGGAGGACACCCAATGTTTACAGAAATCTCCCTGAAAAATAAAGGAGGAACAAGTGAAAATGTTGTTAGTGTTTTTGCTAGTGTAATGGTCTGTGGGAATGACCCTGGGATACAGGAGGAAGATATCTTAATCCACAGGAGGAAAAGAGGTGTGGGAAGTATTTCAGAAGGGACCCTCCCTAGTTTTCCAGAGAATAAAAGGAGAAGAGGGGAGGAATACTTTCAGATTTGCAGGATTCTGTTAATGTAATCTTACAATAAAAAAATAGAGCTAGTATTCATTGTGCTTCTTGTCTGGACTACCTCAAGGGCTAACATGAATCTTGCAAGGCTGAAAGTATTTCTCCCCTCTTTTAAATGCTTCCTATGCCCTCTCTCCTCCTGTGGACTGAGATATCTTTTGCATGACAGTGGTCCAGCCTGTGCCTTCTCCTCCTGTCTCCCAGGGTCATTCCTACAGCTAGCTACCAAAGTCAACATTTGCTGGAGGTAAGCCAGAAGGAAAAAACAAGCAGAGTAGAATGGAGTATCTTAGTGGGCATGTTAACTATTATTTTAATTAGGGCAGCCAAATCAGGGTTGTAAAACTGCAGTTGACCACTAGAGGGCTGTAAAGAGTTCTAATGTTGACTGTTTGCTGCCTCTGGTAGTCATTCAGCTTCCAGCAGCCCAGATCTGATTGTTTAATATTTTCCCCTTTCCATCACATTAAATGCTATAATTCAGTGCCGACTGTTGAAGGCTTTCTGAACTCAAATGTGGTTTCACCTTCCAAAACAAGCAATTTTTAGGAAAGTCTTTTATTAAATAGTAGTATTTGACGATTAACTGCTTTGCAGTTTGGGTTGGGAAAAACAAAAGTGGCAGCCTGTAGATTACTGCTTGCTACATGGATAAAAAACTGGAATATAGTATTCCCTTTTTCCTGACTACTTTGCCGACGCATCAGAGTCTGCTGTGAAAGATCTAGTGAACCCAAAACATCTTTTGATTGGAAAAAACAGAAAGTTGATAGTTCACAGCCCTTCCGATCCAAGGACCACACAAACGTTCTCCTGAAGCTTCAGTCAACAACTTCAGCAGCATTTACATACGTATGAATATTTCTGTCAATTTGGTTTTTAAAACTGAAGAAATAAAGGATTATTACATCCTATGTTAGAGATGCTGGGAGAAAATACCACACAGGCATAGGTGAAAATATCTTTAAACTTTAGATGCATATCACTTTTTGATGCAAAGAGCACCAATGGTTTTCCAGAAGCCAAGGGACATTTCTATATCTGTGTTTTACATTTCTTCTCAGTTTGACTTTTCCTTCAGCTTAGATAGCAGCAAAAAGTGGATTTCTAATTTCTGCTGCTTAAGTTTGATTTATTAATAAGCAGCCCTTTAATTAGCTGATAAAAGGGGACCGAGAAGGTGATGGGAAGAAAATAAAAATAAAAACTCTCTGATTTTTTCTCGTCCCCACTTGCTCTTGATTGATTTCCCAACAATAGCTAATTCTATTATTCAAAGTGATTTCCCCACGGGTGGGCAGTTTATTTCTGTTATCAACTATCTGATGAAATCTTTAAACATGAAATATTAAGCTCAGTAGTGGCAAATCGCATATCGAGCTAACAAGTCACAAAGCTTCCGGAGTTGGCTGTAGAGTGTAATTTGAAAGCGAGAGAAGTGAGAATGTCACGTGGGCAGCCTTTGTGAGCGTGCATTAATGTCTCTTTGACGCTGGTTGCCCATTGACAGTAAATTGACTTGTACTAATAGTGTACAGGAGGAGGGAAGTAGCTTGGAAGGAAAAGGGAGGGGGGCAGTCGGCCAAAGAAGGACTGATGTAGCAAATAGAGAATATTGACTGGCAAACTGTGGTGCCTTGCTCGCCTTTAATCTACGCTTGCCCTCAATGGGAGTGTTTTAATGCAACTTTAGCATCAATTGCATTTCTAGGCTGAGGACCTGTTGTTGCAGCACGCAGCGCAAACGGCAAAGCGCAGGGTGCGCGGCTGCTTTGGAGCTCATGGCTATTGATTGCTGGGGGCTCAGGAGCCTGGTTTATAATTATTTCATTAAGCTGCTTAATGGTTATCAAATATGAGCCCTTCTATTGCTCTGCTGAGAAAATATAATAAGTTGAAGTTGGGTCACTACTCCGGCCTGGAGCTTTCTAATAGACGGCCAGGTGTTTGGGAAGAGACAGTTACGGATCCCTTCCTGCAAAGGATTGGGGTCTTTTGGGAAAAGTTTGGTACAAAGTTGGTTTGATCACAGGAATAGCCATGAGTAGGACCAAGAGGAGCTGGTGGAGCTGGTGCAGATGAACATCACTGCTATCTTTTCCCCTGCCTCTTTTGGACCAGAGAAATGATGTAATGAAGTCAAGCACAACTTAAAGGAGGTTGTATCTTCTTAAACAAAATGCAGAAATAATCAAGGTGGGACCTAAGGTAGGTCCAAGAAGCTTTAAGAAAGCCTTTAAAAATTATGGTTTATGGTTCTGGAGATCCTCAAAAGCTTGGCATCAGAATGAGTAACTTGAAAAGAGCATTGAAAACAGGTGTTCTCAGAGTTAGTCCATAAGGTCAGGATGGCAGCTGCAACAGTACAAACACAGCTCTGTCTGGTGTTTATGTGCGTTGTGGACACCCCTGATTAAAAAAAACTCAATTTGTTCTAAAGGACAGTTTTACAACCTGTGGTCTCACTTACTCCTTCAACAGGTTGGGCCGGGCCCTTGCACCCCCTTCAAAAATGGCCCCCCGTTGTAATTTTGAAAGTGAAGGAGGAGGCAAATTATTAAATAAACAGGGAACTAATTGGACCAATTACACTGAAAAGATCTAATTCCACTGGAATTAAATTTAGCCTTCCATCCAAGACAATCAGATTTCATTCTTTTTTTCCCCATGGCTCTACTCATGGCTTTGTCCTGGGGCCAAAACATCATTCCACATTCCTCTTCTGAAATAGCACAACAAACCAAGCTCCCTGTATTTCTTCGGCAAGATGAAGAGAGCCTGCCCCAATGGGTGATTAAAATACAGGATGAATGAAAAGGATGTTATGGATATTTATGTCCTAGGTTAAGCAAAGCCTTCCTTTCCTCAAAGATAAAGCTAGACCAGTGTTTCTCAGCCTCAGCAACTTTAAGCTGTGTGGACTTCAACTCCCAGAATTCCCCAGCCAGCCATGCTGGCTGGGGAATTCTGGGAGTTGAAGACCACACAGCTTAAAGTTGCTGAAGTTAAGAAACACTGAGCTAGACAAATGTCCTCCATCTTCCCACAAAAGAATGGGGAAGGTTTCAAGATCTCCAGATCTTTTCCTCAGGCTTGGTGGGAGGAAAGGCAGTGGATGGGGGGAAGAAGCAGAGAGAGATCCACAAAGAAGGGTAGCCGTGAGGTCCCCACTCTCACGATGGAGAACACCGATTGCAGGCTGAGTCCAAATGGCATCACGGGGAGGCGACTGGGATCCCAAATTATAGAAAGAAGCAATGAATGCCACCCCCAGCTGACCCAGTTCTGCAGAACCCTGTTCTTATCTTTGGACTTCTTCTTGTCCCACCTGTTGTTCTGCAGATCTTCAAGGTGGCATTTTCTTCTTAGCCAAGCTGTTGTCCAACTCTTGGCCTCATGGAGCAACTGGCCTACCTGTTTCTTCCACAGACAAGAGATGGCAAGAAGGCATTTGTATTCAGGTTTGGTTTGAAAGCCAATGGATTCATTTTCACCTTGTATGTTTTTAAAACCCCGGGCACTTTGGAAAGGCACCGCTCTAATTTTAACAAGCTGGTTTCTCTCTTTCGCTCTTTCGCGGGTCTGTAATGCAGCTGGGTAGACTTCTTTATCAGTATTCTCTGCCGTCTTCCGACAGACGCTCATTTTCTGTTGGCTCAACCCGTGCTGACCTCATTTCCCAGCACAGAGCAGCCAAGGAGTTGGTCAAAATTAGCTGTATTAGCAGGTCCTGATATACTCCATTTATTTGTGAGGCGACAAATATTTCAGCCATTAAGATCATTCCATCTCTTATCACTTAAATGCACTCACTTACATTCCAATTCACTTCCTAATTTAAAAGCCTGTTTGTTGAGATTGTCAGAGGCCGAGAAAGGAGGCGAGGAGGAGGAGGAGGGGGAGGAGAATAGCATAAATAAATAAACAAATTGCCAAACACTTTATTCAAAGAGAGGGCTGTACTCTTATGGGCAAAGTCCTCATCATTTAGTCATAGCCGTGGCACACATTCGCTTGCTGTGCTGAATAACGCAACCTGAAGATCCAGGATTTCCAAGGCGGAGGAAAGAAAGGCAACCTTGTGCCTCAGTTTCCTCTCCTGAACAATGACAGCAAAGGGCAAGGTTGTTTATGTTTTTGATTTGACGCTTCAGTGTTAATCCAGAAGAGTGGAAAATGAAAGGAGGGACTGTAGCTCAGAAAGTGTCCCAGCTTCAATCCTTATTGGTAAGTTCCCATTTAAAACATTGGACTTTAGGAGGAAAGGCCCCAGTTTCAGTATAAAACTGTGTTTTGCCTGGAGAAGCGCTCAGGTTAAATTCATTTCCAAGAGACCAAGAACAGGGGCCTCTTGGAGCCTTGAATCCAGCTCCTATTGATGGACCAGTCCAGATTTGAAGTTTTCCCTGATGATATTCTCCTGTTTGGGCAGAAGAGCTGTCATGCACAAAGGACAAAGACGTATAATCTAAAAGAGGACAAAGAAGCAAGGGAAGGTATATGGAAAGAAGGGGGGCAGATCTCAAAGTAAAATGGAAGTCAAATTGCCTTTGCTTCAAGCATGATCCCTGATGATTCCATTCGTGCATCCACACAGCTTTCTTGGCATCAGCTTGCTCCTGGTCTCTTCCCACGTGTCTTTGGATATCCTAGTTTAGTCTGCCATTCTTGGATTTCTCATCATGTCATCATATTCACATACCTTACATGTGAACATGACTCAACTGCAATTTTTAAACAAGGTCTTCCGAAAGGAGAAGGTACAGAGGGGGGACTCAGCCAAGATGCAACTATGTGCCAAGGTCCCTTCAGTTTTAAGACTGGCCCTGGGGTGTTTCCCCCTTATAGCTTTTGGAGTGAAGCCGTTTACAAATCTTACAAAAAAAATCAGACATTGTCGGGCTTTTGCATCAGCAACTTCTTGGTTCAACCCACCACCATTCTAGATGGATTTCTGACATCAGATCCTTGGCCTTTAAAGGTAGGGAGGTCAATGTTGCAGCAGGAGCAAACTTTGCTCTGTTCCAAATTCCCAGTTGGCAAATGGCTGGCTGAATCCAGGGATGGGGAAGATGGGCATCTGACAACCCATATGTTTTCAGCTATAGCCAGGGGTGTCCATGGGTTGTGGTCAAAAAAGTCAAGATGGTGGCTGTGACAGCACAGAAACCAGGCAATAAGCTTTGATCACACCATCACAGCTGCCTTCTTGACTTTTTTGGACCACACCCTGCGGACATTCCTGACTACAGCTCCCATCATTCTCAGCCATTGGTAGATCTGAATATTCACCCATGTTTGCCTACCTACAGATGAGTCTCAATTAAAGAAGGGAACTTTGTTGGGAAGCTCAGCATAAGTTATAAGCTAACTGAGAAGAAGAGTATCATCTATTTGACCATGAATAGAAAGTCTTTGATTTCAAACATTGCACTAGGCTAATGGTTTCTAAAATGTGGTTAAAATAACTGTCTAGCTGGGAGGCAGCATGGGATTGACCTTGGCTGATCCTGAAAAAGCTAAGCAGGGTCTCACCCATTTACTACTGGGAGGGGACATCTCTTAGGAATCCTCTGGCTGTAGGCTAGACTGGGAAATCAAATGTATATGTATATGTGTATGTGTATAGGAAAAGAGCACTTCTGTGCTTCTGCTGAGAAAACTACATGGACATATCCATGCAGACAAGCACAATTTAAAGAAGATTGTACAGGTAGTCATTGACTTATGGTACAATAGAGGCTGGAAAATGCATCATTAAACAGTGATCACTAAGCAAGGCATCATGTGACCACACCCGATCTTACATTTTTACAGCAGTCATTAATTGAATCATATGGTTGTTAAGTAAATCACACAGTTCCCCATTGACTATGCTTGTCGGAAGCCGGCTGGGAAGGTTGCAAATGGCGGTCACGTGATCCTCGGATGCTGCAACCGTCATAAATACCTGCCAGTTGCCAAGCACCCAAATTTTGATCACATGACCGCAGGGATGCTGCGACGGTGGTAAGTACGAGAACCAGTCGCAAGTCATTTTTTCAGCAGCATCGTAACTTCGAACAGTAGCTAAGCGAATGGTCGTAAGTTGAGGACAGCCTGTATCTTCTTAAAATAACTGGTGCATATATAAATAATAAGATGTTTCTCAACCCTCTCCATTGGTTCTTGCAACCATCCACTTTAGATACTCAGAATAAATTTCTTTTGAGGTCATTCTGTATAATCCAAGCCCTAAAGAGGCTTTTTCAATAGCATCTTGTATCTGGCAGCAACTAACCACTGCATACTTATATGTCCACATCTGTTTCATTAGTCTGAAAAATAAGTTTGAATAAAGCTAGAGTAGCAATTAGAGGAAACAGCTTTGTAGCAGGAATGGAAAACAACAATAGCTCCAGAAGTATATGGTTTAAACCGTAATGTTAGTACATTTTTCTTTAGGACTTATATTTTGTTCTCTCTATTCTTCCTTCTTTCCTTTTCAAACTGGTTAATGAACATTTCTATCATCTACAGTTCTTGCATGATTTATCTTTACTTTCTCATTCTATCACCAAAATAGGGTAATTCAACACACACACACACCAAACTACATTGTATTTGTTAAGTTTCAGTATTTGGCTTACAAAAACACTGGGAGATCAACCGTTGATGGAAATGTATTGATTTTTGTTCCCCTACTGAATGCTTCAGAAAGAACAGAGAAAAGAAAGATGCATCTCCTCTGGTTCCAATTAAAATCACCTGTTAACTTTAAAAAGTCCTTTTCAAAAAGGGTTTAAAAGATTTTCATTTAATTGATTCCCATGTAAAATGCTTTTTACAATTACCAATATAAACTAGTAGTTACCTGCTGGGTAAAATCCTATTTGTGATGTTGATCAAGGCCTCTACACTTGCCACTTTTCATACTGAGTTTTTAAATTTCTTATTGATAGCTTGCATCTGTCAGCAATGGATATTTTTAGAGGGCTGGGGGGGGGGAAGCAAAGAAGGAAAAAGGAAAGCTTTTAAAAGATTGGAATGATTCTCTTTTGATTATGGCTACAAGCCTTAACTAAACCATGAGTGCCCTTGGGTGTATATACTGTAGATCCCTGGACAATCTTTTAAAAACTGTTTGATTCTTCCTACTCAGCTCTCAAAAATCCCATATTGTATCACATATCAGCCTAAATGTTTTAATAAAGACTATAGCATGTTCTGTAATGTAGGCAAACTAGAACTGCAAAGACCCAGACACCCACTAGATGTCAGCAAAGATACACTGTAAATTCCTACTCATCTTTTGCCATCTCATAAGTTTCTCCTGGTTTTTGCAGCCAACAGCTGGTAGCATTATTTTATCCTGCATCCATGATTTCAAGACATTTTGTTTTGATCTGGTTCAAACACTGCAGTAAGCCACAGTTTAATCATGATTGTTGAATCAACCACAGTTGGCTGGGTTTGCACAATCTGAAACTTCCATGATGGCTCAGTCAATGAAGCATGCATCTATTCAGTGTTTGCTTCTCACAACTATATGCTAAACAAAATAAATAAACTATGCTTGGTCGAAAAGAGTTTGTGGCTCTTTCAAAACTCGTAAGCCCTATTTGAACAGCATTAAGCAAGAGAAAACAAAATCATGTGTGATCATTGGTCTTCATCAGGATTTGCTTCTTGGGGAGGAAATACATTTGTATACACATACTTATTGATAGATAATTATTTTTATTTTTATTCTTTTGGTGCCTTTGAGTCAGTCTTGACTTCTGGCATCTGCCCTGCAGTTTTCTAGGCAAGATTTTCAGAAGTGGGTTGCCGTTGCCTCCTTCCTAGGGCTGAGAGAGAGTGACTGGCCCAAGGTCACCCAGCTGACTTTGTGCCTAAGGCAAGACTAGATCTCAGATCTCCTGGTTTCTAGCCTGGCGCCTTAACCACTACACCAAACTGGCTCTCAATAATGGCTTATGGAATCCACCAAATATCCTGGGTTTGTATAATGCACTGAGATGTAAACTAGCCACCATGTACTTTGTTGGAATCAGATGTAGTTAGCAAAGATTTTGGCTAGGGGACATGTTTATACCACTTGCTCTACTAGATTAAAATGGGTTTGGATAATTCTGAGGTTCAGAATGTGGTTGGAAGCCTAGCACTTAGTAATGCTGTCAAATCTGGGATATAAAAATACAGATCATCCCTTGATAGCAGCAGAGAGACATCAATGTGGCGAATTGTTCACTGCCCTCTGCTCATCATCCAAATGTTTGCAGCCCCTATCCGGTAGTCCTAGCCTTTCTCGCAATGTGTTGGGTGGACTGGGCCATAGCATTAAGCCATTGTACATCTTCTTTCTTTGACCATAGTACATTCTGTGAATAAAACCATCACCTTATATTCATCCAGATTCTGGGTTACGTCTTCCGTGTGAACACAGCCAAGTGTTTCCAGTGAACGCACCTCTGGGAGTTCAGGAGTGAATGTTGGTGGTTGAGGTAAAGCAGTCACACTCTGCGCAATGGTGTTGGTAACAACTTTTGAGAAAGGAAAATTCACCCTGTGGATTAGACTGCTCACTTACCCAGCCTGAAAAGATTTGGCTCCTGGATATCAATAGACAAATCCCTGCATTTGCCTTCTTTCTTGTTCACTTAAGGGTGAAAAATTGCCAGCAAGGACTAGATTAGCTTCATAGTCAGTTCAGCCTGATTTGAGCTCTGAGCTTCCTAGAATGATATGTTGATCTACTGTTGTCCAAATCACAGCATCTGCGTCTTTCCAAATGCCTAATTCATTCTAATATTAGCATTTATTAATGTGTAATTCTGGAGTAAATCACACCAAGGGATGGAGGAAGAATAAGTAAACCTCTCTCATTATTGCTAGTGTCATTATAGGTTTCTTTTCCCAATTCTCTCCGTTCCCACCCATAGAAGTTGGCAGTTACCCATAGAATGCAGTTAGATGTTTAAAGTTATTGATATTCTTTCCTTCCTCCTCATATTTAAGCTTAGCCATTAAGAAAAAAAAAATTACTCAGCTTATCTGCTCCTCCGTGCATGACTCACAGCAGGTTGTTGTTGTTTATTCGTTTAGTCGCTTCCGACTCTTCGTGACTTCATGGACCAGCCCATGCCAGAGCCTCCTGTCGGTCGTCAACACCCCCAGCTCCCCCAGGGACGAGTCCGTCACCTCTAGAATATCATCCATCCACCTTGCCCTTGGTCGGCCCCTCTTCCTTTTGCCCTCTGCTCTCTCTAGCATCAGCATCTTCTCCAGGGTGTCCTGTCTTCTCATTGTGTGGCCAAAGTATTTCAGTTTTGCCTTTAATATCATTCCCTCAAGTGAGCAGTCGGCCTTTATTTCCTGGAGTATGGACTGGTTTGATCTTCTTGCAGCCCAAGGCACTCTCAGAATTTTCCTCCAACACCACAGTTCCAAAGCATCGATCTTCCTTCGCTCAGCCTTCCTTATGGTCCAGCTCTCGCAGCCATATGTTACTACGGGGAACACCATTGCTTTAACTATGCGGGCCTTTGTTGTCAGTGTGATGTCTCTGCTCTTAACTATTTTATCGAGATTGGTCATTGCTCTTCTCCCAAGGATTAAGCGTCTTCTGATTGCCTGACTGCAGTCAGCATCTGCAGTAATCTTCGCACCTAGAAATACAAAATCTTTCACTGCTTCTACATTTTGTCCCTCTATTTGCCAGTTATCAATCAAGCTGGTTGCCATAATCTTGGTTTTTTTGAAGTTTAGCTGCAAGCCAGCTTTTGCACTTTCTTCTTTCACCTTCATCTTAAGGCTCCTCAGTTCCTCTTCGCTTTCAGCCATCAGAGTGGTATCATCTGCGTATCTGAGATTGTTAATGTTTCTTCCAGCGATTTTAACTCCAGCCTTGGATTCCTCAAGCCCAGCATGTCGCATGATGTGTTCTGCGTACAAGTTGAACAGGTAGGGTGAGAGTATACAGCCCTACCGTACTCCTTTCCCAATCTTAAACCAGTCCGTTGTTCCGTGGTCTGTTCTTACTGTTGCTGCTTGGTCGTTATACAGATTCTTCAGGAGGCAGACAAGATGACTTGGTATCCCCATACCACTAAGAACTTGCCACAATTTGTTATGATCCACACAGTCAAAGGCTTTAGAATAGTCGATAAAACAGAAATAGATGATTTTCTGAAACTCCCTGGCTTTTTCCATTATCCATCGGATATTGGCAATTTGGTCCCTAGTTCCTCTGCCTTTTCTAAACCCAGCTTGTACATCTGGCAATTCTTGCTCCATGAATTGCTGAAGTCTACCTTGCAGGATCTTGAGCATTACCTTGCTGGCATGTGAAATGAATGCCACTGTTTGATAATTTGAACATTCTTTAGTGTTTCCCTTTTTTGGTATGGGGATATAAGTTGGTTTTTTCCAATCTGATGGCCATTCTTGTGTTTTCCAAATTTGCTGGCATATAGCATGCATTACCTTGACAGCATCATCTTGCAAGATTTTCAACAGTTCAGCTGGGATGCCATCGTCTCCTGCTGCCTTGTTATTAGCAATGCTTCTTAAGGCCCATTCAACCTCACTCTTCAGGATGTCTGGCTCTAGCTCCCTGACCACACCGTCAAAGCTATCCCCGATATTGTTATCCTTCCTATACAGGTCTTCCGTATATTCTTGCCACCTTTTCTTGATCCCTTCTTCTTCTGTTAGGTCCTTGCCATCTTTGTTTTTGATCATACCCATTTTTGCCTGGAATTTACCTCCAATGTTTCTAATTTTCTGGAAGAGGTCTCTTGTCCTTCCTATTCTATTGTCTTCTTCCACTTCCACGCATTGCTTGTTTAAAAATAATTCCTTATCTCTTCTGGCTAACCTCTGGAATTTTGCATTTAATTGGGCATATCTCCCCCTATCGCTGTTGCCTTTTGCTTTCCTTCTTTCTTGGGCTACTTCTAGTGTCTCAGCAGACAGCCATTTTGCCTTCTTGGTTTTCTCTTTCTTTGGGATGTATTTTGTTGCTGCCTCTTGAACAATGTTGCAGACTTCTGTCCATAGTTCCTCTGGGACCCTATCTACTAAGTCCAGTCCCTTAAATCTATTCTTCACTTCCACTGCATATTCCTTAGGAATATTAGTGAGCTCATATCTAGCTGATCTGTGGGTCTTCCCTAATCTCTTTAGTCTGATCCTAAATTGTGCAATAAGAAGTTCGTGATCTGAACTACAGTCAGCTCCAGGTCTTGTTTTTACTGACTGTATAGATGTCTGCCACCTTTGTCTGCAAAGGATGTAGTCAATCTGGTTTCGGTGTTGTCCATCTGGGGAAGTCCATGTACAAAGCCGTCTCTTAGGTTGCTGGAAGAGAGTGTTTGTTATGCAGAGTGAGTTGTCTTGGCAAAATTCTATCAGCCTATGTCCTGCTTCGTTTTGTTCTCCCAGGCCATGCTTACCTGTAATTCCAGGTGTCATTTGACTGCCCACCTTAGCATTCCAGTCTCCCGTGATGAAAATAACATCTCTTTTAGGCGTGTTGTCCAGTAGGTGCTGCAGATCCTCATAGAACTGCTCTACTTCAGCTTCTTCAGCATCTGTGGTTGGGGCGTATATTTGGATCACTGTGATGTTAGATGGCTTGCCCTGAATTCGACTTGAGATCATTCTATCGTTTTTTGGATTGTATCCGAGCACTGCTTTAGCCACTTTACTATTAATTATGAAGGCTACTCCATTTCTTCTGTGGTCCTCTTGTCCACAGTAGTAGATCTGGTGGTCATTTGATGTGAAGTGGCCCATTCCAGTCCATTTCAGTTCACTGACGCCCAGAATGTCTATCTTTAATCTTGACATCTCACCAATAACCACATCCAATTTGCCCTGGCTCATAGATCTTACATTCCAGGTTCCAACGGTGTGTTGATCCTTAGAACATCGGATTTGCCATTCACCACCAGCACTGTCGGCCGCTAGCCGTTCTTTCGGCTTTGAGCTAGCTGCGTCATCACATCGGGGGCTAGTTGAACTCATCCTCTGTTCCTCCCCAGTAGCATTTTGACCATCTTCCAACCTGGGGGTCTCATCTTCCGATGGTATACCAACATATCTCTGGTTGTACTGATCCATTTAGTTTTCACAGCAAGAATACTGGGGTGGGTTGCCATTACCTTCCCCAGGGATCGCATTTAGTCTGACCTCTCTGTCATGACCTTCCCGTCTTGGGTGGCCCTTCATGGTTTAGCTCATGGCATCATTGAGGTGCTCAAGCTCCAGCACCACGACAAGGTAACGATCCTTTGCTGAAGCACAGCAGGTTACAGACTTCCAAAGCAGTAATAAGATTAAAAACTAAACACAATATTGTAATATAAAAATATAAACAGAATTAAGATATAACTTGGTTTGGACTACCGGAAAGGGGCTGCAAATGTTTGGATGATGAGCAGAGGGCAGTGAACAATTCGCCACACCGATGTCTCTCTGCTGCCATCAAGGAATGATCTGTATTTTTATATCCCAGATTTGTTTTTATAAGACTTCCAAACTCTCTGTATTATTCTAAGTCACAAGTACAGTTTGGTGCCAAGTTTCTATCATCATCATCCTCAACATCATCATCTATCTCCCAAAGATGGTGAAGTTAACGCAGCCAACCAGGGCTTCAGAATGCAAAAATCTTTGCTGTCTATTATTAACTGCCTTCCTCTTTTCTAATTCTTAATGTCTTAGCAGCCAAATTCATGGTGTCTTCCATGGACAAAGGAGTTGGAGAAATAATGCCTTTGCAGGTTAGATCAAAAGTCAAACTAGAGGGTCATCTAGCTTCTAACAGTGGGGAGGCAGATGTCTCACCAACAGGATGTGAATTTGCTTGTTCTCAACACTTCCTTAGGGAGATCAGGCCTCTGACTTGAAAACTTTTGATTTATCTCCCATGGCTAAAAGCAATGGGATACCTATTTTCTTAATGTATGTCTAGCGCAGTGTTTTTCAACCTTGGCCACTTGAAGATGTGTGGACTTCAACTCCCAGAAGTCCAGACATCTTCGAGTGCCAAGGTTGAAAAACACTGATCTACATTATCTATCTATATCTAGATATCAAAAGGACAGAACTTTCCAAGGCTACTGAAAGAATATGTGGGTGATTAGCATGAACAGTCCCAAAGGGAGTGACCTTTGGTTCTCGTAGCTTTAACACTTTTATGTACGTAATGGCAGCAGAACAGAGATGGAAGGTAGGACACATGGTGACCCTTCCTCTCTTCTGCACCATGTAAGAAAAATTTGGGGGATTGGGATTACATATCTATGGAAAGCCACAGAGAGGACCTCGAAAAAAATATGCAGAGATGGTTACAAAACCAAAACATGCCATAAGCCTACAAAAGAAGAAACAGGAAGATGCTCATACTGGTTCCACCGTAACTTGCTGGGGTACGAAAAGGAGGAAAGGGAAAATATACTTGGGCTTTCACGGTTTGGTTACTACAGCCTATCTCAACAAAGTTCCAGTAGTTTATAAGGAGTCTATATCCTGCCCTGGCCAACCTCAAAGGACAGACAGCATCCAATGCAAATAACCACGTGTCACCATGTTACACAAGGATAGCCATTGCCTTAGATCTCCATTTCATTTTATTATTCAAAAGCCATCCAGTTCATCAGGGTAGAAAAACAACATATCCCAAAGTGCCCCAAATTAGATGTAGATTAAAAATGGGGCCAGGTGAACAGAGGAAGCATCTCAAGGAAGACACTGTAGACAATATTAAATGCCATAAAAAGGCACTTAAACAATATGGTCCATTATGGGCAGGTAGCAAATATTGATGCTCGTTTTTGAACGAAAATTCTGGAGCATTTTAATGTTTTGCCCAGGGTAGGTCCTGGGGAAGCCTTATTAGAAAGTTGTTAACCTAATTGGAACAAATATTTAAATACAAAACAAGTAAAAAAAAATCAAGGCTTAATGGATAGATTAGGTGGAAGAAAACAGCCCATAAGCCACTGTTTTTTTCTCTGTCTTTTCTGTAGCATTAGATAGTGTAGCCCCCACCCTCCCACTTCCCCATCACGGTGGCTGAATTAGACAAGGCGGGTATTCGTAATTCCTCCAAACAATCACTTAATGGGAGCTATATTATTCCACCAAATAAGGGGACGGGAACAGAACCATTTGATGGGCCATCAATAAACGAAAGCTTAGCTGCTTTTAAGATTAAGCCCCAAAGAAACATCCGTGAAGTGGGGAACTTCAGGAGTGGGGAATAAGGGGGAAATGGAAAGAGAGTGGAAAATGTGGGGGGCAGGGGCAGAGAAAGAGTGTATCTGTCTTTACACAAAAATTTGTGTGCCACTAAAATGCAGGCAGTGAGAGGAATTTCAATTATTTAATCAGAATGAAAATGGAAGCACCTTTAAGTGATTGGAACCACAGAAATCTAATGTGGGCTGATATTGAATATGAGCGAAAGGGGAGGGAAATTAAACCTGTTCCCACTTAAATCATGTGGTTACAAAATGATAAATTAGTTTCTCGATGCTTTCATTTAAGTATTTAAGTGGAAGGTTTTATTCTTAATGTAATGTTGTTGCACAAAATAAGGCCCTTCTCCACCTCCAGGGCAAGCTGTTTTTCTCCTCCCTTCTCTGTGTGGTTGAAGTAAATGAGGGAAAATGTTGGAGAGCCGCTGTAACATTTAATATTCTTTTGTTAATGCAGTCCAGTGAAATGGTTTCACCAAATGCTCATTATGGTAGGGAATAATGTTTGTTAATGTACCAGGCTAAACAAATGCAATGTGCAGATTGGGAAGGAAAAACAATTATTTGAAAAGATAGGGATAAAGCTTGCTTGGAGAAGACACTGAATGCCTGTTCACTTCTTTCATTTGTTCCTAATCCAGTCAGTGATTTGGGGAGGCATTTGTACACCGAAAAGATGATGTAATCATACATAAAGAGTGGCTGTGTTTGCATGCAGCTAAAAGGGTGTGCCCTCCAACCCCAGACTGTGAAAAATTCAAAAACGTACTCAAAGTGTACTCTAGCCCAGTTGTTTAGGAGAAAAAGCCCACTTTTTACATTAATTTAAACCTGTGTTTTTCAAACTTGGCAACTATAAGATGTGTGGACTTCCATTCCCAGAATTCCCCAGCCAGCATGCTGGCTGGGGAATTCTGGGAATGGAAGTCCACACATCTTATAGTTGCCAAGTTTGAAAAACACTGGTTTAAACTGTTTTGACCTCTGTTGAGGCTTTAGTGATGACCGTCAACCAGGGGCAAGTTGTAACACTCCAGAGATAAGCTACAATTCCCAGCATTCCCCATCAATAGCTTGGGGAATTGCAGCCCAGCAGTTTTAGGAGCCACACTCTTTGAATGAGGTATAAGTCTAGCAACAGATCTCATTTATATGGCATATGAAGAATAAGCAAAAGTGCTTCCATGTTTATTGGTTGATTTCAAAGATTTTTATGGTATCCTTCCATGAAACCGATCAGGATCAAAGACTGAGCTTTAAGAAACCAATGTAAAATAATCCAAATAGATTCTTTTGGATTCAAAAAAACAGAAAACAGAACCAGAAAGCATTGGGAGAAATATACAAAAGCAGATTATGATAGATCTGCTTTGGATATGCAACATTAAAATCTACTAGGTTGGACCATGAATTGCATTTTCGATCAAAGTGTGCCTCCTGGATGTCCAACACAACAGAAAGGTGGATATGACTTTAGAAACAAATGAAATAATGCTTCATTCTTCAAACAACAACTTTTTATGCCAAAAGAATGAGAACTGACCAAACCTGCCCAGGGTTAGTGATAGATATATTGTTCTTTAATTCTGAGTCCCTGTGACGCCATTCCTATTTCAAAACACTTCTTTATTGCAGAATGAAATACAGATATCCCAAACCAGTGTTTTTCAAACTTGGCATCTTTAAGATATGAGGACTGGGGAATTCGAAGTGTTGAAGAAAAAGTTGCCAAATTTGAAAAACACTGATCCAAACTCTGAACTGCTAGCTGTAACCTACTTTCAATAACGTTGACCACTTTAATTCTCCCTTCAACTATATGGATATCAATCCTGGTATAACACCAAAAGATCAACAAGATCTTTGCAGGGTTTCTGATTAGTTTGTTCGCTGTGTTGCCATCCAGATGACAGTGCGTTTCCCTGTTTAATAAAACAAAGCAAACACATTTGCTATTTGTGGTATGTTCAGGCTCCATTCTCCATCCAAAGACTGCCACTGTTCTACAGAGTTTATGGCTGAGACCGTTGGCCTCCTTTTGTATTTTTTTGCTCTTGCTGCAACCCAGAACTGTCCACAGGGAGGGGGTCAAAAAAGTCAAGATGGTGGCCACAACCATGCAATCCAAGTTCCGCCCCTTGACCTTTTTGATTCCACCACATCCCCTTGCAGATGCCCCTCCTTGTTTTGTAACAACTTGCCTGAGAAAGCACCCATTCTGGTGCACCATCTTGGATGGCCTTGAGAAAGCCGTTTCTTTCTATGGCTGCTGAATATTTTTTTCAGTCAGGAACCTGCATTGTGTTTCATTCCCCAGAATGTCAAAAACAGCAGAATAAGCCAGATTTTTTAATAAAACGATGTACCGCTGGTGTATGACACCAGAAAAACTTTCTAAAATGTACAGACTTACTTCAAATCTATGTTGGAAACGTACTGTAGTGGTCATGTTATTATGCCTGGTGGACTTGTAAAACAGCTAGAAATTTTTGGGTTCAAATACAGTAATACAAAGAATCCTAAAGACTAATATTCAACTGAAACCAGAACTTTTCCTGTTGGGACTAATGGATAGACAACTGGAAAAGAATTATGGATGATTGTTTTTGCACATGATAACCGCAGCAAGATTACTATATGCACAAAGGTGGAAAGACTCTGAAACACCCACAATGGAGGAATGGCGGGTGAAGACAACCGAATTTGCAGGGATGGCAAATTTGACCCGTTCAATCAGAGAAAGGACAATAATTACTTTTGTCAGTGACTGGAAACCCTTTATGGACTTTTTGCTGAAAATGGAAAAAAAAATGAACTTAGCATTTATGGGTTTGATTATTAGAAAGGGTAGAACATGGAAAAGAAGGGAACCATGATATAACCTTAGAGAGGGAGGATAAAATACAACTTTTACAGCCTTTACAACTGCTGTAAAGATTGGAAGCCATTTCTTTAGTCTTTTTTTCCTACTCTTTTTTTTTCTGTTTCTGTCTTTTTTCTTTTATTTCTTTATTCACTACTTTTCTCTTTCTTTCTTTTTTCTTTAAATATGTATTGTTTTTATTCTGTAAAAAAATCTTTAATAAAAATTAATTAAAAAAACAAACAGCAGAATAAGCCAAGAGTGGGGGGGGGGAGTTGTGGGGGGGGGGGAGGAATCATCTGAGCTAATATTCCCAGATTTAATTTGCTGTTGGTCTCTTTTATCCCAGATCACTGGTGTTCCATTTATCATGTCCATCACCTACAATGCGATTTCAGGAAAAGCCGAAGTTTTTACAGCTTTCCTATTTCAAGGAAGGCTCTGAATAACACAGCAATCATATTATTTGTTGAGTGAGCATATCAATTTAACTTCTGGAGTATTTTGAAGCACTATCGGTGAAGATCAGAGGCCGTTGCTTTTCAAATGACAAGGAAAATAAGCCTCTGGCATCATACCATGTAAGGAGCATCTTTTCAGAAATGGACAAAAGCAGCATTTGCCAAATGTAATCTCCAGTTTAAAAGCAGTATCTGAACCTCCATTGTCCTGATGTGGAAATCCGTCTTACTGCCTCTAAAACATATCAGCCAGTTCTGGAGGCCTCGAAACCGAGTGCTCGCATATGAGCAGGTTGAAACAGTGAAGAAGCAATCCAAAATGAACAGCAACAAACATTTTTTAAAAGTAAAAAAAAAGCAGTGTGTAAATGTGTGTTACTCAGATCTTTCTAAAACATGCCCCATTTTTCTTGCTGGATCACAGAGGTGTAGGAAAATTCAGATAATAAAAAAACATACTTTCTTTTGATCTTCAAAGAAAGCTTCATTTCATTTTGGAGAATGACATAAAACAGTGACTAGTTTTGATGCCTAGGTATATCACTGCAAGGATCAACTGATTGCAAAGCAGTTTAATACCAGGGCAGACGGAAAGTAGATTGAGATCATTGAGTGAATCTATGAGTAATTTTGCAAAGAGATTAGCAAATTTTCAGTTTCACGGTTTATGAACAGTGGCAAAATAATGTTTTCACCCTATATTAGGCTGATGAAATAAATCAAATCGAATCACTAGGAGTAGGATATTGTATGAAATGAGTTTGTTTTATTTTATTTTATTTTATTTTAAAATATTTTATTTTATTCATTTAGTTTAGTTTAGTTTAGTTTAGTTTAGTTTAGTTTAGTTTAAAAATTCCTTCAATTCAGAAAATGCTCAAAGGCATTCTGTCTTCTAAGTTTACATATATTGCACAAAGCTATAATAAATTTAATAGAATTACAGACTGTAAGGGTTGGAAGAGACATTGTTGATCAAGAAGTCTAAGCACCTGCCCACTGCTTGTTCAGCTTTACCGGTAGATGTCCTTCTAGTCTGTTTCATTTGTTTGGTCTAATTTGTCATGAGAATCTAGTTATGTTTTGAGTTAAATCACATGCAATTCTAGTTTCTTCAACAAACTGTGGAGACAAAAACCAGGGCTTACATGATGCTCTAGCTAGAAAATCCTGAGGTTCTAATAAAAAATAATGGAAAAGGACAAGTCTGGACTCCATTCAGCAACAATTCAATACACTTAAAATCCATAAAAAGAAAGCAAGTGAGCCTGACTTGGGCAAGACAAGTAGAGTTTTCTCTTTAAAACATGTGCAGTGTGAAATGCTGCTCTGAAAGTCTCCTTCACGGAAAGCAGCAGTTGCTGTTGGAGAATCACAGTCCCAAATTTACTCATTAATTGTTGGGGTTTGATCCTCTCCCATAGGATCCTCTTTTGAGCCTGCAGAAGCACCGTACAGCTGAAGCTTGCATCTGCCCCAGGGTTAAGATCCAGAGACATTAGAAAGCAGGAGGGATGCTGCTGAATCCAGATCAAGTTCCACCTGGTTCTGATCCTTCAAGGCATCTGGCATACAAGATATGACAACCATCACCCTTTTCAATGTTGCTTTCCATAATTGTTCTGGCTAATAGCAACCAGCAGGCTTGATGACTTTGTCCATTCCTGCCATTTCTCTAAAAACCATATTTGCCTTCTAGGGAAGTGTGGACCAGTTAGTTCCACATGCTGAATGAGAAAATGTTTGCCCTTGTCTGCCCTGAAAATCAGCTGCCAATCAAATGCATAAGAAAGAATAACTTTCATTTGTTTTCTCTGCAGGTGATGCATCTGTACACATCTGTCAAGCTTTCCCCCACTAGGCTGAGACCACAGAGTCCAAATGAATGGGCCGGGTGAAACACCATGGGTACCAGGTTTCTCCCATGTATTACACTGCATGTGAACATTTGGCATTTGGATAGGATTCTGGGAAAACCAACACTGGGCACACATTCCAAACCGGATTTCACCTGGGATATTTGAAGCTGGGCTTGTGTTTAAAAAGAATTGGGGGTCTTTTCAGTAGAGGAAATATTTGCCCATTCTTGGTTCTAACCACACTCTAGAAACTTGAGTTGTCCAACAAACACTTGACTATCAGAAAAGTCGGTCAAACCACTTGAACTCTCACTGTGCCTATATTTCCTTCATCATGCGAGAAAGGAGGATAATTCAATTTCTTCCTCTCGTTTAAAAAGCATTTGGAGGTCTTGATTGCATTGATTTATTACATCTCCCTGTTTGCGGATACCATTTGATGTTTCCTATACTTGAAGTGAAAACTGCCAAGAAGGAAAACACAGAAATGAAGAAGGAACTGAATTATTATACAAGCCCTGAAGGTGAGACCAAAGCTGCTTCCCACATTTTATGATAGTAAGTGTGGGCTGATTATGGTGAACATGTGTCATGGCCAAGAACAGATGCCTGAAAAAGCGTTCCTGAGTAATACACATGCTTGAAAACATTGTATGTTGGATGTACATTTTTTAAAAAAGGGTCTTAGGGTAGATCAGATCCTGAACCTCAAAAAAAGTGCTTTTTTCCGACATTAGAAAACTTTCAAGCTTACAAGAATGGCAAAGGTTTGCCTTACAATCCTCAAGAAGAAAGTAGGAGTACACTTGCCATTTGTACTCGACAGCAAAGCAGATTAAGGGGTGTGTGACAATATTCTGGTACAGAAAAAGGCTATGAAGAACAACACAGATGACTATATTTACTTTTAACAAGATAGATCAATAGGAATCCATGAGTTTAACACAATGGAATGGAATGGAATGGAATGGAATGGAATGGAATGGAATGGAATGGAATGGAAGAATAGAATAGAATAGAATAGAATAGAATAGAATAGAATAGAATAGAATAATAGAATGGAATAGAATGGAATAGAATAGAATAGAATAGAATAGAATAGAATAGAATAGAATAATAGAATGGAATAGAATGGAATAGAATAGAATAGAATAGAATAGAATAGAATAGAATAGAATAGAATAGAATAATAGAATGGAATAGAATGGAATGGAATAGAATAGAATAGAATAGAATAGAATAGAATAGAATAGAATAGAATAGAATAGAATAGAATAGAATAATAGAATGGAATAGAATAGAATAGAATAGAATAGAATAGAATAGAATAGAATAGAATAGAATAGAATAGAATAATAGAATGGAATAGAATGGAATGGAATGGAATGGAATGGAATGGAATAGAATAGAATAGAATAGAATGGAATGGAATGGAATGGAATGGAATGGAATGGAAGAATAGAATAGAATAGAATAGAATAGAATAGAATAGAATAGAATAGAATAGAATAATAGAATGGAATAGAATGGAATAGAATAGAATGGAATGGAATGGAATGGAATGGAATGGAATGGAAGAATAGAATAGAATGGAATGGAATGGAATGGAATGGAATGGAATGGAATGGAATGGAAGAATAGAATAGAATAGAATAGAATAGAATAGAATGGAATGGAATGGAATGGAATGGAATGGAATGGAATGGAATGGAATAGAATGGAAGAATAGAATGGAATGGAATGGAATGGAAGAATAGAATAGAATGGAATGGAATGGAATGGAATGGAAGAATAGAATAGAATGGAATGGAATGGAATGGAATGGAATGGAATGGAATGGAAGAATAGAATAGAATGGAATGGAATGGAATGGAATGGAATGGAATGGAAGAATAGAATAGAATGGAATGGAATGGAATGGAATGGAATGGAAGAATAGAATAGAATAGAATAGAATAGAATAGAATAGAATAGAATAGAATACTTTATTGGCTAAGTATGATTAGACATACAAGGAATTTGACTTCGATGCAAGAGCTCTCAATATATTTACATAACATCAAAAAATAAACAACAATAAAGTAGTAATGTTATTTACTAAAACTATACAATCAAGAAAGGAAAAAAAAATTGAAGGAAATAATACCACGGCTATTAACTAACACACACTCATATTTAAAGGGAGAATTAAGGGACAATATACTGCATCTGTTGTCTAATGTATGTTCACGTTTAACAGAACATGACCGGTCAGATCTTAGCAGTCATGTCTAGAAAGGTTTATACAGGCCAAGACAACCTTCCCCAACTTGATGTCCTCTAAATGGTTGGAACTGCAACTCTATTATGACACCCCATCATAAAGAGTCCATATCTTTACGTTTGTATCTTTTTATTTTAAAAAGATATAAAGTTTAAATCTTTATAACTTTATCTTTAAAGAGTCCAGATACCATAGGTTATTTGAGGGACCACCTCTCCCCAGTTACATCTACCTTCCCATCAGGTCTGGTAGGAGGGGTACGTTACAGTCCTGTCTGCTAAAGAGTTCCATCTGATGAGGCCCAGAAGAGCCTTTTCTGCCATGGCACCCACCCTCTAGAACATCTCCCTGCACTGAGGTTAGCCCTGACTCTACTAGCCTTCCAGAAATCACTGAAAACATGTTTTTTCCAGCAGCCTTGGGGATCCCATGGAAACAGGAAGCCTGCAAGATGCTTACATTGTGTGTTCAGTATTGGTCCATTCTCCTGCAGCCTTAATTATACTTATGTTTAATTGTTTTCAATGATTGTTTAGAATTGTTTTTAACTGTTTGTTTAATTGTACACTGCCCAGAGTCATGTTTGTGAGATGGGCGGCTATATAAATTTGATTAATAATAATCACAACAACAGCAACAACAACATAACTTAACTTTGGTGGGGCTTAAAGTCTTAGTACAACTGATGCTAGAAAAGTCTGGGCTAGCAAGCCAGTTTATTGGTAGCATTATTTGTTAATTAAATTATAAATGATCCATCTACCTGTAGTCCATAATGTCAACAAAAGTAGCTCAGTCAAATTTAAGCCACATTTCTAGCCTATGAAATCTGCAGGCCTTCATAGGCCTTCTACACACCATCCAATGAAAGATGAACTGAGGCGGGACAAACCAACGAGTCAGAAGAAGATGTGAATCAAATTGGGGAATGCTTTCAGGAGGACCTGAGTGAGAGAAAGATCAACCAAGTTAATGGGTTATGGCCAACAGAGAAAGGCTCTGATAAGAGAAAGATGGATCAACAGGGACGTCAGTGCACAGATGGGGTTAATAGCAGACTTCAGGGAATGAATAATCTTGTGTGCATACCTTGCTGTACATGTATAATCAGTATGTGACCAAGAGAAGAAGGGATTTAATTGGACTGCGTATCCAAGGAAACATCTGAGCTTAGGAAGTCAAACTTTCCCAGCAATCTGTCAGACTGAACAAAGGGTGGGCCACTGTGAGTGTGGCTAGTGGTCTGGCCAAAGGGGACACATTTGGTTCAACAATTGCCTTTTAAGAACTTCCTTAAGAAAGTTCTGCCTTGATGTCCGTCTGATTTTGTGAAACATTCAGTTGCAGCATTTCTGTTAAAGCATTTCTTCCTCTCATTCTTCATCACAGACACTGGCCACTTTTACGCCAGACACAAAACCCAAATGCAGCTGGCTGGTTTCTGCTCAGCAAAATGAACTGGGATGAACTCAGCTAATATTTGTGGGTCATTGTGTTCTATGAACCCAAGCTACTGGGTTTAATTTAATAAACCATGGTTCTGTTCACCATAAGCTAGTGTATTGTATGAATATAGATATTACAGTGGACCACAGAAGGGAACCAGCATTGGTGACAAACTGTCTACAAATCAGGTTGTATATTATATCAGCTCCTCCTAGCGTGTTCAATTTTTTCTCTCCTTCTTCACCAAACTTAGCTTTTCCCTTCCTCTCTTTCTGACCTTCCTGTTTTCAGGGCACTAGACTGAGCTTGGAGCATTCTCCCTTGCTTGTTTACAAGCAAGTTAACATTGGTCCCAATGATTCTTGCTGTCTTGTACACTCTGTCTCTTATACTTACACTTTCTCTCTTTTCCATTTCCCTCCCCCTCCAACCTCCAGGGTTTCCTGAAGTCCCATTTCTTTGACCTTTGCATCTTCTTTGAAAAATAAATCTCACTGATGGCTAAAGAGAAGCTCCATTCCACCCAAGGAAGCAATCTCATGAGATGAAACGGTGAAGTGATCCGCTTAGCTCTCTTGCGCGCTCTTGCTCCTTAAACCACCTGCGTTAATAAGCTGGGTTTTAAGCCTATTTCATCACCATTAATTCATTGGCTACCCCCATGTGCTCCAAGGAGAAAACTTTTTAGCCCCTCAGCTTTTTTCCCAAGCCTAAAGGAAGACAAGAACAAGGAAGAGAAGAATATTAGGATTCCAAGGAAGAGAAGAATATTAGGATTTTTTTTTCCAGACACCTCCTATCTAAATCCTTTATGCACATCATCACCAGATGTGACCTTTTCCAAGGAAGAAGTCTACACATTTATTTATTTATTTTTTTGTGATTTTGAAAAATGATCTCCTCCTCTTCTAATGCTTATGTATCATTTAGTGTAACTAACAACTATTAAACCAGAGGAAGAATTAGAGAATAAAAGCAGGGTCAGATAAAGTAACTAAGTAACATAAAAGGTTAGGTGAGTTGCGATGCCTAGCTATTAGTGATAATGATGCCCTGTTATAGCTACATTTTCTAAATTGTACGTCTTAGGGCTCATGTATCACTAATTATGGCCTGCTTATTGCAGCCAAAGATTCTCTGCTAACTGGCACCTTGGGAAAGGTGCACATCTAAATTGCGAGCTGTATATTCTCCTTCAGCATGCATGTTCTTCAAGAAGCACCCCTTATCATACAGACTAGGTTAAAGTTGGACACCTTGCTGTTCATTGGCCAGCACATGCATGTAAGCTAGAAACATGGCACTTGGAAGCTAAGGAACAAACCAGAAAGTGGTACAAGGAATCAGGATCTAAGCTAGATCAGGAAGACCTTGGAATTCAATTAAAGCTAAAGATCAATCAATCCTGACTTCTTGTGAATGTACCCATACAGTTTTTGGAGCACATTATGGAAAAGAATTGGGACTGCTTTCTTTTAGGATATTTGTTCAACTTCCCAGTCTAGTCTGCAGCCCTGGATTTTCTGTGCTGGCAAGAGAGCAAGCTGGATGCCTGCCACAGTCCAGAGATACGCAAACTCAGGCAGAACTTTTAGAAGCAAGGAGTCCTTTTTACCTATAGCTTAAGATGGCAACTGTAACGTGGCTTGGTACAGGTCAAGACCAGGAATCCAATAAACAAATGGCAAATCCAAGGGAGAAGACAAGAGACACAGTGCATTTCATGGCATGGCAAAGGGAGCACAGCAGAGGCTTGCAAAGTTGGTCTCACTGTTTTCTGCCAGGGAGGGAGGCCAAGAAGTAAGCCACACTGAGCCACCACCCAAATGCACAGCTGAGGCACATTCTCACTGAAGTCTAATCTCCTGCCCACCTGCTTCATGGCCAGTCTGTCTTACCTGTGGAGCTCAGCCCTCTGCTGTTGGATTGGGTGGGTGAACTTCAGAGTCTGAGAGGCTGTCAGTGGGTGCAGGCAGGGAGTCCTGGGGACTTGCTGGATCTGCCTCAGCCAAAGTGAAGTTACTGGCTTCAACACTGCTGGAATCACCCCCTCCAGGACTATTATCCCTAGAAGCCCCTGGCTCTACTTCCTCCTCCTCCTCATCATTAGAAGGCAAGTCCAGTAAGGATATATCGTTGGGGTTCTTTGGAGGTTTTCCATTCCAGTCCTAGCTAGGCTTAACCCTGCTTAGCTTCTGACACCTGCCGAGGTCCACCAGCTTCTGCCCCCTGGTATGGCTCATCATTCCAGCTAGACCCAAGTGCAACAGACGTTTGTTTGTTTGTTTTTTGTCTAGGTGCAAAGATTACTGCAGATGCTGACTGCAGTCAGGAAATCAGAAGACGCGTAATCTTTGGGAGAAGAGCAATGACCGATCTCGATAAAATAGTTAAGAGCAGAGACATCACAGTGACAACAAAGGTCCACATAGCTAAAGCAATGGTGTTCCCCGTAGTAACATATGGCTGTGAGAGCTGGACCATAAGGAAGGCTGAGAGAAGGAAGATCGATGCTTTTGAACTGTGGTGTTGGAGGAAAATTCTGAGAGTGCCTTGGACTGCAAGAAGATCAAACCAGTCCATCCTCCAGGAAATAAAGCCAGACTGCTCACTTGAGGGAATGGTATTAAAGGCAAAACTGAAATACTTTGGCCACATAATGAGAAGACAGGACACCCTGGAGAAGATGCTGATGCTAGGGAGAGTGGAGGGCAAAAGGAAGAGGGGCTGACCAAGGGCAAGGTGGATGGATGATATTCTAGAGGTGATGGACTCGTCCCTGGGGGAGCTGGGGGTGTTGACGACCGACAGGAGGCTCTGGCGTGGGCTGGTCCATGAGGTCACGAGGAGTCGGAAGCGACTGAATGAATAAACGACAACTCTATCCTACCCAACAGAAGCCAAGTCTTGAATGAGTGGAATCAGTTCATTGAGAAGTTAGCAACTGTGTTTTAATGACTGCACAACTAATCCATCAGATCAGACTTCCCTGGTTCCTTCTAGTTGTTTGAACTTTCAGTCTTCCCAACCAGGATCTTAGCTTTGAATGCTGCAGAAGGTGCCAGCTTGAGGAAAACCACCATAGCTTATTTCCCTGGGTTCCAAAGCACTTCCTTGGATGCATTTTCCATTGCTTGTTGTGTTTTGCTCTTTTGTCCATGCATCAAACATCAGGCTTACTCCAATGCAATGTCACTGCCATGGAAAGACTACCTCACCAAGTCAGTGACACCACCGGAGGGTGGATTCCCAGAAGATCATTGTACCCATGTCAATTCTCCAGAAGGAATGGAAGGCTGCTTCCACAAAGGACTCTCATTTGTAAGATTGCCTGAGATTATGGTCTTGTTCTGTTTTGTTTTGAACAATAGTTTCATTACAATGATGTGCTTTAATAATCCGATAAGGCAGAACAATGAAGTGATGTCTGGAACACTGAGGCATACTGCAGCCTTTTCCATTATCCTACAGACAAGCATGAGGGAGTTAGAGTAACATTAACTCATGCTCTCCAAGTTGCCTGTTCATTAAACTATCATGATTGCGGTTTCTATTATTTCCAGGGTTTTGCCATTTATTTACCATTTACCAGCTCATACATATGGAAGGCATGGTTTACACTTCCTGGAGAACTGCACTTTTTATCCTAATTGATTCTGGTAATTAATTTGTTCTACCTGCTGGATTAGATGGAACTGCTGCCCATGCGCCCAAGGATTACCACTTGTCTTTCTAACATCTCTCCTAATTATCTAATAGCATGGGTTGCGAGAATTCTGGCTCTATTAAAACATTTTGACTATTAACAGCCCCTGACTGGAATTGTGATGACAACTCAATTTTGACAAATTAGAGCTTAAAATTGGGAGATGAAGGAGAAGTGCCTTCTTTTAATTTCCCTGAATTTAACATCAATAATTAGAGCAATTTTCCAAGATGCGAGCTGAAATTATCTCGGCTGTGATGTGGAGTATCACCCTAATTTTAGCAAATTGAATCTAGGGAAATGAATATTACAGATTAGAAGGGGGTAAAAAAACAGAGAAACAAGAAAATGAGAGAGAGAGAGAGAGAGAAAATAAGAAGGGAGAAACCATAAGATGGTTCAGAAGTGAATGTAAATAAAATCCCAGCAGAATCATGGGTTTAGCAATGTTTAATGTTGACCCAGTGAAATCAGTGGGGCATCTTCAGATTTCAGCATGACTATGTATTTGTCCAATCCAATATTAGAGAGGTATAAAAGAAGTTTAAAAGACAGTACCATGGTGTTTTGGTGGATCATCTTCATTAGCAAAAGTTCTGTGACTCATCTGTCTGGCTTTTTAAATTCTATTTTTAGGGCTAACTTTAAAGTGATGGCTCACAGATCTTGTTGGAATCAGAGTTTGTGGAGTAATAATTAAGAAAGTAGCTTTGAGGTTTAAAGAGATTTTTTTTTTAATGAAAATTGGGATAGCTTCTTGGGTATCTTCCCTAACTTGGTACCCCCACCCCAAGTGTGCTGGATATGTAGCTCTGGAATTCTGCCCATCGGAGTGAAAGTCAGTCGTAATAAATCTTGGGGGTGCCAAGTTAGAGAAAGCTGGGATAAAGCACAGCCACTTCACTGTCAAAGCCCCTCTCAGTCATGGTGTTCTCTGCAGCAGGATTCCCACATAGTAATAATTGTAACCTGCGTGTTTGTGTTTCAGTGTATCCTGTGATATCCCCCCTCCCCACAGTTTAGTCCCAATTGCATCTTTTGTGCTCCATGGTTCTTCACACCTGCACTCATGAATGGCTAAGTTTGCACAACTTGCTTAAGTTGGTTACTGAATGGATCCATTTGGGGTGGCTCACTCAATCCAACGAACTACCAGCTAGCCGGGCTAGCTGGCTTCACCCAATGCAGCACCCCACTCAAAACACACCTTACCGAGCTCAGCAGATGCAGCCATCGTGAACTGTGTGAACATAGCCCACGGGCAGCCAACCAAGGGCCGTTTCTCTTCTGGTTTACAGGTAACAAAATTGCAAGGCAGTTTGCACTGTTGAGTTGCAAGCTTCTTTTCTTCGCCAGCAAGCTTACCTGTAAAGGAGAGAAGAAGTGGGGGAGGAGGAGGAAGAGGCGTCAAACCAGTTTGATCCTGCCCCATGCTACCCCCACCCGCCCACCCTTCGGGGCCCGCCGCTTCCAGCCCCGCCGCTGGTTCTCTCTTTCAGCACCGCGGAGAGCAGCTCCACCACTCGCCATTCAGGTGGGCGACTTCAGGCCCGAAGCCGGCCTTCCCTCCGCCCTGCTAATCCGCGATTGGCTCGCTGAAGATGCCCCTCTTGAGCGCCCTCAAAGGCACATGTCTCCCCCCCGCCCCTCGCCTCCAAAAGATCTTCAAGATCGCGGCGCGCTCTTCTCCCGGCTCATCCAGGGCAGCAGAGAAGAAGGTGGATCGCTCCAGCTAGGAGGAGAGCGGGCGCCCCGATCCGTCCCCACAAGCAGAGTCCGGGGAAAGGCACGAGATGAACCTCAACTTCACCTCGCCCGCTGTGGCCCCAAGGCCCACCTCCTTCTTCATCGAAGATATCTTGCTCCATAAGCCCAAAGCCATGCGGGAAGGGGGCCCCGAGACTTTTCACGGGTCCCTGGCCTCACGGGTGCCTCTGCTGGACTATGGGTACCCGCTGATGCCGCCCCCGGCCATTTTGGCGCCTCACCCGCACCACCCGCTCCACAAGCCAGACCACCATCACCCCTATTTCCTGACCACTTCGGGTAAGCGCCTCTACTCTCCAGCGCCAGGTGGGCAACGGTGGGGCCGTCAGATTAGGGGTTTGGGAGAGACAGAAGCTGGGGTTCCCTCGCAGCCGGACAGGGCCAGGGCAAGGCGCCAAGGCAGCCAGCAGGGATAGCTGACCCTTCTGGGGAGCAAGCAAAGGGTGCGTTGCCCTCTGAAAGAAAACGCTGCGGATCTCCGAAGTCGCCCAGCTGCCCGCAGGAGCTTTGCGCCGCAGCCTTGGCAGGGGGGAGGCGACCTGCGGAGATCCGAGTGTGCAACCTGTCGGGGTTGTGGTCCAGGTAAGCGAGCTGCCATCTCAAGTACAGCTTGTCTGCCGCTCCACCCGCCACGGGTGGAGATTCTTGCTTTGTGTTCCGCGGACGGGCAGATTCCCATTTGGACTTCTCTTTTGGAAAATAAAAGCGACTTCATTTAGGCCGCCTTTGGCGGACGGTTCCGTTGTTCCCCCACGCCTTCCTGGTAATTCCACAGCATCCTGAAGCGCACTAATTCTTCCTGGAAGTTTTCGGGCAAATTAACTTTCAAAAGATTCCTTATTTCCGACATTCTTAAACAAGCTAACTAGCAAACAAACTAGCCCTATGCTCTGCGGTTGCCTCACCCTTGGTCCCTTTCATGCCACCACGGAGGCTATATTTTTGTTGATTTCCAGTTTAGCACCAGAAACTAAGTTTTACAGAATTCCTCTCTTAACCAGAAAAGAAGGAAGGAGAAAGAGAGAGAGAGAGACTTGGAGGAATCCATGATAAAAAAATATGTTATCAATTTTTAATCTTACTTTCTATCCGATAATATATTGGATTTTCCAAATTCTCCCTACAGTAGGGGACGGATACAGTTTGCAGTCTGTTTAGAAAGGATCAGGAAAAGGTCGTTAATTTGGAAGAGGACCAAGCCATGTCTTTTATTTGCTTTGACAAAATCCTGATCTTTAAAAAGGTGCGGGTTTATACGCTCTAACTGTATCCATCTGCCACCTCTACACTTATAAAATAAAAGGAAAGAAAACATAAGATACTGTAGAACAACCGGGGATAAACGCGCGCTTAGCAGCGCAAACTCGTGTTTTAGGAAGCAATGCGCTCGCTGAGGTCGCTGGGGCTAATTCCCAAGTAAGCGCAGGATTATAACTCAAGACAGTCGGCATATGCTTCTTTACTTGGGAGTAAAATTTATTTAACCCAATGAAATTATTTCTGAGCGACTTTGGTAAAAGAATCACTTATTGGTAATGCGGAGGGAAAAAAAGAATGAACAGAGAAAGAACATCCAAAATTATCCTGGCACACTGGTGAAGGACTTTAGAGTGCCATGACCATTTCAGAATGAAAAATCCGTTTACATGGGTTTCTTCCCCAACTCTTTAAGTTATTTTCACTCCAAAATAGAGAAGGAATCGCCCAAACATAAGGAATGCAAACGTTCTCATCCCAAGAAATGGCGAAGCGACGGCGGAGGTTATTTACCGAGTTCAAAGAAGATGTGCGCAGCGTTGAGAAGAGCCATCCTGAGCACATTTTCCTGGAATTAGCCCAGGGCAAGGACCAGGGAATTGCTTCCGCGCCGCCTCCCCTGCGCTCCTCTGCAAGACACGTGAATTACGTGGCCGGGGAGACTCAAGGAGCAAAAGGAAAGCGTCGGGGAAAGAGTCCAGTAGTAATCCGGTGGCTGCGATCCTATATATAGCTTATCTAGAAGTAAGCTCCACTGAAAGATAAAGAGGTTGCCCTATGAGGGTGCAAAGGGCAGGATTGCCCGGACAGTAATCAGAGGGATAGAGCCAAGCCGCGGGCAGTGGCTTCTCCACGTATCCCGGGACACGCATTTAGATGTGCGGGCAGTTCTTTTCTCAAGGGGGTCCTTTAGCAGAGCCCCAGGCCCCTTATTCGGACTCGGCGCCAAGCCACGCTGTGTAGAAGCTCCAGGGCATCACCCTTCACCCCCATCCCGCCGGGAACCAGTCTCTAGAAGAGATCGGGGAGCAAGCAGCCGCTTCTACGGTGCACACACGTGCGCGCGCGCACACACACACGGCTTTACTGAACCCGGAACGGGCAGGTGCGCTTTCCTTTCCGGAAGGCAGAGAAATTCGACCCGAGAAAAGTTTGCGCCACGGCCCGCTTTTGGGCCCGGAAACGAAAAGAATCCGTCTCCCGGCGGCGGACCAAACACCCGGCCTTTGGAAGCCTCGATCGGATCATCTGGGGACCGAGATGCCCTGGATTCCGCCTGTCTGCTCCCGGGCTGCACCGCTCTCGAATTCAGGCGTCCGTCTCGAATTCCTGGTTGCGCCGCTCTCGAATTCTGGAACCCGAGCCGCGCTACTTCAGCGCCAGGGCTGCGAGACGGAGAGGAAGGCGCCCGGAGTCGCCTCTGCAGGGTTGTTGTAGGGAAGATAGCTGAAAAGTCAGGACGCCAATCACACGTCCGGCTAAGGGAGGGTCGGGGCCAGTCGGTAAATCAGGGGCCACAAACAAGCGACATCCCTGTTAGCTTGGCTTGTTGTACTACAGTACCAACTCCGCCGTGGGGTTAGGCTGTAGCTCAGGGTGTCAGCCTGCTGGAGGCAGAAGAGACGCCAAGGAGGTGAGGAAAGGTTACCCCCATTTTTCGGAGAAAAATAAATACGGACTATTTTACAGGAACAATTAAAACAACAAGAACAATCTAGCAGCAGCAACGGCGGAATCTCAATCTGCTGGGGAAAAACGGGGAGAACAAGACGCAAGGGCTTAAAAAGTCCCGTTTCATCTGGCGCTCTCCAGCGTGGCTGGAGTCGGAGCCCCATCATCCCCAGCAAATGGGGCCGTTTCGGAGGGACCAGGAAGGCTGCAGCAGCCTTGCGGAGGAGCAGAGGGCTGGGAACGCGCGTCCCCCTCGGCAGCGCTTAGAGAAACGCTTCGGAGGTCTGGCGCGCGGCCTCGCCAGGCAGGAATCCTCTGGAAGCTATTTGGCTGCGCCTAAATTTTAGCTGGCCGAAGAGGTTTCTAAGAGAGTCGCGCGGGGGGGGGGGGGGCTACCAGAATTATTGCATTGTCGTGTTTATGTAAAGCTGCGTGTGTTGTATGCGTGTGGGTGAGCTGTTTTTACGGAGAGACAGCGTTGTCTTTGCATCATCATCATCTTCATCGCCCTTGGTGTGTTTGCACGATAGGCGCATCCGTGCTTAACTTTCCTCTCGGTTCCTTAGTTAACCCAACTTTTTTTCCCGTCCTCGACCCGCTGAATGGACAAGGACGGGCCCTGGCTGGCTTTGCACAGCACCCGAAGACAAACGTTGTGGCCAGTTTGTAGTCCGGCCTGTCGTGAGAGCACAGCCGTCGCCCTGCCATCCCTTACCGAGATGTCGGGGAACTCCTGCATTTCGGATCAGTTACCCCGGAAGGCTTTGGGCCACTTGTTTATGAGCTCAGCATCCGGCCTCCGGAATGTGTGTGTGTGGGGGGAGAGAGAGAGAGAGAGAGAGAGAGAAATTCCCAACCTGACCAAAAAGCATAAAACCTGGGCCACGAAAAAGCGGGGAGGAAAAAGGAAGGGGCGCTTCGGGAGGAGTGATGGAGCCGCCAAAGCCAGAGGTAGTCTACCCCCACTTGGGGGTCCCTGGCTGACGCGGGGAAGCCGATGCGAGACCGCAGACCTTGGATTCCCCCTTTTAAAAGACCTGGGCTATAGGCTGCGGGAGGAGAACACCCTGCTGCCCGCAGCTTCCCCACCCCCCCTCTGACCACCGTCCCCATCTTGTTCCCCGCAGGGGTCCCCATGCCGGCGCTCTTCCAGCCTCACCCGCACGCGGAGCTCCCGGGCAAGCACTGCCGCCGCCGGAAGGCCCGCACCGTCTTCTCCGACTCGCAGCTCTCGGGCCTGGAGAAGCGCTTCGAGATCCAGCGCTACTTGTCCACGCCGGAGCGCGTCGAGCTGGCTACTGCCCTCAGCCTCTCCGAGACCCAGGTAGGGCCGGGCTGCAGGGGGCGAAACGACCTTTCTTCGCGGGGAGGCGGCCTGAGCCCCCGGTCCCTTTCTCCCCGGAGCCAGAACCAGGCTGCGCTCCTGTTGAACCCTCGCCTGAAGCTAAGTTCGTGCTGAATATTCCTGATCCCCTCTCTGCGAAGGGGTCTGTCATTAAGATCCAAAACGGGAGCGCGCAAGACTTGAAGCAACCATTTCGAAGCAAATATGTGAAAATAATAATAAAGTTTTTTTGGCAAAATCAGGAAAGGTCCAGTCTCCTGTCCAAAACCCTTCTAGAGGTCTCTAGTAATGAGGAAGGATCCTAGGGCCTTGTATGTAATAGGACCGGGCAAAGCATCTAAGGTTGCACGCGTTTGCTCAGAAGTAAATCGATGAATTTCAGTGGGACTAACTGAAGTTTGTAAAGGGATGCATCCTTACTTTTACTTTCCACGTTCCGGGGGAAGGAGAAGGGGGGAGACTGCAGTTGAAGGCATCCGATACCCACCAGCAAAGCCCCGCTGGATTCTTCCGAGAAAAACGGCTCGGGATCTGAGGAATTGAACGCCTATGGAAAAGTCGAGAGAGCCCCTGAACGTGTGAAAAAGGCTTTCTGCCGCTCCTTCCTCCCCAATAAGTCTGAGATGAAGGAGAGCAGAGCTAACCTGGTGTGGGCTTGAGTGAGCGAGTTTCTCTCTCTCCCAGCCTCAATTTCCCGAGTGTAAAATTTCATAAGGCCTCTGCTGAGTTCAGGAGAAAAGATTGGACAAACCTCCATTCTTCTCGAGACGGGCCCCTGCTGCGAGTTGAATGGTAGGTCTGTCCTTTCCACGCTCCCGCCCCCAAATCGAAGTTAGCGGCAAACTTCGGGCCACGCGTTGCACGAACACGTGTAAACGCGGCTACGCCGGGGGAGGCTAGCCGGCCCGTTGTGTCCCCGAGCTCTCTGGCAGAGAGGGGCAGCGCTGCGCCCTCTAGAGACTGCGGAACTCCAATGCAGAGGACCGGAGGGCTGGCCGGCGGGGGACGATGGGAACTACAGTCCAATAACATCTGGACTATCCCACTTCGTATTGACTGGAAAATAAGACATCTTAAATAAGGCTTCCCCGCCTGCCTCGAAGGAAAGTTAGAAAAAACACCTGCTCATTATTCCGGTATGCTTTGCCAATCTACAAGTGGGTTCACACGTTTAACCTAGAACCTGAACTGGATCATCAGCTAACCCAACCGAGTTGACTTGGCCACAGAAACCCTAACCGAAGTTTCACAAACCCGCCTTAGCCCCTAGCTCAGACGCGCGCTCCACCGGGCGAGCCTGTCGCGTGAATCGACGGCAAAGGCTGCCCCCTCGTTCTCCGACTGGCCCCTCGTTCTCCGCTCTCCCCGCAGGTGAAGACCTGGTTCCAGAACCGGCGGATGAAGCACAAAAAGCAGCTGCGGAAGAGCCAGGACGACGCCAAGGCGCCCGGGGCCGAGGGGGCGGACCTGGCGCCCGGCGAACCGGAGCTGGACCCGCCGGGCCAAGCTAGCGCCGCCTCGGCCTCCGAGGCCTCCGAGGCCCACTCAAGCGGCGCCGCGCCGGCCTTCCTGCTGGACGAGCCCGAAGACGAGGTGGACATCATCGAGGGTGGGGAGCTGTGCGGGCCTCAGCACCTCATTTAGGGCGCTGGCGGCGCGGAACGTCGGAACTGGAGCTGGTGGCCGGAGGCCGGGAGGGAAGGCAGGCGGCCGGGCGGCCGCTGCGAAAGAGACTTCTGGGTCCCAGTGGGATCGGGGCCCCTCCCTCCTCTTCCCCTCTCAGGACGGGGGGCTGCTTTGCCAGCATGTCCCGCCCAACCTCTCCTCCAGGCCAGGAAAAGGTTGTGTGAACCGTGTGGGAGGAAGCGGGCTGAGGTTCAGAAAGACACGGGTTAGAACACACAATCCCGTCAGTAAGAACTGCCATTCATACTCTCTCACTCTCCCCCCCACTTCCCCAAGTAAGAAAATTCTAAGATTGGAAAACAACCGCATCACCTCCTTGAGTTGGGCTGGCTTGTGTGAATAGGGCTGAACGTTTGCTGGAAGCTAAGCGGCTCTTCTCCAAGCACCCACATCCTGTAGGAGAAGCCTAGGACACGTGGAACTCCTGGACAGGTGAGAAGGTCCAAAAACCGGCCGTTTTTCCAATACACGTGAAAGTGTGAGATCGTTTCGGGTCAGAGGTCGTCGGAACCATGCGGGTTCTCTTGCGGGTGGCCCGATTCTGCGCGTTTTTATTCCCATATAAGGTTAACCAGATTTACTCCTCCTGCAAGTCTCCTTAAGATACGAGTCGAAAAAACCAGAAAGTGGGGGGGGGGCGATCCGGGGCCCCGTTGCTTTGAGCAGGCATTAAAAGGGGTTTAACGCGGGCCGAAATTTATTCCCGGTTGCTGTGTTTTCAGGACTTTCTTTTCCCAACCAGTTTCTTTGGAGAAGCGGCGGCTCGTTCTCCCGAGCCGTGCTAGGAGACTCTGATGTTCTTCGGTCGGTGATACTCACCTTTTAAAGCCGAAAGAAAGGTTCGCCTACCAAGCGTAATCCGGGAAGGTCGTGGGAATGGGAGGGAAAAAACACAGCACGAAAACGGAGCGGAGGGAAGGCAGGCGAGTGTTGTATTTTACAAAGGCGAAATAAAACGAACTCTTGCGGAAGAATTCGCGAGGAGGACTGATAATTTGAAAGCCGCAGCTAAACCGCGCCTCGGAGGGAGGGAAGCTCAGATCAGTCGGCCTTCCACATTAAACGTGCCAGCGCCTTCTTTGGAGGCGGCAGCGAAAACAGGAACAAATTGGATTTGGTGTCGAGAAAGAAAGAAAAGCGAAGTCTCCTGGCGCTTAAAAACCGGACCGCGGTTGTGGCTTTGTTTTGTTTTGTTTTGGCCATCCCCCCCGTGGGGGAGATGGACGGTGATGAAAATATGAGAGAGAAATAAACAAACAAATTTACTTGAGAGGAAGCCCCATTGACTGTTGGCCAGGAGACGTTCAAGGAAAGAGTGAGTGGGCCGCAGATCCATTGCTACCTCGCTGGGTATGAATTCCGTGCCCTAAAGCGGGGAGGGGGCCCTTTCTGTTCCAAACCCTGCAGTCCTTTAAGAAGTCAGTCCTGCTGATTCCAACTTATATCTGGAAAAAAAAATTGTGTGTGCGCATGTGTATATATAAATATAAATATAAAAATCTGGACACAGGTCCTCTATCCAATCTCACCTTCCTTAAAAATGGATCCTAAGTTTTCAAGGTGCTAGAAGGCTTTGGATATAAATATGATTTTGTTTGGGGGGGGGCGCCTTGTGATCCCAGCCACTCTAGGGAGTAAACCTGGCTGCTATGGTTTGCTAATGGTGTGGTGTGACATCTGAGGCCAGCCAAGTGTGGGGCTTGCGCCTGTGGTGAAACAACCTGTGCCTTGGCAATGTGGGGATTAGGTCACTGTGTTTGTACCGAAATGGCCTCTCCCAAAATCATTTATCTTGCCCACGCTTCTAACATACTTACTTTTTCAGCTATTCAGCTTCTGTTCCTCGAAATATCTAGAGTACATGGTAAACTCAGTATCATAATTTTCTTTGTCCCCTTCCTTCCTTCCCTCCCTCCCTCCTTCCTTTCCTCTTCTCTTCTCTTCTCTTCTCTTCTCTTCTCTTCTCTTCTCTTCTCTTCTCTTCTCTTCTCTTCTCTTCTCTTCTCTTCTCTTCTCTTCTCTTCTCTTCTCTTCCTTCTTTTTTTACACGGCCAAGCAACCAGACTTTTGAGATGTGTCAGTCAATACCATGCTAGACTCTCGTTGCAAGTGAGAAAACAGCGTATTTTTCCTGCCGTTCTTGCAGTTGTACCCTAACTTGGTCCCAATATCTTGCTCTTGCATTTCAGGGTATTTTCTTCAACACAGTGCAAATTCTGAAAGACCGAGAGACCCAGGAAGGAGGCTGGGGTTGGATATTTCTAAGGCAGGGCTTTTCAAGCATTAATTAAACTGTCAGATTTCCCTTTATCGCTATCTTATACACATTCCTCGTTAAGACTCTGGCGGATGATATTTTTCTCCTAAATCTAGGATATATGGAAAGGATGTTGTGTATCTGGAGTGGAAGGATAGTCCCAAGGCCTGGAGTAATGACGGTTTCTACTTCTATTTCCTCTCCAGGAAACATTTGCAAAACAATGATGGGAAATTAGGTTTTTGTCCTTATTCTGTTGGATTTCAGCGCCTTCATCTTTCGTCTCTAAACCCCCATCCATACACTAGATTGTGCCCAATCACCTGCCGCAAAGATAAATGACCATGTTCTGCTTGGTTCTCCCCACACACAATTTTGTGGTATTAGGGCCTCCTAATGAAATAAAACAAATAAATAAGGGATGGTGAAAACAGCCAGACGTTGGCTGATTTGTCTCCTTGAAGATCTCTTCTTCATTGCTGTTTCAGAATTGCATACGGATGCATTGTAATCCAAAGCAAATCCCCTCTGAGTTTACGTAAATTAAGCAATCCTAGATTGCAGTCTGAGTTTTGATTTGAAACCTGGTGACTCATGAGCTCTTGCATTTTCAGCCTTGAAGGTACAGCAAAGGTAATTCTTCCTGAAGCCTTTTTCCTTCAAGGCACAGTTTTTCTGGCCCTTTAGTAAAGGGCTGTGAAGTTTAACCCATTAATCAGCTTAATCAATTCAAGATATTTACGTGGTTAAACGTGTGTCCTGATTTCTTAGGCAGCTGATCTCTAAACAATAAAAGCAGTTATTTATTTTTTAAAAGCCAAGAGGACAAACGCTGACTTAAAAAAGGATGCCTCTTCATTTCATTCACACTGAAGCAAAGCAGTTTGGTGTAGTGGTTAGGGCACCAGGCTAGAAACCAGGAGACTGTGAGTTCTAGTCCCACCACAGGGATGAAACCAGCCTGTCACCCCCTCTCAGCCCTAGGAAGGAGAAGGCAATGACAAACCACTTCTGAAAAACCTTGCCAAGAAAACTGCAGGGACTTGTCCAGGCAGTTGCCAGGAGTCAACATTGACTTGAAGGGACACATACACAAAAAAGTAAGCTCAGTGCCTCTGGTCATTCTTTGGCTTAATGTGTCGTGCTGGACTCAGAAAGTTGGTTCAACTGAGATAAACAGATAACGTCTGTACTGAATTGTGAAACACTTAACATCCTTTACCACTGTCTATGTTGTACCTGAGCAACCTTTTTCTTACTATAAAAGTGTTTCTCAATTTCATCAACTTTAAGATGTGTGGACTTCAACTCCCAGAATTCCCCAGCCAGCAAAATTCTGGGAGATGAAGTCCACAGTTCTTAATGTAACAGATTGAGAAGCACTGCTATAGAAGTTCTCATAGGAAGTAGAAACCATTTTCCTTACACCCACCTCACCTCATATTCACATGAACTCATTCCTGTTAGACCTCATCTCTTCATTCCTTACTTTACTACTCTTCCATCAAACTTTTTCAACCTGGTGGCCTCCATAGATGTCAGACTGCATGTTTCCACTGTCTCCCATCACATTTTAGAAAGGAATAAACTCTAGAGGCCTCCATGGTTTGTTTAATTGTGCATTAAATGTATATCCCACCTCTGGATCAGTACTTCGAGAGCAAGTTGAACCATCCTCCCATCTTTTCCACAACAGCAATGCTGTGAGGTAAGTTGGGCTGAAAGAGAGTTCCTGGCTCAAAGTCTCTCAGGGATCTTCCATAGCCGACAGTGGATTAGAACGTGGGTCTCCTCAGTCATAGTCCAGACCTTCACCATTGCATCGTACTGGAGCTCTCTGCTTCATCCCTCTCAACAAATAAAGTTAGGCCTAGCTGGTGCCATTGGCCTCAAGTGAAAAACATGACTGCCTTCTGTGGAACCACTGTGGTACAAAGCAAGGAAATATGGAAGAAGATGTTGATTGCTATAATATGGTAAAGTCCTCTTTCTTTTTTCTGAAGTTCTGCAAATGATGATGTCAATACAAAGTTCAGGCGTGAAGAGACATTCAAAAGAGGATTCAGTTCCTCTTGATTTGTCTGGAGAGAAAAATACAGATGGAGCTTAATTAATTATGCAAGTAGTTGTGCCTGATTTTAGATCAAGCCATTGTTATCCATTTAATTAATATTTCTAATGGAACTTTTGTTCTGGGTCTGCTGCATTGTGGAGTTCAGTTGTTGGTTCATTACAAGTCAGTGTGAACAAAACAGTTCACAACTCAGCTCAACAAAATTGCACACCTCTGAGTTATATTCTAATATTTTTAGACCATACCTTCTTCACAATCTATCCTGGCAGGAAAATCATCCAAATGTATAGGATTTAAGTTCCCTTATAGATTTGGGGTGGGGTAGGGTGGGGGGTAAAATATTTTACTCTCAAAGTTTAGTGGTCTGGATCCGAAGGTTTGCAACAGAAATCCCTCTTCAAGTAAAGGCTGGATCCATAGTTTTTTTGTTCTGCACTCCAGGTGATATGAAAAGCATATCTGGTACTGAAGGTGAGCAATTAAGACATTAAGCATTGTCAAACACATAGATATATTTGCATTTTATCCTAATAATAAGCCCATCAGCTCATTTTCAGGAGACTGAGGCTACTTCAACTAAATCCTCTGATCAAAGCAAAACTGGCATTTGCATTTTTTTTAAAAAAATCAGAAATGGAAATGCTAATTTAGACCCCTTAATGTGTGGTGGTAAGAGACTCCTTCAATTAACTTAATTCTATGGCTCAGGAAAATAATAATAATAAAAATAGGTACAAAGAGTCAGATTGGAAAGGTAGAAATGCTCATTAAATTAAAAAGGTCCAGCATTCATTATTTCCAGCATCTGGGGCTAAACACCCATATGCTGCTCATCAAAGGTGTTTGTGTGTGTGTAATGGGTTAAATTGAGAATATAATCTAATTAAAATATTAAGCGTGAGTAAACAGTTCTTTGATATCCCACTAAAGGTTTTATTAAAAATAGGTTCTCAAGCTTTGTATTAAAGGAATTATCACTTTTAATCAGGAAAACAAGAAGTTTAGGGAGTTCATCAGAAATACTTCAAAGTCCTGCCATTTCTGTAGCTTTGTTGCTATTATTAGGGGAGAAACCACTTTGAATGGCAGCAATCCAGACGTTCTTCTGTGTTAGATTTTCAGGCTGCATTTTGGAAGCACGAAGTGAGAATAATGGGGAAACAGGGAGAGGACAATGCTTCTTATTGCGCAGTCTCAATGAAAACCGTCTAAGCTAGTGGCCAAACCAAGCACATGGCAAAGTTTTATAAATGTCTACCTGGTTGTAAAACTGGGGAGGGCAATGTATCTAAACTTCTCCTAACTTAATATTAGGGACACTTGGTTTGTACCAAAAGTTGGCTTGTACCCCAAATTTTCTCTGGTTGCCTGACACATTCTCCCCTGTAATCACAAACACAAAGAACAAGAACAGGTCCATGCACATGCAGCAAGGCTTAATTTTAACTATAGCCTTATGAAGGACATACCCCAGAATCTTTTCTTCCCCAAACTATTGCTCATAAAAACTGTGGGACCACAGATCTCATTGTTGTGTTCTTCTGAAAAGAAGATGGTGGTTGTAATCATATGATCAATGTCCTGTCAATTTTTTACATGCTTGGTAAAAAAAAAAAGGGGTGTTCTTTGCTCACATGGTTGTGGCTATCATCTTGACTTTTTTGACCCACCCTGCTGGGTGAAAAAGAACTCTAATGCAACTTGGGTGAGATAAACGAGGTTGCTTTATACCAGAAAGGGGCAACTGCCTGGGATCCCCCTACCTCTTTTTTTGTAGTAGTATCTCCCAGGACCATGCTGTGGAAATTTGGTGCAATATTTGTTTTCTAGTAGAAAACAAATTAATTGTGCAAGCCTTTGGATAGGCTTAATACATCTGAAACAGCCTCCCCACTAACTCCAGAAAATACGGAAGGAGAAAAAAACCCTAAAAAATTGTCCCACTCACTTGCTGATGTTATAAGATCCTGGGCACCATGCCTGATTGACAGACCACAATCCCAAACTGAGCAAAACATGGCTTAGCATAATGTGTAAGCCCATCCATTGTATTTCCAGAAGTAGGCACATGGCATCTGAAGTGTGCATCTAAAATGCATAATGGGAATGTGACAGACATTCAGAAGATCTTCATCAGAGATCCAGAACTGCCCGCTGAGGAGCCACTCAGTGGCAGAGCAAAATTTCCCCCTTCTAATGTGTAAAATGACACAGCTGGGATCATCACCTAGCCAACCTTGGCTGATCCTGGCAAAGTGAAGCTGAGTCAGGCCTGGTTAATTCTTGGATCAGATATCTCTGGACCGTAGAGAAGATTGTGAAACTGAAAGTGTATCTCAAAAGAAGGTATTGGCAAACCATTTCCCTCCTGTTGCCAAAGAAAACATGGACACGTCCATGAAGTCATCGGGAGTTGAGCTGAACTCAAGGGAGAGTTGTCTTAATGTGTGAAACAGCTGTTGAAAGGAATGAAAAACAAAATGGGTCATCTGCGCTTCAGCAACTGACATCATACACTGGACGTCAGAACTTGTCTTCTGCTGAGGGAAACATGCCTGAGGGCAAGATCACTTGCATGCCATCTGATGAACGCTTGGTAAGGAGGGACATGGAAGTCCTCATGGAGCCCATTTCCAGTTGGTGCAACAGCCAAGCTGAGGTGACATTGTCCAAGCAGTCTGATGCTTTCTCCAGACACCTCATCCTAATTAGGCCTGCTGTGATGTTCCCTCCTGAGCACCACCATTTATTTTTTGACAGCAGTGCAAAGATGTGGCTCTGGAGGGAGGGAGAATGGCAGGTCCTCCCACTACAACCTGTGGCACCCCCTCACAATACATGACTCTGAGTACCCCCCCACCCCCATGATGCACAAAGGATGCCACATGATGACCAGCTGCTCTTCAAAACGCATACTTGAGATGCAATGAAATACCATCTCTGAGGCATCAAGGGGAAGGGAAATTGGGCAACTGGCCTCGTTCACTATCTGTCCTAGTCTACCGCTCAAAGCAGGTGCTTCATTTAGGCCAGCCCTTGAGTCACCATATGGTTGCAGAAGGAAAGCCATGGAAAAGAGGGAGAAGAAAGATCACTTCTAGATCATCATATACTCAATGCTTTAATTATCAACAATAAAATCCAACAAAAATAAGTAAAGCTGAATGCAATTCATGGAAAACATCCCAGATCTTACAGAAGTTCATTAAACTCATAATTGTCCGCTAGTCCTTTAGGACCCTGAGTGAATGTGGCAAGAAGAGAGTGGATGAGTGGAAGAGCTCAGTAGCCCTGCTACTGCGAAGGTCGATGGTCCCTCAGGTGATGGGCTCATCAGACAATATGGAGTGTTTTGAATGCAGCGACCACCTGCTTCTCCTTTTCATGCCTGTTTTGCAGCGATTCTAGAGAGGAGATTGGAGGAAGGTTCTCTCCGTTTAAAGTGCGTGCCAGGTTTTTCTCCTCTTTGGTCTCTTGTTCGGATGGTCTCGAGACAAAGAGTCTGGGCTTGGGAATTGTCTTGGCATACTCAAGGGCCTGCAGAAGCAAGGAAACAAGGCCATCAAAAATGGTCATGAAAAATCTCTAAGCCAAGATTAGAAAGGGACCGTTTCCAAGGAAGAAGCAGAGGGAGGGTTCCCCTACATCAGCAGCCCCACAAATTCTTCCCCCATCTTAAAAAAAAAAAATCTCCCCCCAAACCTCTCCATTTAACTTTTTTCACCAAGCTGAAATTCCAGTTTTCAACTTATAATAGAACCATGGCAGAAAACAATGGGCTGGAAGGGGAAATTTTAAGAAGAACATAGAACCAGCAAGTAAATAGAGACATCTGTTTTACTGGCCACACAGTGCATGTAAGGAATGCATAACAAAATTGTCTGGTTCACTGTACTAGTAGCAAGGGAAATTTTTGCAGCTTCCCTTCCTTATTCCATGGTTGGGATCAGAACTGCTTCTCTGCAGACATCAACTTTTTGCTACCCCACCCACCAAATTTGGTAGGACTCGATCTCAGCTAATGGGTGTCTTACTGGCAATTTTCTGGGGTGGTAGGCATGTTATACCATCTTGATTGAGGGTACATACTGTATATGCTCTTCCCCCCCACACACACCTGCAATAATTGGAAATCTTGAAAGATTTGTCCGATTTTCTCCCTTTAGGATTTCAAGCCAGAATGCTGAAACTAGAATTGCAATAAACTGTCATGAAAATGCTAGTGAGAAAGAAACTGTTTGGATCACCACACCCCTGTGATGGAAATGCTAACAATCCAGGTGATTCATTATCGGGACAGAGAACCAGTGGCATTTTGATCACCCAAGAGAAAGCTCTGTATTGATCCTTCCAGACAGTCTCCTGCTGGCCAGGTTGCTTTGCTGGTTCCTACCTTCTGCCTTGACACCGCTGATTTGTTCTCCGTCTTCGGCTGCGGTTTCCGTGCACTTGAGATATTCTTCAGATTGTGTTCATTTACTTGCTTGGCATAAACTTTTTGGTGCTTCATCTTTTCTGACTGTCAAAGGACAAAGACGAGGAGTTCAAGGGCAGGCTTACGATGAGTACTGAAAAGTTCCAGTACGATCCTTAGAAGCCAGCATGGCACACGGAGAGCTGGACTTGGACAGAGGGGGATCCCAGGTTTTAGAGATTCTCGCTCAGCAAGACAGAGCTCTGTGGATAATATTTTGCCAGTCATGATTTTATGAGCTATGAATTTCTTATGGAAAATAAGCATGTGAATGTGATGAATGATTTCACTTACTGTTCCCCCAACCTGCTCTTCAGCAGGGTTGGGGGGTACCAACATCACTACCATGAGAGCCATTGGTGTGGGCCCAACCCGGTGGAACGTTGTTCTTTTTGACAGAAGACCTTTATCTTGTCCTAGTTGCTGTTAAAGCTTGTTCCAAGACATGCTAGAATGTTGGGTGGACTGTTTTATTTGTTGCTGGTCTTATTTAATCTTATTTACTTATTTTGTCGAGTGAGGCATTAATTATATCTGAGTTTTTGGATTTCTTCTTTCATCATTTGAAATACCCAAGGGATTATGTTGAAATAGGCAAAGTCCCGCTAGAGTCTGCCAAGAAAACATCACAAAAGTGGTGTCCCCCCAAAGGGTCAGACATGACTCGGTCCTTACAAAGGGAACCTTTCACCTTTCACATACACATGAAATCACTGAAGGGATGGGGGAAGACAAAATTTCTTGGGTTTACAGAGGATGTTTCACTGCAATACAGCCTATTTTTTAAAATTCTGATTGGAATGACCCAAGGTATTTGATTTATTATTTGATTTATTAGATTTATTTCCCAACTTTCGTTCAGGAGCAAAAGATGAAATACACAGCACTTCTTATTCCCATTTCCTCCAACCGCCCCAACAAAAAATAGGTTGAGCTGAAAGGGAGGGACTGACCCAAAGTCCCACAGGGATTTTCTAAAGCTGGGGGGGACGGACTAGAACTTGGGTCATCCAAGTGCCAGTGCAGCATCTTCCCCACCGCACCACGCTGGCTCTTTAAACATCTTGTTTCACAAGCAAGCCAAAGCAATCCCAGCAGTTCTTAAATTGCTGCACACCACCAAAACGTTGCATTACTTGTAACAACAACTTTCTCTGATGCTGTTGCTAACCTGTAACGGCTATACCGGCCCTGGCGTATCAGTAACATGGAAGATACCCAGCATGCTTTCATTCAGAGCAACTTGTGAAATCATTCAAAGTCAAAAAAGTCAAAATAAAGATGAGGGGTTAGGGGAGAAAGGCTTTTCTTGGACTCTTTCTTGGCTAATCGGCTTCATCTTCTCCTTTGGCCTAGTAATACCTGATGTTTCCTAACAGGGCATAATGTGCATTCAGCTCTTTGACGGCTACATTTGCCTGGTTGTGTTGACTTCCATTTTTCCTTTTTGCGATAAAGCCAGGTCCATCTAAATTCACCACAGCAGCTCAATCGCATTAAAGTAATGCACACTTGAACCCACCAGAAGAGAATGAACGTGGGCATACTTATCTGCAATTGGAATTCTCTGCAGGTGAACACTGACTAATGGATACGGTCTGCCAAGGCCAAAAAAAAAGCTACGGCTTGGAAGCATGATCCACTCTGAATGCTGCCAGAAGTTTTCTGGACATTGATTTATTTATTTCAGTCATGAAGAACAGAACCCAAGGGAGATAGCAAGGAAAGAAAGGTGGTGAAGTCCTGTTAAGAACTTCCAGTGACCTTTTCCCTCCTCTCCCTCAGTTTCTGAGGTTAGAAAGGGCCAAGTGATTAGAATACCAATAACAATCAACTTGTCCCCACTAGCAGAGATTTACATTTTTTAAGGAAATGCATAAATAAATAAAATAAAATTGGCATACCCACACACATAAAACTTCTTTTGTAGCAGTGGGGATGTCTCATGTCCCCAAAACGGAAAACCACATCCAAAGATTTCTGTTGAGTCACATGAATGCTCAGCATTCAGGTTTCAACAAAGACCTGCCAGTTTTGCTTAGAGCAGGCTTCTCCAGATGCATTAAATAACCATCAACTCCTAACATTCCCAGCCAATGTTACTACCACAGCTGAAAGATCCTCAGGAGCAAGTTCTAAAATAATGGGTCTCATCTGCTAATTGTCTCCTGAGTCAGACGTGTTGTTGCTGAGTAAGATAGCCCAAGTGACCTGCAAGAGTAGAACTCCGTACTGTGAAGGGATCCAGTCCTTCATCCAGGAATATGCAACTTCTCTCACGATCCCTTGTCTTTGGCTGTGCTAACGAGGACTAACGAGATTTGAAACCTAAAATATCTCAAGAATACCAGATTGCCTTAGATCTATCTGAGTTAGTAGCTGAGTGAACTCTGAAGGTGCCATCCCTTTTTTATCATTCTTGAATCTCTTGCCAATTAGCTACGTTGGTTGAACCAACATTCTACTATTATCCACTAGTACTATTAGAGATTCTTTGTCTATTCGCTTCATCCTGATTTTAATTTTGTAACTTAATCAGCCTTCACAACCTCCATTTGTAAATTTCTGCAGGACAAATGCAACCCCAAAAGGAGATTTTCATAAATGCCATTCTTCTTACTTTCTCTTTGATGGTTTCACAGTCAGGTCCAAGGCCTCCAAGCCTCACATCCATCTTCATGTAACCTTTTGCCCTAGAGCCCTACACAAAGAGGTAAAATGAAGTTTTGCAAGGAACAATGTGGGCCCAGCAAGAATCAGCTTGAATTCTTTCTCCTGAAAGAATCAGGAAGAACACAAAAAACAGAGACAGAGCCATTGGGAGAGGGGTATCACAAGCAGGAAGTTTATAGGTCTATATACCACAAAGGAGAAACCAAGATCAAGAGCCACCTTAGATGTAATAAGAAAGGATACTTATCTACTATGAGAATAAACTGGAAACTCACGTATTTGCCCTCCCATCTCCTTTGCTGCAAAAAGGAGACTATTACTATTAAGAATTGCTTTGTTTTAAAGTAATCAAAAGTTCTCTGTGACTGCCAAACTTGGGGAACTGTGATTTGTTTAAATACCAGCTAGAATCTGATTCTACACTTTGATCTTGGCTTGTTCTTATTCACTCCAGTTTAAACAAACCACAGTTCTTTGCATCTGGCTATCACAGGGAAGTGTAGCTTCTTTAAAATCAAGAAGGCTTCCAATCTCCTCCTTTAGTACACAGAAGAGGAGGAAATGGGTGATGTGTGAGCGTAATCATGCAAGTCCAGGGTGCATTGAGGAATGTTCTTGTAAATTGAAGCCATTGTTTCTTATGTCAAAAGTAAGAAATGCTCCCAGTTCCTTCCAGGAAGTAGGAACATTGCTGAAATATAATGATAACCTAGAAAGAGAAAATATATTTTAAAGACTTTCAGCATAATGCTCTCGTTTTCCATTGTAAGTTTCAGCATTAACTTAGAATCACAATTTCCCAACTACTTGAGGAAAACCAGCAGTGCCAAAGGGAATGGGAATTGGAAAGGCAGTCCTGAAACTAACAAGTTGGGAAAGAAGCTCCATTCTCTTTTGCATTTATGGAATTCTGTGGAATAGCTTCTCCAGCTTTGTCTTATCTCAGCTTGGTCTGAGAAAGGCTTACCCATCAACATGGGAAACACTGAGGAGAAAACTTCTCAAAAGCGTGGACTTCAAAGGAACAGCCAACGTATATTTTGGAATTCTGACCACTGCTGTCCAAAAAATTCTTGAGAAATTTCAGAATAAGAACGTTATTCCCTCCCTTCCTGAAGAGGGTGATAAATAGTCTGAGTACAAGAGAGAGAGGGATACTGAAAGAGAAGACATCTACCCTGTAGCTACAGTTTTAATCCATCTAACTTCTTCTCAATGCCAGTCAAGCAGTAAGCCTCAAAACAGGCCCCAGATCTGTGCAAAAATGCATTTAGTCTGTCCTAAAACAGGCCCCAGATCTGTGCAAAAATGCATTTAGTCTGTCCTAAAACAGGCCCCAGATCTGTGCAAAAATGCATTTAGTCTGTCCTAAAACAGGCCCCAAATCTGTGCAAAATGCATTTAGTCTGTCCTAAAACAGGCCCCAAATCTGTGCAAAATGCATTTAGTCTGTCCTAAAACAGGCCCCAAATCTGTGCAAAATGCATTTAGTCTGTCCTAAAACAGGCCCCAAATCTGTGCAAAAATGCATTTAGTTTGCCTGCTTCAAGGTCAGAAGCCACTTTGGGAATTTCTGATGATACCCTGAACATACACACAACTGTAGGAAACCCGAACCATTTTTTTAAAAAGGAACTCAAAGAGCCATCTGAGAGGAAGTATCCCAGGGTTGGGTTTGGTAGCAGAATGGCAAGATTTCTGTCTTAATCTCCAGAAACCCATACTACAGTCTGTTTCCTTGTAAAACTGTGGATGGAGGCCGGACCAAAAAGGAAACGGATACATGGAGGAAAATGATCTGACTGGACTTGCAGCCTATCTCCTGCTGCTTCGGACAACTGGCTGTGTTTGAAACCATTTTACAAGGACAACAGCTTAACAGAGAAAGGGTGCCCACTGTGCTCCTCAAGAGGATAGACTGTGGGTGGTAGGAATGAGAGAAAGAAGTGGCAAAGAAATTAGATGGCAATTCCCTTCTTTCCTTAATGTTGGATTTTGTAATTAACTGTTGGGCTTTAATCCTGTCACATATGGTGTTTTCTGAAGTGACACTGTTTTCCTTCCTGGGACAAAGCAAGGTTGCTTGGAAAGTTATGGGAGGTCCCCCCACAACATCTGGAGGGCACCAGTTAAAGAAATAGGGGTTTGGTTGCATTAATCAATTAATACATTAATTGGTTACATTAACTGGTCACATTGATCATAATTCATGTGACCAGAGAGAATGGAAAGTTGGATTTTCAAAGAGGCATTCCCTGCTCTCTCAGACACACTGGAATGCCTCTTGCAAGATGAGACAGCTGTGCATCAACTCAATGGAAAGATTAATGCTTTGGAATAATTGTCTTCCCCAAAGGAACAATGTCATTAATAACGCAACAAAGTGACTGACCAACCCCTTCCCACCCCTCCTGGAGGCTATAATATCTCTTTTGCTTTCCTGCTATTCCTAACAGATGCCTCCAGGTAAATCACTGGATCTTCTCTTTACCCCCCAGGGGTCATGGGGAACTGGAAGGTGGATGCTCTTTTCAGGCACAGCCATTTTTGGGGACCCAGGATGTTGCAAAATGGCAGTTCAGAGAGATACCAATGAACGTATAACCTCTAGGCAAGACCTCCATACAAGAACTTCAAATTTACATCTGATTTACTACAGGCCAGTGTTTCTCAACCTTGGCAACTTTAAGATGGGTGGACTTCAACTCCCAGAATTCCCCAGCCAGCCTTCTGGGAATTGAAGTCCACCCATCTTAAAGTTGCCAAGGTTGAGAAACACTACTATAGATGAAGGAGACTACCTGCCTAGTTTATGAATGGAGAGAAATATATTTATTTTTTACTGTTACTTCTGAGAAACCACGGGGAATCAGAATCCCTTGCGAACCTACTAAACCATTAGTGATGTAACTCAGCACAAGATGATGAACGACACCCCTCCCTGCTCCATTTGCTACCCTCCTTACTCACCTTCCGGTTCTCTTTTTCTTTCCTTCCCTTTTGCCTTTCCATCTGAAGCAAGTAGCCTTCAGAATTGCTGCGGCCGAGGACGGGCTGGGTCTCTTCGCAGCTCTCCAGGTGGAGCTGCGAGTCGCTCTCCCCTCTCTGGATTATGGGCGGAAACATGCTGGCCAGCTGATTCCTAGCAAGGTGGTCATCTGCCAGATGGGAGATTTCCCGATGGTGCCGCTCTGCTGCCTGGATGAGCCGGGCCGTTGGAGAGAGGGTTCTTTTTATCGGGTGAGGAGCAAGTGGCTGAGATGGCCTCAAGAAACAAGGGCAAATAAAGAGGTGTGCCAAGAAAAAGGACAGAAAAGCAATGAAAAGGGACTGACTTTCATAAGCAGCTTGTTATGCCATCCCCCTTGTCAATCTGCATCCCTTTAGCACCCTGCAACCAAAATAATCCAATGTTGATGATGCTCTCATCATGCAGGTCCTCTCCTCAAAATCCCTTCTCTAGTTTCTGGTCTATCTTTGGATCCTGCCTACATTTCTTATGTTCACTTTCAAAATCCTTCTTATTTCTCTGCCTTCGTATCCCAATGCATCCCTTCCCGGGATCATCACTCATTCAGCACCACTCCCATCGTCAACCACCTGAGGCTCCCTGCGATGTCTCCAGCCATTTCCTCTTCCTGCCTTTATACCTACAACTGTTCCCCAAACACCTGCACAGCCTCTTCCCACCAGTCCTTTGTCCCAAACTCTGCTTTTCCAGAAAGCCTTGGCTACGCTGACATTTGTTTAATGGGTAGAAAAATAAAACAAGTAGGGTCAATATGCTATCTCATTGAGCACTTCTTAAAACAGTAGTCATAAAACATTATCTTTACCCTGAGTAATCAAAAGCATAGTTGTTAGGGATCTCTTCTGTATAAATGTGCCGGGGTTTGCAAGATGAAACTGCTCCGTTTACTGGCTCTTGCTGGGCACTGTTGTAAGCATACGAAACACACTTGTGCCCTAATGGATTCCAGCATTTGCCATGACGGGTGAAAGGCCAAGGCTCTGAAACGGTACACCTGTAGAAGTATGGGTGAGGGGGCCCAGAGATGTTTTCGAGGCTGTGTTGACACTTCTTCTTTTCACCAGGACATGGTGAAAGAAGCCCTGGAAAGCTGTGGAATGAACTCTGCTGAAGAGGCTTCCCAGCAAAGATTAAATTCATGGGATTTTTCTTGGCATGGTGCTGAAGAAGGTATGGTGCTTGGGCGGAGAATGGGCTGTCTTCACTGGAGTTATCTGCAACGGAAAGGCAGGCAGATGGATATAACTCACAATGCAAAGCACATCTGCTGTCCTACTCCAAATCGGATGTTTCTTTGTAAGCACTGGAATCTATGCAAGCATTCTCAAATTCTAAGAGATTGTTACCACCACTCAGCCGGCTTCTTAGTTCCACTTGGGTTCCTAAGGGATGTTCGATGGAACTCTTGCTTAAGGGGGTTTCTTTCAGGGACGCAGCTTGGCTTGATGTCATTCCATCCACCGGAGACCTTGCAGACTGGTGAGCCTAAAATGAGCAATCATATGGGAAGCTTAGGTTCTGTTCTATACTGCTTGCCTAAGAAAAAGGTTCTAAGATGTTGGACGGACATGAATATGCCATCCTAAGTGACAGGTGCTTCAAAGCTATAGCAGTCAAAGTCTGACACATGTTCCTCCTCCCCCCTTGCACGTGCATGGATTTATTTGTATTCAATCTCCCTTCTCTCCCATTGTGGTTTCAGGAGGGTTTACAAGTTATCTTATTTCATCCTTACAATCAGCCATGGAGACAAATTAAACCGACTTGGCCAGAGAGGGAAGGTTAGGGTTCTCCAAAAAGGCATTATATATTCCATGGAGGAGAAAGAGGAGACAACGGAACCAAAAAGCCCATATTCGCCCTGTGTTTAGCAGAAGCAACGCATTTAATTTAAAAGCTCTGCTTCTTATGTATGTGCATGTGTTTATATGTGGGTGAAAGTAGTCTTTTTTGTAAATTAGTTGATATCATGTATTTCACTTGATTAGGAGATCTTGGGTTCAGGGGATTTGGATACCAACCCTCAGGACATCTCTCCGACTCTAATAGGATTTTACTTTCAAGGTTATTAAGACATGTTTGCTTGCCTTAGCTATCTAAGCTAAGAAGCGTGGTCCCCAAAGGAGAATATTACCAGCAGAAGAGCCTGTTTGTACTAGAAATAAAATCAGGTGTTTGGATTTGAAACAATGCGGGCTCTCTAAGTGGTGCTTTGGAAATCTGTTCACAAGCGATATTCTGCTACGTTGCCTTGGCCTCAATTGTTTGCTGGATTGGGGCCTCCATGCCTGCATACAGGAACATTTTGACTTCTACTAAATGCATCTGGTCTTTCTTTCTTTTAGGATAAATAATGCTTGTGGAATTAAGTTGTGGCTTTCATGCTTGTTGTTTCATTTTACGACCTTCAGGCTTCTTGGATTATTAGTACAAGCTTTAGAATAAATGACGCTTGCGCTTCGCTACCTGTGGTTTCTCTTTCCAGATTCAGAATCACATCCTGTAACTTTGAAGGCCCTTTGTCTGCTAGATTTTGCTCGGGGAGCTGTGCAAGAGCATGCTTCACCAGTGGGAACTCTAGTGTCCCAATCCAATGCTTGGACTGCTTTACCAACAGGGGCTCTCACGTCTATTTATTTTTTAAAAAATGTTGTCCTGTTTTTTTACCCCAAGCTACTCTTGTGTACTTTAGAGAATAGCAGCCCGTTGTGGTATCTATCACAGAAGACATGAAATTGGGGAGCATGGCCATCAATGGGGAAAGGAGAAAGGATGGAGAAATACATTATGACAGCATCACACAAATGATGCACCTTACATACTTGCACCAGATGGTAGAACACAGCTACATAATGGCAGCATTTACTTGACAACATTATTGCATAGAAATCGGTTTCCTATCATTGTTGCTTGCTTCTGTTGGGGAATTAATTCATGTGGGGTTTTGGAGTAAGAACAGGGAGACCTGACAAGATGCTTGTTGGGGCCTTTAACAAACCAGCCTCTCCTAGGGTAGGATCAAAACTGAGAAATTTGAAGGGATAACGAAATTGACATTAATTTTTTTAAAAGCTAAATATGACAGAGCACATTTTAGGCTGTCTTTGAGAGTTGGGAGGTGGCCAGTGTGAAGGGTGAATCCAAGCAGAACTGAAGAAATGATTCAAAGACTTTGGAAACACACAGGAAGTCCAACTAACTTTAAACTGAAACTTTATAAACAGGCTGTTCAAGAATCCATCACTCTGAACCCTTAGGATGAAGCAGTGGTTCAAGCACAAAGGCCAACTTTAGCACTGTTTTACTGAAATCTGGTATCATGATTATACAGTGGTCTGACATGGTCGCTTGATTCACTCAACCTGCTAAACTATCATTCAACTTGTTTGAGTTTTGCTTAGTGTGTGAAGTGAACCCAACTGGTATGATGTGGAAACCAGGATGTAAATCCATCTCATTATGGTTTACTCAAAAGCCATGGTTAAATACATCATGTCTTAGAACAGAGGTACAAAACATACTGCCTGGCAACCCTACTTCTGTGGTCCACAGTGCCCTTCACATAATCAGAATGAGGTCAATTTTTTCAGCCCTTTTATTGCATTTTGGGGAGGTGTCAAAGAGCAAAGTGGGTGTCTTAAGACTTGCAGGGACTTCAGGCACCTATTTCACTCCTTAACATGCCAGACTCTACCCCCAAAAAGCAAGGTTTGCTCCTACCGACTTTTGGAATGTAGTCCTCGACACACCACACAAAGGTTGGTGCAGACCTCGAACCAATAGCAGGCAACCATTTTCTCTGTGAAAAGTAAGCCAACCCTGAAATTTGAGGTACTTGTATCTTAGAATAGACAAGGTAGAGGAGGGTGTTTATTCCAGTCCTGATTTTGGTAGCATCTGATAAAGCTCTGTTCTAGTCCCATGTCTGGCTATGACAACTGTGCAGTTAGTAATCAATGCCTCATATTTGTGCATCTCATGGTATAATAGATTTCCTGAAGAGAAACATTTGTGAGATTATCAACTCATCTTCATTACAGACATCAGAAGTGAAAAACTTCATTTGCTTCAAGAAAAGGAACAAATTAGACTTTATCTGAGCGGAACAAATTAAGGGCATGCTTGGTAAGTGGTCCATCTTTTTAAGTCCAAGGACTGTTCGCTGGCTGCCTTCCTCTCAGCACAATGCTTCAGAACATCTGCTAGGGAAAAAAAAAATCAGTCTCAGAAGGTCTTCCCTTAATTGCAACTTCTTGCATGAATAGGACTGTACTGGGTCTTAAAAAGAGAAACTAGATAGGGAACGCATGCAGAGCATGGCCCCTGGAATTCTTTCTGATCCCTTTACCAGCAGTCACCATACGGCTGAGTCTATATGCACTGAGAAGCATGGGGTGGGCTACAAATGCACCACACAATCTGGAGATAGGGGGCTTAGAATGGAACAGCTGCCAACTTTCTGAGCCATTGACCAACGTCTTCTTCTGTAGGAATGTCTTCGGAGGATGCTTTCTCCACAGTCCTTGGCTGAATCTGGCATAGTCACTTTTGGTCCTGTTCTGTTCATTTTTTGGAGTGTTGTTGCACTCATGGGCAGCCAACCAGAATCTTGAGCTGGATGCACTGGATTTCAGGACTGACAGAGGTTGTCCACTTCTGTTGTAGGAAAAGAACCTGATTTGACAGGGGTTATCAGTAGAAACGCGGTGGCGCTGCGGGTTAAACCGCTGAGCTGTCGATCGGAAGGTCGGCGGTTTGAAACCGCGCGGCGGGGTGAGCTCCCGTTGCTCGTCCCAGCTCCTGCACACCAAGCAGTTCGAAAACATGCAAATGTGAGTAGATTAATTGGTACCGCTTCGGCGGGAAGGTAACGGCGTTCCGTGAGTCATGCTGGCCACATGACCCAGAAGTGTCCTATGGACAACGCCGGCTCCAAGGCTTTGAAACGGAGATGAGCACCGCCCCCTAGAGTCGGATTCGACTGGACTTTACGTCAAGGGAAACCTTTACCTTTACTATCAGTAGAAAGCTCACACATAGCTCTGGATTTGTGGAAGAGATCCGCCTGCATTGTCCCCCACTCCAGCAGCTGCTCTGCTGGATCAGTCGCTGTCCCGAGGTTAAGAATCCTCTTGGCCCTTGGAAAGGACGATCAAAGCTAAAAGAGGTTTTGTGTTCTGTTTTGTGTGTGTGTGTGTGTTTTAAGTTAAAGCTTCATCAACTTCCAGTTAAGGCCTCAGGTGCTACTCCTCATGAGGTGAGATGGGGACCTCCCAGGGGTAGCACACAAAGCCGTCCACAGTCCATTTAATCTTTGCCTGCATTGACCTCCTCTATTTCATCCTGCCTTCGCACCAGGCCTCCTTTGTTAACAACACCGCCGTTCTGGGTAGAGTATATGCACTCAGAGTAACTGCTTAATGGTAGTTATTAAGTCACATATAGAGCAGAATGTTTTAGTGAAAGGTTTAGCCCTGGGGAATCTCGATTCCAGGTGGCAAGACGATAACTTGTTAGCCGGACCTTTTCTCTAGTGATTAATGTTTGTATGCAGTGACTCTTATTCCACAGTCCTGTGTTTCCAGCAGCCGCTGGAGTTAAGCCATTACTGCACTGCTTGGGTGGATCAAGCCGCCTTGTAAAATAAATAAATAAATACAGACATGGGCATGTGCGCACAGACGTACACACTTGGGTCCGCATGTACGTATCCCTGGGGGTTGTATATTTATTTGTTCTATTACTTATTTCTATTTTTCTTTATTTTTCTTGCGCATGTGTGTATGCGTGTGCTACAGTTACACACATACTGTTTTCTTGCCAGGAGATTCTAGTCTGCTCTAACCACAAAATCCAGCTTAAAAAAGAAAGGATGACCAGCTTTAAAGCCAGTTTCAAAGCTCAGTTTATGATCACTAATTATCCTCCTCCATGGCAGATCTTCTGTTCAGATGTTATGGATTTACAGTCCTGTCTCTAATGGATGAGTCTTCTTTTCCTGTAAGCGAGTGGACAGCCCAGTAATTAAAATAAAGTCAGCAAACTAACTTTGGAGGTTGGGTCCTAGTTATTGACTCTGACAAACAAATGTTTCTTAGCCTTAGTCTCACCCCATCAGTTGCCTCGTAACTAGGGTTAACTAGCCAACGAGCCATAAAATCAAAATAAAATTGCGCTAACATTTGATAAGGAAAGCACAGCAGTCAAGCAATTTCTGTTAGAATGTGATCAAATACCGACTCACAAAGCATCCTTGCAGAGCTAAAACAACAGCAGAGAAATGATGCAACCAAGATGCTAAAATAAAAGTGAATTTGAAGACCCTGGGAGAAATTCTAAAGTCTCTGCTTGGCACTGAGAGGCCATGGAAAATGGCACCAGGCAGACCAATTTGGGGAGAATATTGCAGAATCTGGAAACCATTACTAAAACATTTTCCGTCTTACCCCTAAACTCTGTGGATTGTGTATTTGAGGAAGAGCCTCAAGTGAAGATGTCAAGACAGAACAAGACAATCTGAGATTCTAGGCCAAGAATTCAGAGGTTTAAAACGTCATCTGAACTGAGCCTGTAAGTAGACTAGGAAACATTGTGGATGATAAATACCAATGAAATAAATACCAATGGAATATATTTGAGAACGTATATATTGTTAGTAACCTAGCCTGAGGACTTCTGATGCCATATCTTACTTCCGTAGTAACAGAAATTTATGGATGGGGAGTTCTAGTTGGGGAAAGTTCCCCTTGCAAGAAAATAGCAAAAAAGACCTGTTTCTTCCCAAAGGATGCCCCCGTATAACATTTGGTGATTTCACACACATGCCAGAGCAAAGTTTGTTTAATCAGGTTTTATTAAATAAGTCACAATTGGCTGCCTTTGCGCAAGGCTCTAAGTTTATTATCCGTAATGGCTGAACACAACCAGCATGCTGGGCCAATAGCAAACACATTTTGATTAAGTATGATGTAATGTGTCTCTCCAGCTAGGAAGGTTTTATGGTGTGCCAAGATCTGGGGCTTAGAATAGCTGAAGAGAACAATGATGTGCCCAGTGGCCCTCCTTCCAAATATGAAACCAAGCAAAATTCATTGCTGTAACTTTTAGTGGTTGTAAGTGCATATAAATAACCCTCCTGTGGAGTTGCATTGATCCAAACACTAATTAACAACTGAGCCAATCAGTTGCAACACAGGAGAGGGCAAAAACATTAAGAAGCCAGCCCAGATTTGAACTCTTCCGGGAGAGGTTTCAGCTGGGGGAAAAATGTTTGTGCTTGTGCGCAACTCAGCCTTCATGTGCCCGGCAGGTAGAGCATACTTCTGCATTAGCTCTTTGAAAGAAACCCAGGACACAACTTCGACCCACAATTTCTTTTTCCCCCCGAACTGTTCTATTAATGCCAATCAAATTGAGAAAATGATCAAATGAAATTGCATTTTGAGCATCATAAGCTGTGTAATGTCTATTCTATTAAATTGAGGCCCGTAATTGCTTCTCTGTTGAAAAGAGACAACAAAGGCAAGCAATCACGACATGTCATTATCCTGGACTAGCAAACCGGCCTTTGCAGGGAGACTTCAAAGCCTTCTGGTTCTTGAATTGCATTTGGCTGCTATTGTCGAAGCGCAGGCAATCTTGATTAGGTGTTTACACGGAGGTAAGGCACAGCGCCACAGAAAGCCTGAGTGCCTTAGTCTAGAGCCATTAAAAAATTGTACATTATGTTTCTCGCTTTGAAGTAAGGGGATAGGGGGTTTTAGGAGGAAAGCAACTCGGTCTGAGCGCAGCTGAGTGAGATGGGCCCAGCTCCTTCTCGCCCTCGCTCAAAGAAACTCATCATCAGCTTCTCAGAGAATCAGGCAGTGCTGCAAAAGGAAGTTGGTGCTTTAGAAAATGCGCCGAGAATTAAGGGGACATCCACTTCCACCCAGGTTTGTACTGCCTAGCGCAGGTGTGGACCCATTTAAGAACGGGGCTACCGCTGTAATAATGGAGAGCATTGATTTAAGGCTTTTCCCAAATGCTGAAAGATCCTTTATCCGAGGGCTGCTCTATACATGGTATACTTGTATTTTTAGGGGCATACTTCTTAAGTCAGAAGTAGGCAACACGGTGACCGCGGGCACCAAGGTGCTCATCGGTATCTCCCTTGGTGCTCACCCAATCCCTACCCCACCCCATCTGACTTTATTCCCCCCCCTGATTGTTTTCAATAAATCAGTGCAACGCCGGAAGGCTACAGGACGCCAGCTTCCATCATGATCCTTGTTTCCCAGAAATGCCACTGGCCCCACGGAGGTTCCCAAACCCTTCTTGGAAATTAAAAATAGAGAGTGACTGCGGTCCTGGCACTTTGTATGGAAGGACAACTCCTAGCTAGGGAAAATGAACTAAAATAAAAGAAAATGGGGGCTGGATGGGAAGTGGCAGCTAAAAAACGTGCAGGGGGCAACCTCACCAACTTGCTTTCTGGAAAATGGGGATTTTGTGACCGCTATTTTGTCCCTAGGTGAGGCCTCTCAAAGGCAGCCTTTATGTGAGGGCACCTACAATGCACTCTCAAAATAAACAAGATTTTTGGAATTTTAAGTTGTGGGAAGAAATAGTCAGCTTCCCATGAACCATACATACCAGCCTACTCAGTCCTTACTGTTATTTCACTAGCATCAAAAACAAAACAAAACAAAACTCCACCCACCCTATGGATATTCAACAGCACAACACCCTTGGCTTCATCTCAGAGTTTAAGTTGCCTGTAGCTCCTTGGGATAAGGGTGTAGGCAATAAACCACACAGTAGGACTGGCTGATATTACAAATGTTGTTTTAGAGGTGGGCTTAGAAGTGAACAGAAATCAAATCAATCAAATCAAATCAATAGGGTTGAAAGAGTCAAGGAAACTTATCGAAGCTTCATTCAAATGTAACGCTAAACCTTGGCTTAGCGTAAGAGGAAATCTTGATACGCCATATCAAGGTTTGGTTTGCATGTGGACGCAGCCCTTGATATAAACTTTATGTGTCTGCTTCAATTATTCAATTTTAGATAGATCTGTTAAAAAATAAAAAAATGCTGCTAAAGAAAAAAAAACAGAATATAAATCCAACAAATTAAAATTAGAAAAATGAATATACGGTATCTGAATGGGGAAAGGGCTGCTTTGTGGATTGTAACTGTGGGCATCATAGAAGGATAGTGGACAGGTGCTCATTTGGATTTGTGTGCTGGGCTTCCAGATCATGATAAGTCATGGCTTCAAATGATGATTTCTTGGTTCATACTTAACTCTAACTCATGACCAATGATTTACAATTACATTATTCCAGAACTAAACAACCTATGTAACAGCCTATTGCAGTGTAGCTACCCAACATCATAAAAATGCTCTGAAGCCAGGTGGAAGGGAATGCACAAATCATCCTTTGCCATCTTCTGTTAAGATTTTCAAATACTCTCAAAGGAGTATTTGAACATTTTCTCCTAGAGTTTTTGCACGTGCCTTCAATGATCTTAAGGGGACAGAAAAAGTCTGGGGTGTCACATGAAAGAGAGAAGCACTAAAAAAACTAGCCCAAAGGGTTTGTTCTAGAGAAGTGAACTGAGGTAGCAGAAGCCACAATAGGGACAAGGGAGCTTCAAATCCCAAATATGTCATCACTCTCCAGCACTTGGGTTCAATCAGATGCCTTCATAATCCCTTCCTTCCCTTTATTTTGAAAATGGAAGTCTTTGCCATAAACCAGGCTGCAATGGAAGAAGGGGCAACATTTTAAAAGAAGAAGGTTGCTTAAGGAAGAAGCATAGCTGAATTGGGAATATGCCAAATTCCTCAGCAATGGAAAATAAAGAAAATCATAGCAACTCATTCGCTATCTGTCTTCAACCAGGGCGAGACAGGCTTTATTTCAATCCTCAGATTTAAAGGCCAGATTGCAGCCAGAGAAGGAAAGAGTCCAGAACAGTTAAGATGTTCAACCAGTGCCCTCTAGGATGCGCTGTGGTTTAGACCAAGTTCTCTTAAGCTGGTCAAAGGCTTAGCATCCATTTCTTTTTGTTTTTTAAAAAATGAGCTTTTAAAAGTAGAGATGATTAAGGCTTAAAGTGGCCAAAGGTTGAAAAACACTGAGCTAGCTGAAATGAAATATGATTAATTAGTAAGGAAGAAAACACTGCTCTTTACACATGAAGACATTGTTTCCCAGGTGTTACTATACCAGAAAGCTTGCCTAAAAGATTATCTTCCTCATGGGACCTGGAGATCCCATTGAACTTGATTCTTGCTTTACAATCTGCTCATTCCTTGCCCATCTAGTTCTGTCTCATTAACTGGTTCACCCTTCCTTCCCTATGAAGGCCAGCCCCTGTCCCCACATAAATCCTACTAGCCATGCTACTTTTGAAGCATTTTTTAAAAAGTGCATTGGTTGGGTTTCTGCAACACATTCAAGGTGGTTAAAAATGCAGTTTGTGATTTAGCCAATTTTGAGATTTTCATGGCCATTATTTTAGCATGTTGGGTGAACCAGACCACCATGTCAAGCCATCATCTACTGTATTTTTCTGGTTTGGACACAACAGGTACGTGAACATGAGAGTTGGGTTTGGTTAACTTGAATGTCATGTGCTGAATGAATCAAACCATCAAAAAGCATTGTTTTGCTGTAGGTGTAAAATTGTCCTATTGCTGCATCTTGAAAAAGATAAAGCTCATTTCGAGAGACAGGTGTCATATTTGTGCTCTTGCATGTTCCAAAGCACCTTTTTGGAATCATATCCAAAATTATCTATCATCTACCTACCTACCTACTGCATCTGTCTACCTACCTACCTACCTACCTACCTACCTACCCACCTAATTTGTATAGGCATCCATCTCACATTAAAAGGACTCTGGGTGGCGTACAACTTTTAATTAAAAAACCAATAAACCTATTAAAAAACATTCATTATTAAAAATATAAAAAACAGAAAAACAGAAGAGGATGAAGTTAGCCACAGTAAGGGAGCCACCACAAGATCTCCTTGGTCTCCTGGGTCCCCAGCCCTGAAGGCCAAGCCAGGTTTTGAGGGACCTGTGGAATGTTAAGAGGGATGGGGCTAACCTCACTTCCGGGGGGAGAAGGTTACATAAGGCGGGCATCACAGCAGAGAATGCCCCCCTCCTGGGACCCACCAAGTGTTCTTCCCCGACAGACGGGACCCACAGCATGCCCCCTCTGCCAGATCTGGTGGGACGGGCAGATATAATTAGAATAGATGATATTGCAAAGCAGGCTAGGTCCCCTCTTTTACCTTGGAAGTATGTTTGAAATTTGGAAAGCCTGCTGTGGACACTCACAAAAAGGTCACTCACAAAACACCCATTTACCATAAAGCAAACAGGTAAAAATCTTTCTTTCACACTTTTGACTCCCAAGATCCTTCCTCCCCACCCCACCCCGGCCTCCCAATTTGTTTTTTTGTCTTTGAAGACACCTCTAAACAAGTCCTGGACAAAAGCCACCCCCCATTTTTATTTTCTAGCCTACAGGACCCAGAAACATTCTCGTAAATAAAATGGTGTTAATGCTCTGCTTTGCAGTGCGCCCGTTTCCCATTTAATTTTTTAATTAAAAGAACCTTACAACCATACCTTCTCTTGAGACCCTTCTCTCTGCTTTCTACCATGGAGCCGAAGGTAAGAATTGTTCCCCTGGGCTGCTAATCCCAAAGTGAGTTTGTTCTTTTCGATAAAGTCTTTTTCAACTCTTTGCTTTGGTTCTTTCAACCGAACCCTAGAGCCATTACTGGTCAGGCTGTCATGGCTGTTGTAATGGTAGACAATGCCCGGTTCTCCTCCTTCCTTATCCAGCCTGAACCGTCTGTCCCTGCCATCTGCAGGTTCATCACAAGGGTTCCAGAATTCTCCAGCAATTCCTGGTGATACATTTTGGGGTCTTTCCTGTAACTGGCCGTTCCTGGATATGAACCTGCCCTGGGAAGGACAGCAGGCCCAATCTTCAGAAACGAAGCTTGAGCTTTTGAACTCCTCCTGATGCGATTCTTCTAACTCAAGAAAGCTGCTTCCTTTTTTACTGTCCTTCCAGTGTGGATCATAGCGCAGCTCGGAATAGTCGTCCGTAATTTCCTCATTAGTGCTAAAAAAAAAAAAACCACACACCAAACGGTGAACAAAAAAATTAAAAAGTTGGCCAGTAGAATCACTGTTTTTAAAGACTTTTAAAATCTTATCTTCTTTCTCCCAGACTAACTCATGCACCATGGAAGAGACTTAAGGGTGCTTTCTCAAGGGAGGTGAAATGGCAATGTTTCATTTGTCCTGATTAGAATGCACTTTGTTGTGATTTAAACAATCACACTCACATGCTATAAGCCACTGAGGTCTGAATTTGAATCAAATCATGCTTCTGAGCACCCCCTTCTTCATGCTCTGGATCCACTGGAGATCAGAGGACTGGAATTCTTTCCCAAATGATGTTGGATAATCAAAAGTACATACCGGGAGTCTTCACTTAATGACCATTCATTTAGTGACAGTTCGGACTTAGAACTGTGCTGAAAAAAAAAACGATTTACGGCCAGTCTTCACACTTATGACCGTCGCAGCATCCCCATGGTCATGTGATCACGATTTGGGCGCTTCGCAACTGGTTCGCATTTATGACCATTGCAGTGTCCCACAGTCATGTGATTGCCATTTTCAACCTTCCTGGCCAGCTTCTGGCAAGCAAGACCAGTGGGGAACCACGTGATTCACTCAACAACCATGTGGTTCTCTTAACACCTGTGGTGATTCACTTAACAACCACCACAAAAAGGTCATAAAATTGAGTCAGATTCACTTAATGACCGCTTCTTTTAGCAACCAAAATTTTGGTCCCAATTGTGGTCGTTAAGCAAGGACTACCTGTACATAACACCAGTTTAACCCCAGACCAACACATTCCCTTTATGTGCTGAGACTCCCAGCACAGCATGGAAACTTGGAAAACTGCCATCCAATGCATCAGATTTGGGAAGCTTGCTCTGGGTAAGTTTAATACCATGATTTACAATTTATACTATAGCAAACTTCAGTGATTTCTTGTAATAAGTTACACAAAAGGTTGGTTGTGAACCATAGTCATATTTTGCATGTTTAGGCAATGCTCTCACAACTAGGAATAATTATTCCTAAATGTAAATGGGTAACATATTGATGCTTGGGGGCAGCACGTGGCTTCCTTAATTTTACTTTTTTAAGGAGGATAGCATGGGTGGTGCACAGAATTGCAGCCAGTATCTTCAGGGTTGTTGAGAAACCTGAAGGACCTAGTTGGGGACAGATCATCCTGGAGAAAGTCTGTCTAGGTGGTTGTTAAGAGACAACAATGACTTGATGGTACTCAGTCAATCACTTATCAATCCATCTCATTAGGTATTTGCGAGGCATTTCCTTTTCTTTTGTTTTTAAGACCCACAGGAGGCCTTTGTCAGGATTTAAGCTACAGGATTTGAGCCAAAATGGCAAGAAACTATACCATTGATGTGGCGTACTGGTGGCTGAAGAGCATTCTGGGGGCTTCAAGAAAGACGTTCGGGAATGGGATTCATCCCTGGGTCTGCAAGGCGCCCACCATAATGAAAACAATATGCAGGCAGAAAGTGATTCTGTGGCATTAGAAACCCAGGAATACGTCATACTTGGCAACAACCCACAGCATTTCAAACAGCAAAAACATAGTCCCGTTTTTTTTTTTAATCCGTTCAATCGTGTCCGATTCTCGAAGACTGCCTGGACAAGTCCCTGCAGTTTTCTTGACAAGGTTTTCCAGAAGTGGTTTGCCATTGCCTCCTCCCTAGGGCTGAGAGAAAGTGACTGGCCCAAGGTCACCCAGCTGGCTTTGTGACAAAGGCTGGTCAAGAACTCTCCTGGTTTCCAGCCTGACAACTCTTAACTGTGAAAGCCAAGGCTCAGCTAATCATTGTTTTGCAAGAGGAATCTAAATAAAAGCAAACCATTTCTTCTCCAAAGCGCTTTTAGTTAAAATGGTTTTTTCCCCCCCTGTGTTCCTGTGTCTACCGTCTTCCACTAAATAGGGGCTGTGCAGTGAGTGGCTGCTTTGAAGACTGCACAGAACAGGCACACTGGTCCACATTCTGAAGTTGCTCATGGGTGTGGCTATCATAAGTGCGTGTTATACTTGTCAACATTAATGGACTCCATCTGAGTCGGCAGTGCACTGATCTGGAAACATGTCAAATCAAATTTCATCTGAATGGCAAGTTCTATGCGAGGTCAGGATCCTGCCTGCTCTGCCCCATTCAGGCCACGCTGCTCATACAATTAGCACCCTTTCCTGCTTGCGATAAACACATTCAGTCACTATCCACTTTGCCCGTCAAAGAGGCATATGGGAAGCGTGCTGTTCCTAATGAGACCCCCGTTTTCTCTTTGCCATGTTTCTCTCTAAGCAGGGCATTAAATGAACATGTTTATCATTTTTCAATTCGGGCTTAATTTAATCCTTTGAAAACCACCATTATTTTGCATTTACGTGGCATTAACGCTCCAATGAGCATACCAAATCCAATTTTCTATTTGCACAGAAGGGGAAAGTTAATGCAGCTCTCAAAACAAGTGAGGAATGTTTTAATTCTGCACTTAGGCAGTTATTAAATAAAAAGGGACAACTGTTCCACCCGTGCTTTCCCCCCAAATCCTTCAAAATAATAATGTTTTCCAGAATGATACAGTCTAAGATCTCTTGAACATGGCAGTCCTGTGTACATCATTTAAAATCAATGAAATTTTCAGCCATTATCTAGCCACTTAGCTGACTACTTATAAAATGATTATCTGCATTTTCCAGCCAAAGGATGAAGAAAATGCTCGCTATGAAATTGGCAAATGATAAAAAAAGAGAATGAAATCGCTACAAAGGCGGGATTAAATATAAGGCAAGCGTACAGATCAGTGAACTAAAACACAGCGCATTAAAATCATATGCCTTGTATTACAAATATCCAGAAGTAGCCAAATGGGTTTCATCTGCTCCCAGAACAAGATGGACAACTGGCCTATGGATAACCACAAGGATACCATGGTCAATAGCTGTCTGTAGTAACCCATTCCTCTAAGCATTTATAATTACAGGTAGCCCTTGTTTAGCAACCACAATTGAGACTGGCAACTCAGTCGTTAAGCGAAGCAGTCGCTAAGTGAAATTGCAACTGTGCTTATGATCTTACTTCAGTTTCCTTTGCTTTACACACCTGTGAAGGTCATAAATGCAAGGATTGATGGTAAAGTTACCTTTTCATCACCTTTGTAACTGCGAATGGTCGCTAAGTGAGGCAGTCGCTTAATGAGGACTACCTGTATTTATTACCAAAAAAACCCAACGACTGTTAAGCCTCCAAGGGTTGGTCCCAAATGTTGGCAGTACGACAGTCCTTGCATCCAAATTTTTCACTGAAAAGCAAATGAAAAAGAGAGAACAGGAAGAGGAGGAAGGAAAGAAAGAAAGCAGCTCAGGTCAGTTCTTAAAGTCTAAGGCTAATCACGATCCCTTGGATGTAGGCTATTCTGTAATAGAAGACTCAGCCTACGGAGCATAAGCCTCACTCATTTTCACTTAGGCTTACCTACATGGTACTCCTGGGAATGGGGTAATCACCCCAAAGAGAGAAAAGCCACAGGAGGAACACTGCTTTGTCTGAACCCAACAGAGCTTCCCTCAGATGGTGGGCTCAGAGTTTTCATCTATTGAGGTAGAAAAACCAACTTTGCCGGATGTTAGAAAGGGCCCTATTCACCTTGCATTTTCTGGACTCCCTTTTCCACCCTGGCCTCCGCTTGGCCTCTGCATTTCTTCCCCATTGGACCCTTCTTTGCTCGAGTGCATCTCTTCCAGACTGTCCTCCTCCATGCTCTCATCTGCCTGCCCCCCGTAGGCCCGATCGACCTGTTCTTGATTTCTATGGATCCATTTCTGCAGTTCCTGCTGGTACTGGGTCTCCTGAGCAAGGCTTTCCGAATCCGATTCGTTCTGAGACAGTCCTTCTGATGCTATTTGCAGGAAAGAGTAACGTCGATGTGCTTCGGTCAACCCTTTTGGCGATGGGCTGTTGACGTTCATGTTGCCCCCAAAAGGTCAAACGAGACTTGTAGGATGTCCCCCGTTTTCTGTAAAACCAATCGTATTGTAAGAATTGTTTCCAATGACCTCTCGCCTTTAATCCTTTGGCCGTTTTCAGTGCACATGCCCTGAGAGCAAATATCAAAATAATAGAGGCATGAAAAATTCACAACCCTTCAGAATGCAGAAGCTTTGGTTTTTAAAGGGTTGTGGATTTCAAAATGTAGTCTGCATTTCTTCCAAAAGTGTAAAATCTGAATATTGATGGAAATGGATCCGGGAGAAATCTAGTGGAGCCACGAATGTGAGATGAGCAGGTATATAAATTGAATGAATCAATCAATCAATCATATAATAATTATCTGTTATGGGTCAATTCCTACGGTTACCCTTCCTGAAATAGTTCATCAGCATGCCTGGCATGGCACATCTGCAGTTTGCGTGTGTCTCTCTGTGTGTGAATGTGCATCTCTGGGCACAATCCTTTCTCCATCCCAGTAAAGTCACCCCAAAGACACGGGATATGGCGTGTGGCGACTGGCTTGCTTTGCGCTTAGCACAACAGAGAAATGCAGACCGTGTGGTCTGAGTTTATGTCTTCCTATTTGCATCCTTCCGGATGGCATTTTCCCCAACTGGGGCACCCCAGAAACGCAGGTCCAGCGTGCATCTGGAGGGCACCCAGTGGAGGGGGAAAAAATGTTTTTTTTGGCCATTGCAAGAGATCTCTCACCATCTCGGTGCATCCAGAGGCAGCTACACCAGATAGTTAAATGTCCACCCCGCTGTTGCAGGAAAAGGCTTCCAAGCATGGTGGAAAAGTGCCAGTCTCGACCTGAAAATCCTACCCAAAGGATTTTAGCTTTTTAGCTCTTTCTGGAAAAGGTGCACAGCAGGGTACCTTCGCATCTATCAACCCCCTCCGCCCTTGTGGCTTTTTGGACGCTGCACCAGAGGCAGAAAGTCAACAGGGGAAGCATAGTCCGCTCTGCCCCTGTTGAACCACGCCGTTCATCGCCCCGCCAGGGGAAGCCGCTTGCAGCCCTCCCCTCCCTGCCCCCTGACCCGGCCATAGCCATCTCCGGGGCGCCCCTTCCCCTCGCCCCAGCAGACCTGCTCGGTACCTTCCACCACGCAGCGCTACGGGCTATTCACAGAGCGCGTCTCCGCAGCCCTCGCTAAGCCACCAGCGTGGCGCCCTCCTAGCAACGGTAGACAGATGCACAAACCGCGCCGCCCCTCCAGGGCGCGTGCCAACTCTTCGCGAGGGAGGGGGAGCGGCGCCGTTCGGTTTCCGCCGGGGGCTCCCGGAGAATGGTACCGTCCGAGTCGGGTTTTGCTTCTTTCAAGTCCGAAGGTTGTGGCGGGGCTGCAGCAGCAGCAGCAGCAGCAGGGAACGTCGGGGATGTTGGCGCCTTTCTTATTTTATGGGGAGGGAGGAAAGAAGGAAGGGGAAAGGGAGGGAGGGAGGAAGAAGAGGAAGGGAAGGGGGGGAGAAGAGAAAGAAAAGAAAAGAGGAAGGGAGGGAAGAAATGAAGGGAGGAAAGAAAGAGGGAGGGAGGGAGCAAAGAAAGAGGGAGGAGGGAAAGAAGGAAAGGAGTAAGGAAGGAAAGAAGGAAAGAAAGAAAGAGGGAGAGAGGAAGGAAGGAAGAAGAGGGAAGGGAGGGAGAAGAGAGAAAGAAAAGAAAGGAGGGACGGAGGGAGGGAGGGAAGAAGGAAGGTGCTCTCTACTGGTTACAGCAGGTGGCTGTGCCTGGTAATCTTGTGTAGCCCCTGAATCGAAGCAGGCCTGGCCGAAACCCTTCCTCAGCCGGCTCCGAAATCCCGGGGCCAAAAGACGGGAAGGCCGCGGGAAAGCTCTTCTCTGCTGCTGCCAAGAGGACGATCTGGTCCACGCAGTCACCCAAAGTTGAGCGGGGCTTCTACTTCTCTAAGTTATATTGGCTAAGATCATATTGAAATGGTGATTAAAGTCAATAAATTATTTTACTGGGCTATTTGACTAACCACTCGGAAATAGATGACTGGGGAAGGCAATGGCAAACCACTCCGCTAGAGTCTGCCAAGAAAACGTCGCGAAAGCAGCGTCCCCCAGAAGGGTCAGACGTGACTCGGTGCTTGCACAGGGGACCTTTCACATCACTATTCCCCATAAAGTATTACTTACGAAATCTACAAATAGCCGTTCTTTTGCGCATCTGAAGGGAATGCTTTTTCGAAAAAGGAACTGCAGCTGATGAAAATTAAGCTCTAATTAATGTAAGATAGGCTGCAAAACTCCAGGTGACCACTAGGGGGCAGTTTCACCCAAAACTTGCTGCCCTCTAATGGTCGTCTTGATTTCTGCAGCTTGGATGTACTACTGTAGTCCGTATGAGTCCGTGATGTTCACTGTTTCAATGTGCACTGTACATCGTAATGTTTCACATGCCATGGTGCTGACGCGCATTTCTGTTGGGAGGGAGCTGCTGTGAAACCTTGTGCCAAGCTCTGTATCTATGTTCATTTCAATGGAATGTGTTTGGGTTATGTGCTCTGCTCAAGGACTTTTCCCGCAGATCATCAGGAGCCGTTAGGAGCACCTGGGGTTGTGAGCTTGGGAAGATTCTACAGGGAGAGGGATCTCATTTGCACCGAGGGTTTTTAGTTTGCATTTGGCACGCTTTTCCCATTCTCAGCTTTCTTTGTGATCCTGCACACTATTCTTTAATAAATCAGGTATCTTTGTGATCCTGCTTATGAGTCTGATGGTGTTTAGAACAGGCAATCCTTGCAGAGTCTTTAGGATGCTAAAGATGAGGGAGCTTCCAAGGACTTAAATCTTCCATATTCCCAACCAGCATTTCCAGTTATTGGAGCTGAAGTCCAGTGTAGCTGGAAGGTGGTGGGTTAGGGAAGGTTGGTGCAGCAGGAGTGGAAAACTAAGTCAAATGCCATGTTCCTTTGGGATGAACTACTGTATTCCGAAAATGAATACTTGCAGTGAGTGGGCTAGCGTTGGGCAGATCAAAGAGATTTGCAATATGGAGGCTATCGTTCTGACTTCCTTTTAGAGAAGTTGAAAGGATTTCTTGAAGTAATATAAGAAAATAACTTTCTACATCCTGAAGTGCTGAAGTCAACACTAGGTGTTTAACAGCTAAATAATAACGGACACAACTTGCGAGTTCTCAAGGGCGTTTGTAGCTTGGTTATCGCTTTATTGGCAATAGTATTGCATCGAGGTCTCTTTCTCTCATCTGAAATCCTCCCCAAAATCTGGATTTTTGAAGAGATTTTTGCAGAACGGTGCAGGGCAGGAAAGAAAATGAAAGAGAAGATTGTTCTTGCCATTAAATCTGACACAATATTGTCCGTAGTGTTATATATCCGTTTCTTTAATGTGGGAAAATTCTTTTTCAAAGACTGAGGACTCTTGACTCCCTTCTGAAGGTTTTGGCGTCCTGGTATACGATTCTTGAATTGTGTACTTCTTACTGTTCCTCCAAGGGATTGCTGCATGAAATAAAGGCATAGGTCACTGCTACTTCATGCTCGTTTCTTTTTACCTTCAATACCAGATCACATTTCAGCCAAGGAACAGCTGGTAAAAACAGCAGTGGAAACTCACATACATTCACACTTGCTTTTCTTAATTCCAGTCCTGCCCTGCCTGCAAATGTGAAGAAGTCACATTTATACTCACCGCATGCATTCTTCTGTGGTCTGCAAGGGGCTTCCTTGGCCTTGGGCCTGTTACTCTCAATGGTTTGATCAGAAGCATCATTTTCTACATTATGGAAGGAGAACAATGGGGTGCAGACGATTAGTCCAGATATCTGTGTGACGAGGCAGAACTAGGGTGCATACCTATAATGTCCTTGTATGCTTACTTGGAAGGAAGCCTCATTAAATTCAATGGGGCCTACACTCAAGTAAGAGGGTATAATGACTGTCCTACCTCCAACACGTTCTTGAGCCAGGCATCCTAATTCACAGCTGAAATCTTTTTTCCTAATGCTATCATATTACCCCTAGGTTTAATATAGGTAGTCCTTGACTTATGTCCATAATTGGGACTGGAACTTCTGTCACTAAGCGAGGTGGTTGTTAAATGAGTGATGCCCAATTTGGCTACCTTTTTTGCCATGCCGTTAAGCAAATCACTGTGGTTGTTAAGTGAATCACATGGTTGTTAAGCGAATCCAGCTTCCCCCATTGACTTTGCTTGTTGGAAGCTGGCTGGGAAGGTTGCAAATGGCAGTCATGTGACCCTGGGACACTGCAGCCATCGTATATACATGCAAGTTGCCAAATGCCTGAATTTTAATCATGTGACTGCAGGGATACTGTGACATTCGTAAGTGTGAGGACTGGTTGTAAGTCACTTTCTCAGCACCACTGTAACTTTGAATGGTTACCAAATGAATGATCGTAAGTCGAGGACTACCCGTACAGGTTTAAATCTGACTGGCACTTGTGAACAAGCTTATTGGACTTTTTAAAATCTGCCAAATGAATTCAGGAAAGGGCAATCAATCATTGTGGGAGATAAGGTCAACTGTACTCTGAAGATAACTGAGGACCAGCTTGCTCTGAAAGCGCTTTCCAAGGTCTTGAAGTACCGCAAGAAAATTTGTGGGTGCTGAAAACAGGTTTTTAGAAAGTTTGGGGCTGGTGGGTGGGAGAAGAACCCATCCCAAATATGCATTAAATTATTCTTTTGCCCTGTTACCGTTTTTCCAGTCCCTATGTGCTTTGCATAGCTTCACAATGAAGAGAAGGACCATGATCAAGAGGGCAAGAAGGAGTAAAGACACAAGGCCTGGAAACAAAATGTTGTCTTTTCTCTCCACAAAGCCTTTGGAGATCACATCTGTTTCTGTTTTGGAAAAAAGGGAAAAGAAAAACATTTGAGTTTTGATGTCTGTAGGTCCTGTTTCCTCGCAGCAAAATATTGGCTTTTGGAGAGATGGGAAAGCAGAATTCTCCACCAGTTGAGCTTCCATGGAGAAAGATGTCTGGATCTACCACCCCAGCCTTCTGCAGCTTGCTATTTCCTAGAAGGTTCTGGACTACGCCACCCATCATTTGAAACCTGCATGGCCAATTAATAAGAACAGTATGAACCCATCTGGAATGTGCTCTATTTTGTTTTGGCTTAGCGTCTGAACCCAAATTATGATTTATAGTTTAGTGTGCTGAGCAAACCTAGACGGGAAAGAGTATTTATTTATTGCAATATATAATCCCATGCACACACAAACTTTTATAAGTTTTTATAAGTTGAATGCACTTAATTCCAGGAAGTTGAATAGAGAAATACAAAAAGGGTGTATCTTTCAAGTGAAAGAAGAGGAAAACAGTCATTCTGCGGACACTGGAGAATTATAATTCATTGGGAATAGCTCCCTTGCTAAGTTCAATTCTATTGAAACTCTCCAGAATAAGTTTATTAGAGCCATATTGATGGCACCAAAATGTCTTAAAAATGCCATCCTTAGGGTAGAAATAGGTATAGTTTCATTGGATGCCAGAGCATGGTTCCTTCTTTTGATCTTCTGATTAAAGCTAATTATGTTGCCTATAGGTTTAGCCCCACTAATATTTAGAGATCATTTTAAGTCATCTTGGCTAAAAAAAGCCTTAGACACAATTAAATCCTTGGGCTTCTCTACGGAAAGTCTGTGCTCATTAGGATATGATAACGCTAGAACCACCCTGAAACAACGAATTTGGGATATAGATCTACAAACAAATTTAAGTAAGGTGCTACACCCCAATATCCGCCAATTGCTTCCGGAAGGGCTCGTTCCAGCTTCTTATCTATCATCTATCATAATTTTGAAGTTTCATAAAGCTTTTACTTTAGCCAGGCTGGACGCACTGCCCTCAGCAGTCCTTTTCGGACGTTTTAAAGGTACTCCCATGCACCTTCGGCTATGTCCACATGGAGACGGTTCAATAGAAACCATAAGCCATATGCTATTATATTGTTCCCTATATAAGGACTCTAGACAGAGCCTTATATATCCATTACTGAAGAAATTTCCCGGTAGGGAGAGTGACTTCTACCTAACGTTACTTCTTTCAGATAAGGACCCGAACGAATCCTCCCAGGTTGCCCAGTTTTGTGCTACTTTCTGCACAATACGCCACACCATCACGTAGATTTGGCATTTTTAACATAGTCTTTCGTTTTAATTCATTTAGCATTTTTATTTTTAAACAAATTTTGGATCACAGTATATTGATTGCTTTTGTTTTTACATGCATACATGTATTAATGTAAAATTGTTATTACGTATAGTTCATTGTGTCTGGCCTTAGGGCTGTAATAAACATAATTGCTTGATTGGGCAAGGGAAAGCTAGGTTTGTTTTAAGGTAAGTTTAGGACTCTATCGCTAACTATATTCCTTCATCATCTTCCTTATCTATCTATCTATCTATCTATCTATCTATCTATCTATCTATCTAATTTATCCCCGCCCATCTCCTCCCATCGGAGGCCCATCTCCTCCTTAACCTGAGCCCTTCCTACTGGTTGGAAACTCTGTGCCAGCCAGCCTGGGGAATCAGATCAGGAAGGAGAATAGAATATTGAAAGTATACCAGTTGGACATTAGGAGTAATGTGGGGGCAACTTACGATTTCTTGTCCAAACTGCTATATCCGTACTTGGGAATGGTGTTTGTGTGGTTGAGTTTCCTTCTGTTACATGGAATATTGGATTGGATTCTGCTGAAGTGATAAAAAAACAGGGTTATTGAAATGCCAAGAGAAATGCAACTGATATAATGGAGAATAGCTTGAAGCAAGTTGTAGGTGATGCACAAAAATATCAAAGAGAATCAATGTCATGGTCTTACCATTGGTGGCATCAGAACTCTGAGTTGCTGCATCTGTGTTTGGGGACAGTGTTGGAATACTAACAGTTTCTTCTGTTATATTTTGCTTTTGTTCTGAATTTGGGGAAAAGGAAACAATGCTATTAATGCCCAAGCATATCATGTACAAAGGTCAGAACATAAGACTCCTACTAGATTAGAAGAAGATCCATCTAGACCAGATGTGGCCTTCTAGATAATGTTGGATTACAGCTACATTATTACACATCATTATCTGTACTAGGTAGGGCTGATGGAATATGCCTATGCCTATGTACAGAATCACAGAGTTGGAAGGGGCTTTTTAGGTCATCTAGTCCAGCCCTGTGCTCAGGGCATGATCTACAGGAACAACCTTCCAGCCTTTCTTTGAAGACCTGTAGTGAGGGAAAACTCAGCACTTCAGGGGGCAGCCTGTTCTGTTGGACTGACAGCTAGTATAGTCAGGAAGTTTCTCAAAAGATGAATGTGTATTGTTTCTACTGATGTTTTTAAATGATGTTTTTATCTTGTTTTTATTCTCTATTAGCCATCCAGAGTCACGTGTTCGAGATGGGCAGCCATATAAATTAAATTAATAAATTATATATAAATTTAATTTATTTGACTGCCCATATGTACACACACACACACACACAAATAAATGCAGAAATAAATCTTGAATCATCAAGTCATAATTCAGTAGCTTAGGCAGTGAATTTCATGAAATTAATAACAACAACATACATATATATCTGGATTTTTCTCTGAGAATTCAAGGTGGCATTCATAAAATCTCCCCTCATTTTAACCCCACAATAACAACCTTATAAGACAGCTGGTCCATCTTCCAGTGAGCACCATTATCAAACAGGACCTGAAGCTCTTGAACTTCCATCTCTTTCTTTTCTCTGTCTTTTATAAAAGGTCTGATTGATATCACACTGGATAACATGAAATAAGCTGCTTGTGTTACCTTATCAATAGAAAATTAGTTAAAAATCGGCTATGGATGCCTTGTTAAATTATTTTTAACATACCATTGGTGGAATTAGTCTGCAGAGTTGCTACCTCCGGAGTCAAGCCGGTGGTCAGTGTACTAGAACTTCCTTCTGTTGTGTTGAATATTTCCTCTGAATCTGTGGAAGTAAAGAGAGAAAGATTATTCCCTTCATGTTCTGGGGAAATGTGTATTCCAGTATTGATATACTATCAACCAACAGCTTTGTTGTGCTACATGTGGGACTTCAAGGAGAAATCTCAGCTGACAACTCCAAATATTGTCAGAGAGGAAGCAAATTAAAGCTATATTTTTCTCTGTGTTATGCCTACTTTATAAAATTCCATTCTGCATCTTTTGTTGACACTCAACGGCCCTAACGTTTCAGCCTTCCCTTGTAGCTTTTTCTATTTTTCTACAGGCTACTTAAATGGAGATGAAGCACGGCAAGAAAAAACTCCGTATTACTGAAAGCTTTTCACTTCCGTTCAAGGAGGGATCAGAAAAGTCAAAATGCCGACCACAGCCATGGGATTGTATGCCCTGCCTTTTTTACCTACCCCCTCTTGATTTTTTTTTGACCCCCCTCCCTGCTTCTATTTCATCTTAGCGCAGCTTCTGATTAAAAATAAATAAATAAATAAAAGAGCTGGGGACATTGGATACGGGATTTGCGGTTGAATTAACTGTGTGCAAACTTGCTTTAAACATCTGCCTCGTAGCATGATTAATTAGAGGTATATATTGTACTTGTGTAACGATGGGGGTGTTCCGGAGTTCCCCTGCCAAAGTCAAGTGTAGTTGGAACGAAAGCTGGAATAAATCCCCATGGGAATAAAAGAATACATGAATTCAAAATGTCTGGTTTCTTTTCACGTGTAACAACCATGCTTTGAGAACCTTGGAGAAGGACCTTTGCAAGATCTCGAGGTCATCTAGTGAAACGGACCAGGAGGGAGCTCAAGTTTCCAGCTATTAAGGTAAGTAATTTGCTGTAAGCCATTTGTTTGATTCTGATTGATTGGGGTTAGCATGTCAGCAAGTTTGTCACTGTGGTTTGCAAAAGCTGGTTTACAGCAAGGAATGGGCTGGTATTCTGGGGCACTCTCATCTCTCAATTCAGCAGTGCAGAAGTTGTTAACGGCTGGCAAAGTTTCCTATAAGGCATAGTAAAGGTAAAGGTTTCCCTTGACGTAAAGTCCAGTCGTGTCCGACTCTAGGGGGCGGTGCTCATCTCCGCTTCAAAGCCGAAGAGCCGGCGTTTGTCCGTAGACACTTCCGGGTCATGTGGCCAGCATGACGACACGGAACGCCGTTACCTTCCCGCCGAAGCGGTACCTATTGATCTACTCACATTTGCATGTTTTCGAACTGCTAGGTGAGCAGGAGCTGGGACTAGCAACAGGAGCTCACCCCGCCACGCGGTTTCAAACCGCCGACCTTCCGATCGGCAGCTCAGCGATTTAACCCGCAGTGCCACCGCGTCCCTCCTATAAGGCATACTGGGCCTGAAAACGGTTGGGTAATTGCTAAGAAGGTTGTCTTCATCCTGTTTATCTTTGGAAGAAAAATTCCACCCTGCCCTCCAGCTCTCCACTTACTGGCATGTTCCAAGTGCATAGTTGTAGTCAAATTCCTTTTTCCTAGGGCTTTGTGGTGTATCACGCAAGAAATGACAGAGCCCTGGGGGAATGCGTAGATGGTCAAGTTGCTTACTGAATGGAACTTTTTGGCTTCTAGCTGGTGTTGGGTGTCCCCTAAAATGCATTGAGGAATGCAAGAAGGAATAATAATAATAACAACAAAATAATCATAGTCATAACAAAATAATGATAATGATGATGATAATAAATCCAGTCTAAACATCTGGTTGACTGTGTGACCAGCCATAATCATTTCTTCAAAGTTTCTTAAAATGCCTTTGGAAGAGGAAGAACAAAAGCAGCTGATAGGTCTGAATCAGTATATACCACTGCTAAAATCCAGTTTATTATCAAATCACATCTGTTGGTTGGAGACAAATGTTTTGATTACAGGAGACAATCTTTATCAATATGCATGATTCTAATAATAATGATAAACAATTACCACATTTGAGATCTAGGATCCAAAGGCAAAGACTTGTACAGCCTGCATGTATTCCTTTATGCTGTCTTAACAGGTTAGTGTAATTTTTTTCTCCCCATTTAGTTATTCAACTATTTTTATTTTTTATTTTACTCGCTTTTAAGGATTAATGTTCTATGTTGTTTTTGTTGTATGCTGATCATAAATCAAATTCATTGCTAATATAGTGGAACCCACTAGTAATTAAATAAACTAGCAATTTGATTTTAAAGCAGGTAATTGCTTGGCATTTTCCAGTGTTATTTAAGAAGGGCTATTCAAAGGCAAGGGATATTCCAGAAAGAAAAATAAGTTATTTGAAACATACCAAAGATTTCCATCCCATTCTGTAGCAGCCAAGTAATCTGAGGGGCAGGCCAGCTGCCTTCAGTGGAACACCTTAAGACAATTTTTTCTTCTGTGTGGTCTACTGTAGTCCTCAAAGCTTCCAACAAAGGTTTGGAAGGAAGGGCTGTAAAAAGAAGATAGTTCCTTAGTTTTTTTTTCCCTTTGTCGTATTTTTTCACTTTTTTGCAATAGCACTTTTTAATGTTTTTTTCTTCTTGATAGTATATGTATCTTTATTATTTTTATTGTGTTTCCTTTTTCTTTTTTTGTTATTAATTAAAAAGCAACGATAAACAGATAGATAGATCATTAGATTGTAGTCCTCTTATTGGAATTTTATCTGAGGTGAACAGGATTGGGATTTTTGACCCCTAAGAAAAAAGAGCTACAGCTTTCTACTTACCCCATCCATATAGTTGGAGGTCAGATGTAAGATGAACTCCAGTCATGCAAATTATCTGTAGAACTATCAGCATTCCCCTTCCCTTAATCTTCTGATCTGGTCCAGAGAAGTTTCAAGATTTTTGCTTCAGTTTAAGTCAACCGCAACAGCTGTCCAATCCTGGACAAACTGTGCTTAGTCTTGACTGTAGCTTAGGAAAACCAATCAATTTCAGACTATGGTTTATAATCTTGGTTTATTTCCCTAAAGCATTGTTCAGATTATACACAGTTCCAGAACTGGATTTGGGAATCAATGATGCTTAATTGAAAGCAAGACCAAGGCTCCCAATATCCTCTGTACCAGATCAGATTTAGCTACTAAACAGAAAGGCTAAAGACCCACCGGGAAAAAACTAGTAAGCTTTTAACAGTTGAGGACAGAAAAGTGCAGAGTACAAAAATACCATTTTGATTGTTTCTAAATTCTATGCCAGTGCTTTATTGGTGACTGTATCCTAGTTGGTTTTCATTGTTTATCTGCTGGGACCCCCACTGCCTGTTTTCTGCACATTACCTGGTAATCACCAATATCTGAAAGCTGGAGGCTATCCTTACCTGGACCTACTAGGGGTGGGACAGAGAACCTTCTCTCTTGATTGTTGCCTATGAGGAGAATGACCAGATCTACGACCGGTACATCTCCTCGGGCAATGGAGACTTCACACATATTAAAGTAACTTCAGCCACCCACATCCTTGTATCAGGAAGAAGTCTCCCACCAAAGGGGGGCTACATCTGGGTCTTGAACACAGGAAACTGCCATGTCCAAGTTTGATTCAGACAGCACACTAAGCCATAATGTGATTTACTTGGTTTGGTGGTGTGTAAACTCAGTGTGTCACCTTATACAGCCTTGAGTGGTGCAGAGTGGTGGGTGGCAGCATTGCAACTGAAACCCTCCCCGCGACCTGAGTTCAATCCTAGCGGAAGCTGGATTCTCGGGTAGCTGGCTCAGGTCAACTCAGCCTCCCATACTTCCTTCCGAGGTCAGTAAAAGGAGCACCCAGCTTGCTGGGGAAGGTGAAAATTGGGGAAGGCAATGGCAAACCACCCCGCTCTATAGTCTGCCAAGAAAACATTGTGAAAGTGGCATCCCTCCAAAGGGTCAGATGTCACTCCGTGCTTGCACAGGGGACCTTTTGCTTTCACCTTTCACCTTTGCTTTCAGTGTATTATTGTTTAATCAATAGGCCCATTTTTAATTACATTATGGACTGCAGCTATATGTGAGACTATATTGTCCATGCAGGCCGGCAGCAGCTCTCCAGAGTTTACACAATGCGTTCCAACCTTACTGCAGATTCTGGGGACTGAAGAAGGAGCTTCTGCAGGCATAGGTGAATTATGTCCCCTGCCCTGCTCAACAACTGCCTATGGTTCAGCTGAAAACTACCCTTTTCATCTCCACAAGCCATCCTCCACCGAAAGGTATGAGTTTCAGATCTTACCAAAAACTGTAACGTTCACTAGTTTGCTTCCAACAGTCCTGCTGTAGTAGAGACATGTGTACAGCCCTTCATCATGTACTGTTATGTTGGAAAGGCGAATGGATAATGCACCCTTTGAGTAATGCAGGAGTGTATACCTTCCACCTCTTACACCTGCTTAAAAGAGAGAAAATGTACACACACAAACAAATGGATAAGAATGCTCTGAAAACTTATTCTTCCAAGCACTGTACTGTTTCTGTCTCAAAATGAAGGGGTAAACCTAAACATGGACTGGACATGTTAGCAAGGCAAGGCAAGATCATAGAAGTCACTTGTACTGAAAATGAGAGGCTGTCAAAGCAAGATGACGGTGGATGACCTCAACTTCCAAAGCTCTCCAATTAAGAGACTGTTGCCATCTTGGTTGTGAGAGGCTCAACTAAAATCCACTTTATCCTCTCAGCAGTTGGTGTGTCTCAGCCAGTGTGTCCTCCTTCCTTTTGCTCTTTGCAAAGATGATTAAGCAGTCTCACTAGCTCATAGGATTTGTGGGACTGTCCACTGCTCCTGAAAAATTGAATTAAAGTTGTCTCCCTCCAGTTGGATCCAATTCCTCCTGGTGACTTCATGTCCACCTTGTTTCCTTGGCAACAGTACCAGATTTGCCATGGCCATCCTCTCTGATATTTTACTTCCCCCTGATTCTATTTTTCCTGGGCTTGGAGTAAAGAGAGGGAGAAACAGTCTGATATGTTCCAGGAGCCACAGAAAGTGGACATGGCTTCATTGAGGCTTAAATCCTAGTAGAGGGCTTTCAGGCCAAGGATCTGTCAGCTCTGAGGTAAAAAAGGAAGACTCTTGTTTGGAACTTTCCATGACTTATCCATGTACCTGAGGACAGAGGCCCTAAGGCCCACTGAAGTCCTTGGCAGTATGTGGGTACATACATATGGACAGAGACATATTGAAACTCTACAGTCTGTAAGAGAAGCAGCTCTCAGGGCCCCACATCCCAATGTAGTGACTGTTTTTTCCCATATAAACATATTCTGATAACTAGAAAAGATTGTTCTCAGGATAGCTCTATTTTTGAAGACTGCAGGGTGAAGATAGATAATAGGATTTCCTTAGCTGTAGTATCCAAATTGTAGACTTTCTATACAGGACATGGATCTCTCTCTTCCTCCTGTCTCCCTCCTGTCTTTTTATGCTCCAAACTTTCGAATAAGTTTGTCTGGAAATCTGATTTTATTTTATATTTTCTGGCATCCCCACTGTGCTGCTTTTATCCCTTTTTTAATGCTTTAATTTTTGTGTATGAGTTGTTGACTTTGAAAATCTCTTGCATGAGATCAAAAGGCTAAGTTGAATAATTTCAATAGCTCAATCTATTAGCTATTGAAAGAGAAATAATTTTAATTCCAAGGGGGGGGGGGAACCCAACACATTGTTTGAAGTATCAAAAACTTGCTCTCTACATATAGCATATTGGTACAATGAGATAGACAGATGATAGATGATAGATGATAGATAGATGATAGATGATAGATGATAGATGATAGATAGATGATAGATGATAGATGATAGATGATAGATAGATAGATGATAGATAGATAGATGATAGATAGATAGATGATAGATGATAGATAGATAGATGATAGATGATAGATGATAGATAGATAGATGATAGATGATAGATAGATAGCTCTCCCTATCTATAAATATATACCTCCATAAAAACCAATAAATGCTTGCCCAGGACAGAGCTGGACATCAACACAACTGAACAACATGCAGAGTGTTCTCTTGTAGAAGGGAGTGGAGTGGTCACCTTTTAAATAATTTAAAAAAGAGAGAGAGAGAACTGTAGGTGCAGTGATAAAACTACTAGAATTGCTCTATTTCCACATCCTAACCACAGCATGGAGATCTTTGTGGCTTCAGCTTCCTGCATGAGAAGAGGCAGGTCATGGTGTGAAAATGAACTTGTGTCAGTGTATTACACTTCAAAGCCCAATAGGAAAATCCGCTTCTTGTCTCCTTCCAGAGGAAAAGATTGTTTGTGCCACCAGTTTCATCCCATGCTTACCTACCTTGCCAGGCATTAAAAAATATTGCAAAACCAAGGGGATCCCTCCATTCCAGAGCTGAGCTGTTGCCTTTATTGTTAACACAGTGGAGATCCAGATTCTGTCCTTCCTCTAAGCTTAGACGTTCAATTGCAACCTCAGAAAAAGTCCCTAGCAAAGAAAATGATTTGTAAAGTGTCACTGCAGGGAGGCCCAGAATTTGGATCCTTTTGAGTAAAATAGAATACCACCCTCCTATCTACCCACTACAGAATTACCATGTTCCTCCAATCTCTTGGGAAAACATACATTTGACACAGTATGTATTTTACTCTCTCTTTCTCTCTCTCATAAACACACACACACACACACACACAGAGTATTGTGGCTGAATTCTCATTTTTCACTAAGACATAATATACATTGACTGGATGTAGTGGCTTGTGTAAACCCAGCCAATTATTGGTTTCCTAAAAAAGAATTTACCCAAAGGCACTTAAACACATCATGGTTTAGTCCAAAAGCTGATGCCAAGCAGCATCTCCAATCTCATTTATTATAAAAATGTGTAGCCCCCACCCCACTCATGAGATTCCAAGCAGTTTACAATAAAAGAACATTAAAAACACCCCATTTATCCCTCAACCCCCTCCCAATTAAACCCGTATTTCCAATTAAGCTAAAACATGTAACCCCAATCCAAGTTCTAACAAAACAAAAGGTAAGAGAGGGTGAACCAGCCCGGTGTGGCTGCTGAATATACCCATCCCAGGGCTGTTTTCATTGTGTCTTTGTGCTTCATTTCCCCCACCTAAAATAATGCTGTACTTCTGCAAATGCTGGAGTTTCCCTAAGCTTGTTGATACCTCCTCCTTATCTGTGAATAAGGTCACTGTGGCTACATCAGGAAAGTGAGTTATTATTGTCCATGTAGGATGGAATAAAAAAGTTCCAAAGTGCTCATACTAAAGTGAAACTTTGTCAGATTTTCTCTTGGGGGCTAAAAGGCAGCATTTGTGGTCTTCCTGCGGACGTTTTTTCAGCTTCTCTGTTTCCTGCCAAAGCTTGAGCAGGCCCCCAAGAGGTGTGTTCACAAACTATCAAACAAGGCCAAAAGGAAACATGCACATGCTCACACAAACAGAGATCAGGCTCCAGAATCAACTCTGCATTTTCTTTCCATTTGAGGTAATAGAAAATCGAAGATGAAGAAATGCAGTTGGCGTGGTTGAAATACATTTAAATACATATCTTAAATGGAACTGAGTATATCGGAGAACAGTAAATGGGAAATAACTCACTTCCACCACATTTGGCTTAGCCTCCTCCCACCCAGCCACCCACCCAGAATTCCCAGGTTGGTTTCAGGCGTTACTCTAAGCCAGGGTTCTCCAAAGTGGTCAATGTCGACCCCCCAGGGTTGATGGGACTGTCCATTATTGTTGTTATTGTTATTATTATTCATAGTACTATTAGTTACAGTAGTATTTATGAAATTATTGTCATATAATAAATGTTTGGGGGCCAATGAACAATCTGAAACGAAACTTCATGAAGGGGTTGATGATCTGAAGAGTTTGGGGATCCCTGCCCTAAGCTATAATGTAGCTTGATGATTTTGTCCCTTAGATCAGGGTTCCTCAACCTTGGCATCTCTAAGCTGTGCAGACTTCAACTCCCAGAATTCCCCAGCCAGTAAAGCTGGCTGGGGAATTCTGGGAGTTGAAGTCTGCACAGCTTAGAGTTGCCAAGGTTGAGGAACCCTGCCTTAGATGAATCCAGCCAACGTAGTCAACTGGGGCTTCCACAAATGGTTTAGGGGAGCACAGCAAATGGTGACCTATTCAACAAGAAGCTCAACATCTTCAAGACTCTACAGTTAATGTTCATCCCAAACAGCCTCCAAGATAATATAAAATAAAATAAAAATCTGATCCTCCATTTTTCTGTGACGCATGACTGAGGCTTTGGTCCATGCACTTAATTTTCTTCCACACTGAAGTAGCAGCAATTGTTAGATGAGCTGCCTAAACTTGTAGGAGTTAGGGCTCGGAAGCATCCTGCTCCTAAACATGACTGTCGCGAGGCTCTATTCTTACCTACCCCCATTGTTCAATTACATCTGTGGATTCAATGTTCCACACTTTCCAAAAGCTGGATATTCAGATCCAAGGAATCCTTTTACTTTTATATCCTGCTATTATATTAGAACTAGAATTAGATGGGCTGTATTTTGCTGAGGACCAGTCAGCAACCCCTGAACCTGCTCCTGACTGGATCATGTTCCAACAAATTATATTCTGGATTTGACCATTCTGGTTTCCTGGAAGAAGTATTGCTTAAGAAGGACTTACACTGGGCACACAAGTCGGGGATCACCATGGTAATGCTGCAGGGGTGGAGATTCCCAAAGAATGTTACAAGGCAGTGTCCAGTGAACTCATCCCAGCTAAAGAAATACAGGGAGCATAACTGAGTGTTGTGACCCTTGCTTTGTATATGGAAGAGCCTGTATTTCTTGGTACATCAGACTAAATGGACCAAAGATCTGACTTAGCAGTTGGGTTCCTGCATCATACTAAGCCATGAACTGTTTGAATCATGACTGATTGAACACAGTGGTTTTGCTAGCTTTACACTCTGCACTCAGCCATAACTCATGGCTTACAGTCCACCAGAACGGGATTCACGCAACATATTAAGTGAAAGCGCAACAGACAATTCTTGTGAGAACCCAAAGAAATTCCCACCACCACCACCACCATCCCAAGAACTCCCAGCAAGGAGAAAATGAAAAGGACAACCAAATGACCCCGATGACCTCATTCTTCCAAAGAATCTTCATACCTGAGGACAGTCCTTGCAAAGAAGCTACCACCAGCTGGCCCTACTCCCTGCAGACCATGGAAAGTCAGCCTGGTTTCAGCACACAGCCGCGGGAGGTGAAGCAGACCTGAGACTGTTCCTAAAGAAGCTGCAGAATCCACTACCAAATGCCGCTTATCTTGAAGCCACAAAGATATCCTGGAACTGAAAAATTTGGCTTTGAACCCGAAGCAGCTGCTCTGCTGTTACGTACCTCGCAGTGACAAGAAAGCCAGCACCCAAACCTGGAGAAGGGAAAGCATCTTGAGGTGATGCCTATCAGCTTCCTCTCCACTTCCGATCTCAGGGGCTTGCCGCTGGCTTCTCCTTTTCAACAGGGCAGCAACGTCATGTACCATGACTTCATCGGTGACGGGTCGGCCCTCTTCCCTTTGATTACTTCCCCCAGATCTTCATACCCAGCAAAGGGGCAACTGTCCTCCAAGCTTGTATGTGGGGAAGTTTGCACCTCTCTTTTTAGGGTGTTCTAGGATTAACTTCGTTGGGGCCAGCGCTGGAGAGCAGCTCAGCTACCAGCTCTTGAAAGGTTCACGGTGTGTGCTTCACATGGCTTCCCTGTGGGTACAGCCCCAAATTGACTCTCATCTCATACAACTCGGACAAGCCACGTTGCTCTTCTGCAGAACAGGTCAGCTGCTAGTTCCTTAAGGGGGTTTTGTCTTTATGAATCACAGTGCTCCACCCCCCCCCCAAAAAAAAGGTCAGGGACAGCCTTCAAAGCAGCCATGTCAACCTTGCCCTAACACTTTGGTTTAGTTTGCACAAATGTGTGTTGCAAACCACTTCTTCCATTGTTTTGCCCATCTACTTGGTTTGGCATTTCATACGAACAGGTGAAGATTTCCCAAGATCTTCCCAGACCTAATTTATACCCTAAGATGCACCTACAGATCGATTCTGCTGCCAGCACACCCCTCCAAGTAGTGCTCCCTAATTGCTCCTGTTGTTCAGTTTTTATTCCATGTATTATTTCACGCCTTAGGCATGGAAGCCAGCTGGGTGACCTTGGGCCAGCCCTTCTCTCTCAGCCCAGCCCACCTCACAGGGTTGTTGTTGTGGGGAAAATAGGAGGAGGAAGGAGTATTAGTTATGTTCACCATCTTGAGTTATTTATAAAAATAATAAAGGCGGGATAAAAATTAAATAAGTAAATTAAATAAATAAATAAACATTGCATTACATTAGCTTTCTATTGCTATTTATGGACTTCAGTGTTTACAGGAAGTGAGCTGAAGAAAATGTGACCATCCTTGCAGATAGGAGATATAAATGCTCCTGCACCTTGCAAAGCAATTGTCCTAACAGTCAGAAATCACGCGGAGACGAGGAGTAGGTCTCTAGTGTTTATTACTGCTACATAAAACAGAATCCTAACAAACTGAAGAAGCGTGGGAAAACCCAGACAGATAAACCCCAAAAGTTAAGGCGGGTCTGATCTATGTCTCTTTGAATGGCTGCTTAATTCCTCAGTACTACGCATGCGTTTTCCCACCTGGATAGAGGCCCCCTCCTGCTCGCCATCAGTACTCATGACAGCGGTGGATTCTTGTCAGCTCCCCAAAAACTGAAAATCAGAGTTATTGGATGATTCAGCACAAATTCTAACCATGTCATTTTAAATCCCTTTGAGGGACTCACTCCCTAATAAACTTCATGGAATTTGCAATTTCTGTTCCTTAGTATGATGGAAAAGGGAGAAAAATGTCCCTATCCATTTTTTTGTGCACAGGTCCTACGTTTAGAAAGGGGGAAATGTCTACCACATCCTGTTTTAGTTGTCCTTTCTGCCAAATTGGAAACCAACATGCAAACAAAATTGTTCCCATACCTTGGGGCCAAATAATATTTTGGAGAGACAGTTAAGAACACTTTTGTGGAAGGAAAAAAAAAAGTGAACACTTTGAGTGGTGTAGTTGTGAGAAATTGAGACGGCTTTCTTTTATTGAGATCAATGGTTTTTTTTAAAGTGACAAAATATGGAAGTTGAGCAGTAACAGAAATAAAATATAAGCAGCAATTATCCCCTTAAACACACACACGCACACGCACAACATCCACATCCGAGTGAAAAACCTGCAAAGGGGGCATAGGATTTTCCTTTCATACCATAAAACACTCCAAAACACTTAAAGCAACATTACAAAGGATGTTGCCTTATTAGCACCAATCCCTTTAACAGAAAATCTTAGTCCACTCCAAACTCCCTGGAAACTCATTTGAAAAAAAATGAAAACAAAAAACTACATCTGGTTGGGGAAAGGAGACTAGTGAGCCTTTCCCAAATATTCCCAAAATACTGTATATTTTTTGCATGACATTACTTAAGGATCCTTTCCTTCTCAATTCCCTGAATGGAGCAGTTTCTTTTTCGTAGAGGCATGCATCCTTAGAAGCAAGCCCTGCCACATTTGAGAAGTCTTCCTCCCAAATCAGTGCATGGTCGCTAACATGCGAAAAAAGCTGCTTGGTGGAAAAATGGGCATCCATCCACCTATCCGTACGTAAGAGTCAATCATAACAACTGAATAAGAACCTGGAATATCTACTCAAACTTAGCAAACAAGTTTTGATGCATTAAAATTGACCTATCCTGGGGATCCTACTCCGACATGTTTTGTACAGTACATCATTAAGTGTTAACAACTTGCAAGCTGTCAGTGCAAAAACAATCCCCACCCCAATTAAATACATATCAGTCACCAATATTTTGGCTTTGATTGTCAAACACTGTTCAAATATCACTAAGACTCTTCCAGAGAAACGGGCCTGAAGAAGCCAGACTCTCAGTCATTTTTAGAATATCTGTACATAGCCAAAAATATTTTAAATTACATATGTATATGTATATATATATATGTATGTGCGCATGTGTGTGTGTATATACATATGTATACATTTCCAAAAATACTAGCAGCAACCAACTGCATAATACAAGGCCTGCAATTGCTTTCCTGCTATCAGCTTCAACTCCTCAACTTTTCACTATACATCCCTGGTTAAAAATAATGCTTTTTCAGAACGTCTTGCTTTCTTTTGCATGTAGAATGTACACACTTTAAGTCAATATACATATTGCACAAAAGGAGCTTTCCATCCGCTCAGGTTCAGTTCAATGCCCTATGCCACCCCTGGTGGAAACTCCTTTTTAGAGCAAAGCTCATCCTATACGTAAGATGCAAATTGCATTAACATTTATGCACGCTGGCCACGTGGCAGCTCTATTCAGGGCTGGCCAGCCCTACCCTTTGGCAGAATGCAGGGAGGTGCCAAACAAGGTTTGGAGGCGTAAGCTATGTGCCCAGTGAACCTACTTTGTGCCACCTAAACTAGTCTTGAGCCTTGAGGTGCAGTAGTGAATGACCATATCACCACTGTTGAAGAAAGATTTAACTGGCAGTTGGGTTGACTTTGGTACATGGAATGAAAGGGAGCACCATCTTGATCTTTACGTTGGGTAGCACAAGATTTGGGGTTGTATTGAAGCTGTTGACTGATCGTTCTGTCATTCAAGCCACTCACTGCACTAAGGAATAATGTATAAGCCATGGTTACCAAGTTAGTGTTGGCTTAACTTATTTGCAAGAGAGGATATTATCTCCTGGGGTCAATTTCATGGCTGGTGAAAATATCTATCTTAAGATGCTTATTGCCCCAACTAGAGACCAAAAAGATGCCTCCTTGAACTTGCCATAATGGCCTTGAAAGTAGTTAAAGGTAAAAGCTGTATTTTTAAGCTATCTAAATGCATGAAAAGTAGCCATTGCCCTTACATTTCTCAAACAATTTGATAAACAAATCATGATACCACTTTCCTCAATTTAACATAGCATTTAAACATATCTTAAAATGGCACAGAGAAACAGAGAGCTCTGCTTATTTGAATCTTAGGGACCCACATTTCTACGTATTCTGAACTCACATCTTCTGGGTACGCCCTTAACAACACAACCTCACTTATACCAAATTCTTATTTAATAGATTTTTCTGATTCTGTTAACATAACCTCCTCTCTTTAACTCCATAGTTCTTAGCCACCATGTTCACACCAGGACGCCAACAGGTACCATAATATTTTGAATACTCAAGATTACTCTAGAGCTTAATCCATTACTAGGTGTATCCAGGGCCAGATCCTGGATGTTTGGTGGGTTTACCTAAGAGCTGATCCATGTTTGGATCAGTCCCCCAGGTTAGGACTGCTAGAGTCCTGTCTCTCATAATGTCTCAGAGCAGTAGGCAGAAGATCTGCCATCTAAGGCAGTTGCCTCCCTCTGCCTCACGGTAGGACCGGCTCTGTGTACAAGATGAACACAGAAACAAAGAACTGTCGTCTGTTTCTTTGCAGAAGCCATTCTGAATGCTCATTGCCCCAAAACAAGATGGGGCCAATGTGCAAAAGGAACGAAACGAGACCGCCCATTCTTTGCGGATACCGATCATGAGTCAGAAGGGACTTGCTAAGTTTGAAGAGTTGATACTCCGATGAGAGGTGGTGAACCTTTCCACCAAAGTAGGGAAAACAATGGGGGAGGATAATAAATCATGAGAGAAAGGAATCATTGTCCTGCGAGCAAAATCCGAACTGGTTAAAAGCATACCTTAACAGCCACTTTTCTGAGAAATATTCATGATGGGGAAGAAAAAAGAAAAATAAATGGAAAGATCTGGCACATGTGGCTGGAGACAATGGCTTTGGGGGCCACATAACTGCATGTTCTGAGGCATGCCCACCCAACCCGGGTCATCCTGACCTGCATGGTCGACACTGTTGACTGTAACATCAAGAGGTGCTTATCATGGTCGAAATACACCATTCCAGATCAAGTAGCACAGAGCACGTTTTTCCAGTCTCTGACTAGAGAATTGTTTCTCTGGAGTTTTTCCAGTGTGGTGAGATAATATATTAATGTGCAAACAAGACTTCCCTGTTCAAAATCTTTTTTTTTTTTTTGCATTCTGATCCCTCTTGCTCGTTTCAAATATAGCTGAGATAACCCTGTCTCAACAGTGCTAGAACTAGATACTAGGGAGACAACACTTCTCTATTTTGACCAGAAAAATAATTTTCTTTCCACACACATCCCCCTGGGGAATGAGATCTTGCTGCATGTATGTAGAGAGAATAATGGACTAAAATATGGTTGCAGCGTACTTGATCCAAAGTGGCTCAGAACAAAATTCTAACAGTCAACCCCAAAAAATAAATGACTAACAAATGAAGTCCACAGTTTAGGACTTCGTTACTAACAATTATACAGAAGGCAGTGAAAACTAGTTTCTCTTCCTAGACCTTAATTCCATATTTAAAAAATTCTGGAGATATATATATATATATATATATTCACACATACATACATAGAGATATACATTAAAACTCAACGGCTTACATCAGAAAGCCATATCTGCTGGACAGAAGACTGTAGAGACAAAGAATGAAAACAAATTTGAATACATGTTATATTTTTCCACAATCCAAGCAGATGCCTATATTCGCTATTTTTTTCCTAGAAATAGAAATGCCGTTCTGTGGCAGATATGCTTGAGTGTTATTCTTTAAATCCTTTCCAAGAGTTGTGAGCGATTTTCTCCACTATCAGTATTTTCTAATTTTTGTTCGTTTAAAAAAAAACTCCAGTAGGTGAGATGTTCTCCAGTTTTTAAGAAAGCCCTCTCTTCTGTTATTCTGATCTCCCTTTTGGCCTTATTCTTGCAGCAAAGTTTCTCTCCAGTTAAAACCACCCGTTGGTCCATGAGTGAGTGGAAGGATGGGTGGATCAGTCAACTGCCAAAGCCCCGTGTCTCCAAGCTCTTCGCAACAGCAAAAGCCCAAGTATGGAATCTGGAATGAAAACCCAAAGGAGAGGAAACATCAGTGAGAGATTTGATGCCTTAGCTTAGAACAGTGGCTATCTCTTACTTTAAGCACTGCCAAGTTTCCTCTCTCAAACCCTCTTGGGAACATATATTCAGAACTTCAGAAGCAAAGTCTTGCCACTTAGGAGACCAAGCATAATTTTGGGGACCCCGGATGAGCTTGTAAAATGAGCTGTCTCTTGTGCGTATGACATGAGCCTTTCATTTGTACAGAATTGGTGCAGAACTTAAGACTCAGTTCCCACACTGGGCTAGGATGTGCTTGTATTTAACTTTTGCCTTCCTGTACTCATTAGCCAATTTTCTCTAAACTGTCCATCGTACTTCTTATACTCTTCCAAAACCTTGTCAAGAAGTGGCACGTCAATAACTTGATTTCAGTACAGTTTGTAGAATTACATTATTTGGCTCAGTCCAAATGCTCATGTTCGGAAGGGGAGAGGAGAAGAACTTTCAGCCATGCACTTTCTCCATGCAGTTCACAATGTTGTTTCAGGAGCACAGAAGCAATACATAGGCCTGGGTTGAAAATGCAAGTGCAGAGGAGAATGGAGGCTGAAATAACCTTTCCAAAATGCTAATTCGATAATGCACAGTCAGGATTAACTGCTCTGCAAATGTGTGTGCAAAACTTCACAGCCATGGTCAACTGATAATCAAAATGATGTACAAGATAATCACTTGCAAGCAATCTTCCCTGCTCATGTGATTCTTGGGCCTGCTGATGTTCAAACAATAAGCTTAGTGATCACGCACGACTGAATAAAGCATGTTTGGACTTGTAAGGAGATTTTCATCTCAGGACAAACAAAACAAAATCTAAAGAGCTTTATCTTGTTAGCATGTCAATCACCTTTCTGACCATCTGGACAAAGTCCTTTGAATTCTGCGGTGAGAGTCCTTGTAGCTGGCAAGTACAGGCCTCAAGGGAGGATGCATGTGCAACTATCAAAATGTTGTTACCTGCAGTAAAAAACAGATAAACACAGAATCCCATGGATTTAATTTTCCAGGGATGAGCTCTCTGTTGACAGAAACAAAGTCTTGACATGGGTTTGGTGGTGGTGGTTCTTCCAGTCCCAAACAGCACCAGGATGCTGTGCTTTTGAGTCGAAGAATAGTAGAGAAAATACAAGGGTTTTTTTTCCCTTACTGGTTCTTTGCCTACTTATAATCATTTTCTTCCTATCCTGCTTTCCCACAAACTCTGGTGGAATTTGCTTTCTCTCCTTCCTTTATTCAGCATGGCTGTTTCCACAAAGTGCCTTTCCCACCCAACCCAACGTAGAGGTAAAGTTGGAGACATTTGTAATGGGGGAAGAAAGCGGGTATCTAGTAATGAGTTGGGTTAATTCTTTGGACCAAAGAAGAAGAGTTTAAATCAAGATCAACAGTCATTGGGAGGAGATTAAGCAATAGTAAATTCTTATGTCATCGTTCACCAAGAGTCTCTCTTTACATGGCATGGGTCTTCTTATTTTTCTTAAATTTGTACAGAACAGAACAAATAGAGAGGTTTGCTTTTTGTAACTATTTTTTAAAAAGTGCATAGAGCCTATTACAATGTTCATGAGTTTCCTGTCTTAAAACAGGATGGTGGTTTTCCCCTCTGCCTCCCATTTACAGTCCTATCCTTCTCTATCTCGGGTGTCAGCGTCACATAGATCTGTTAATCTGGGGTGACCATTAACCTCTTCTTCAAGATGGAATTTTACTTGCCTTTAGCTTTGCATTCACTTAGGATTTCCTTGGTGACTTGGAAGCTCCTGCTGATGTATGTTTCATAGGATTCAGAAACTCCTAATTTGTTCACAGCTATATGAGGTCTGTGGAGGTTAAAAAAGAAACAGAGAAACCCAGGTATGGAAGAAAAGCTCAGTTACCGTTTTCTGTTATTTTATTTCTGCTTTTTACTGTTTTCCTATTATTTTGCACTGCTATTTTAAACTCCATTAGCTGCCCAGAATTGTGTATTGTGAGACAGTTGGCCATGTGAATTAAAATAAATACAAATAAATGTTGCTCCTACCTATAGGTCGTATCGACACTCAAACTGGCTGCAGCTAAATCAAGTGGTGGGATCCAGGCTGGCAGAGAATTCCCTGAAACCCATTTGGTCCACTCAAACAAGCCTGGCTCAACTCGAATCTTCAGGTTATTTTCTTCTTGCAAGCCTATTAATTGGTGCACAAGAAAGAAAAAGAAAGAAAAAGAAAGAAAGAAAGAAGGAAGGAAGGAAGGAAGGAAGGAAGGAAGGAAGGAAGGAGAGAGGAGAGGAGAGGAGAGGAGAGGAGAGGAGAGGAGAGGAGAGGAGAGGAGAGGAGAGGAGAGGAGAGGAGGCATAATGTAAAAAATTCATCTGAGGCCAAGGCAGGGCTCATAACGATGAATGCAATTTGCGAATCTTGGTGTTCCCCTTTTTATGAACTAATTTGGCATCTTTGCTCTCCTTCTTTATGAATAGCATGTTACGTGTGTAAATCGCAACACTGGCTGGGCTAAACATCTAGATCAACCTTTCTCAACCTTTTGACCCTGGAGGAACCCCTGAAATATTTTTTCAGGCCTGGGGGAACCCCTGCACATTCAGGCTCAGATATAGGCCAGAAGTTCCAAAATTATTAAATTTGTTTCATGTGTAGGCCTGGATATATGCATTAACAGCATTCTTAAACTAAAAATACAGAATGAAACTTACCTCTTTAATGTGAAGTTGCCTGAATTTGCAATATTTTTTTAAATAAATCGTGACCTCTCAGGGAACCCCTGGTGACCTCTCGCGGAACCCTAGGTTCCACGGAACCCTGGTTGAGAAACCCTACTCTAGACACGAATTTTACAGAAATGTGGGGGGACTAGTGATTGATTTCATCACTAGCATGAACTCAGTCATTGGTGGTCCCCAGGAAAACCAAAATCAACCAACCCAGTTACTTGGTCACACTGGCTTACCTTTCAGAATATGGTGCGCGGTCTGTACACAGCGCAGTGATGGGGAACAATAGATGTGGTGGATGACTGTGTTGCTTTCAAGAAGGGCCTCCCCTGCATGAAGACACAGGTTCAAAATAAAGGGCACAATGCTATGGGACTGTCTGCAACACACCAAGGACCATGTTGGCTCCTTAACATAGGAAAATGGTCACTTTGTATCCCTAAAAAGGCCCCCTTTCTCTCATTTAAAAAGCAAGGAATCTAACACTGGAAGTGAGCTAATATTGAGTCTGGCCAAAGAGAGTGAGCAGGGGACCTTGATCCTTGTTGTACGAATGTAGTATTTAATGCAAGTAAGTACCTAGGAGCAGCTGAAATAGATGTGTTTCTGGGACTAAATAAGCTTCACTGATCAGTTGACGGGCACCATTTTGCAATGCAACAGCACTCATCTGCAAAGGATCAGCTTCCTGTTGCTCCATTGCCATTTCTTATTTCAAACCAGGCTTTGTTCACGTACACATTTTGGCAGATAATTTTTCCATTTTGCATTTTTTGGGACAAATGAGACAGAAGCTGTTTCCTGCCAAGTTCAACCTCTAGATGGCAGACACGCTGTAAAAAAATGTTCCCATCAAATGTAAGGGTGTTCATTTTTAGCTAGCTCAATATGTTGTTTTTAGTTGTGTTGCAATGGGCTATCACATTACCACTCTGGAAAATGAAGAACTTGCCATCTCTTACCATACTGATGGGAAAACTGGCCAATTTTACAACCTTCTCTTTCAGTGAAGAATTTTTGCCTTTATGTTGCTAAGATATGGTTATATTATTTTGATGTTTTTGCTAAAAAAGATTTACACATGGCTTTTTATTGATGCAAATGTGAAATGTGGGTGGTGTAATAGCATATCAATATGATGACACAATGAAATATTTAAACAGACCAGCATTAGAGAAGGATGGTAGAAAAGGAGGATGTGTTTTTAGAATGCCCTGAATGGCTACGGTGGACGTTGGCGTAGCAAGAGCAGGGTCAGCAAAGAGAAGTCCCTTGTATTGGCACCCCCAAAGATGGAAAAATTGCCCTTAAGATGCACAGCATTGGGCAACATTGATAACTATCTGATTTTTCGTTCTTCATTTAACAAGAAAGTGTGCTTAGTCCGGGGAAGAGAAGATTAAGAGATGGTCCAAACTAAGAGTCATCTCCAAACGTAGATAATGCGGTATATTTGTCTTCTAAGAGTCCAGACTGTAGGGAGCAACAGCTTCAAATTACAAGAAAGAGGCTTTAGGATAAGCATTAGGAAGAAATTCTAGACCGTTAATAATTCCTGAGCTGTGGCTTTGAGGTGCTTCTTTCAAGTAGGCCAAGCTAGCCAGGAATTTGGGGATATAACACAGTAGGGGGTCATCAAGACGACTATTGTAGAGTGAAAACCAGAAAGGTTCCAAGTGTTTCAAGGCAGAGCAAGAATGTTAAATTGCAAGGATTATTATTATTATCCTAGAAAATTTAAATAATTGTGAAGGTGTTTCTTTTTTCTGAATATCGTCCCTTACTGTAAGTGTCAGAGAGGGCCTGTCAATATGTATTGCAGTGAAATCTCACTTCACAGGATTGTGCAGTTGGATGGGACCATAAAGATCATCTGGCGAAGTTCAACCCATGGCTGTGTGCCAGGAAACCAATCAAATCACCCTTGAGAGTTGGCTGTCCACCTCCTTAAAAATCTTCCGGGATCCACAACCCCTGTTGAGAGGCTGTTATACAGATCTTATCATCAGGAAGGTTTTCCTTATATTTAAAGGAATTTGCAGTAGTTATTTTAATGGGCTCGAGGGGAGGGGAGGGGAGGGGAGGGGAGGGGAGGCAGCAGAGTGAGGATGTCATTATGCATTATTTGACTTGAATGACACAATTGGCATCATTGGCATAAGGATGTCCTTAGAGAAGCTGCAGCCAAATTGGCTCTGTTGCAATGGTATGTGGGAATGACCTTGGGAGACCAGGGGGTGGGGGGGAGATGCTTCCTAGGGAATGATCAGATAAGAGAGGGCATAGCCCACAGCTGCACAATGGGTGGAGAAAGAGACTCAGAAGGGATCCTCCCTAATTTCTCAGTCCGTAAAAGAGACAGTGGGAGATTTGTACTTTCAGACTTGCAAGATTCTGTTAATGTAGCCTTAGAGTAAAGTAGAATTAGCTCATCTGGTCGTGTTTCCTGTCCAGTCTGCCTGGGAAGGCTGACAGAAACAAAGGCTTTGCTGTAGTTTTGCTATGGAGAAATTAACAGGCCCTGGAGCATTAGGGAAGGAACAGCAAGGGTGTGTGAGGGTGACTGTGTCACTGCCTTTGGATGAAGGCCCTACAAGGACGAAGATGCACATCCTCGCCTCGCCCCTCCCCTCTCTCCCCACCCCGAACAAGGCAAACTTACCCACAAGCCGGGCTTGCGTGCATCCCAGCACCGTGATGGGGGCATCTTTTTCATAATCCCTAAAACCACCACTCCGTTGAGGCAAGTTGTGAGGCATATTCAGATTTGTCCGGATGTATCTCCCTGTTAGGAGACACGGAACAGCACCAGTTAAGGAGATTCCTCAAGGGCGCGTCCCTTACATAAAGATAAAGTGAAGCTCAACTCCTGGTAGCATCTATGAAGCTTTCTTGGCCACATTAGAGAAAGGCTTTGCCCTGATCTAATTGTGAGTTGTTGTTGTTGTTGTTGTTGTTGTTGTTGTTTTGACCTCTCACTCTAGTTTCCAAAGCTGGGAAGGCTGATGGTCTCTCATTCCAAAATACTAATCTGATCTGACCCAGCTTAGCTTCTGAGATCAGCCAAGGTTGGCTAGGTGCTGCCACCTACTGTACATTAAAAGGATGGCATGGCAATTTCTGGATTGCTACAGTGAAAAAAGCAAAGGTGACATCCAAACAATTTTCATGGGAATGATGCAGAAGTGAATTGGTTTTGCCTTCTTCTGGGATGCTTTTTCAACTTCTCAGTCCAGACTACAGCCCTAGAATTTTCTGGTGTTCTCCCATCCCAGTCCTAATCAACTGACAGGGTCAGATCACGCCAGAGAGATGCTGTATGTGCTGAGAGATTCTCAAACGGTGATGTGCTATGCACAGAAATATCATATACAGTATATATGGAAGGACCTGTGAAGTTCCAGAACCTCAGAAATTGCCATAAATGCTCCCTTTAAAATCCTTGGACACACACTCTCTTCCTCCTCTGTCGCTGGTTTTTTATGCATTCAGACAAACAGGATTACTAATGTCCCTATCTCTACAGTTCATTTGGCTTTGAATCTCTGAGTAGAACTCCCTTGCATTTAGAATTACCAGTTTAGGAGATGAATCATTTTTTAACATTTGTCCCCCGCTTTTGTTCCAACCCCCTCCCCATCCTCTTCTAATTCAGATTAATCCCCATTTTAAAGTCCAAATCAGCTATCTATAAACATGAAGGAATGAACACTGGGGGGGAGAGAAACTCACCTTTGGTATCAAAACATTGGGAGAGCCAGTATTTTCCAAACACAACATCCATCCTTTCACCATGACGGCAAACAAAAAGGCATCTTTTCTGGGGCCCCGGTGTGTTGGCGATCCTTAAGGGCTGACCGTGAGAGGAGAGTAGGATTTAAAAACCATCTTGGCTTGACTTCTCCCCTCCCTGCAGTCAAGCACACCTGGGAGACAGGTAGAGGAAGACTCACAGGTGTAAACTTTCCTTACCTGCATACTCTGACAGAAGATTGTGAGAGGCCCCGTTTCTCCCGGTCCTTGATCTTCCTGGAATCTTCGATCCATCACCCCATCAGTGAACATCAAGAGAGATGAGGAGATAGTGGCATTCATAATAGAATAGGACCTAGCCCCAATGCAGAAGACAAAAATATGGCTAATTTGTAGAGAAGGGGTATCTTAGGATATCTATGTATATAACCCTTTAAGAGTGGGATACTACCAAGGGCCTTGAACCTGGTACCAGCTGATCTCAAGCAATTCCCATGGTAAAAACAAACAAACAAACATTTTCAAAAGATGCACAAAGATACAGGGGTTCTTTTTTGCAACAGGCAAGCATAAACTGTGGGCTACTGCTTCGTAATTCAATTGTAGGGTGGCCAATATGCTTACATCACCACCTTAGGGCCATGGGTGTCAAGAACTGAGGGCTGTAATTGGCCTGGCTTCAAAATCTCAGCTCTGCTGTGAAGATGTTAATATAACCTGGAGCAAATCATTTTTTGCAACCTGTTTCACAAGCAAGAGGCTCCTCTATGCTTCTCCATATTGCTTGTCATTTGGGAGGAAGAACAGAAGACAAAGGTGAGAAATAACTACTTTCTCCTCATCTCCTTGGTGGTCTAGACAGTGTCCAAAAGTGACTCCAAACTGCAGTGATTAAATGGGATGCAGATGGAGAGGTGGCTGTTTGAATGCCCAAGAAAGATGAGGTCTTCTCCTTCAGTACTTCATCTTGACCTTCTACCAACATGTTTCTACCCACAAGTTCATCTTGACCTGCTACCAACATGTGTCTACCCAGATATTCACAGGCCCATCAATGAGAAAAGTTCTTGTTATCCTTCAGCACAGGATTAGGTGTCTCCCCCATGAAATATTAGAAACCACAGAATGTGGAGCTACTCACCCATGGAATACCCAAGTGCCACATTCATCTGCTTTGGTGATATAATTCTCTGGCAACAGTCCTGAGCACCCAGTGGCAAAAGAAGTACCGTAAATCCAGCCTTCACTAGTTGTGATTTGCTCCACAGGAGACATGAAGATGAAATCTCCTGGCACGAGTTCAAGTTCATCGTCATTCTGTGGGGTATATGGGTAGATGACTTGCAGGGTCTGGGAGAGAGGAGGAGGAGGAAGAAATTGAGCATTGACTGGCAAATCTTTTACTTTTGGCCCCCTTCTCCAATCCTTCAGAAGACATGACATGTCTCATTCAATTTTTTAACCTAACCTTGGATTCTCAGGGGGAAATGTTCTAAGACTAAACCTTCTGGAATTCCCACCCAAAAAATAAATTATCTTTTGCCTCTACTTCACTACTGCTTCAGTATTTGAATTCTGAGGATCCACTTCAGAATTCCAGGACTGTTGACTAGAACTGGGAAGTCAAGAAGCCATCCCAGAAGAATATAGTGACCAACCACTTTTGTAACACTGCTGAGAAAGCAGGATGGACACAGTGAATCAACCTTGATTTCAGAGCATCTTCATTTTTTTTGAAGAAGTTTCTGGTTTGGATCAAAGGCAGGGTGCTTCAAGTCCAAGCTTACCTCATGATTGGCAAATCTAATGTCACGGGAGAAGATGGCAGCTACCCAGTCACAGCCCAGCTTGACATCTATGCTCTGAGCCAACTTCTCAAGTGTGGGCAAGTGGTCGGCTTGGAAGTGGTATGCCAGGGTCACATGGAGTTGCTTCTTATGAGGTTCCACGTGCACATCTACAAGATGGAAAGTTGTGGTCAGCTGCAAGCCATTGAGAACAGCAGGAAGTCCAACTGGTCCAGAATTTCATTTCTCCTTATGGATGACCAGATGCTACCAAGACGTTACCAAGCAGAGGATGAATATAAAAGTACCCCTTTTGTAGCATTATTGAAATTGGAACCAATCAGTGCTGTCATGGATTCTTTCCCATCTTCCTCCTCTATCTCTGGTTTGTGTTTTCGGTCTTTTACTGGTTTTGTAAGCTTCTCCCAAAGTTGTTGTTGTTGTTTTAAATCTTGTGCACAACAGCATTAATATATACAAACTGGGTCTGAGTTGCAATTCAGTTGCCTTAGACCCTACATGCTCACCAGCTTTAGCAGTGGCTTCTGCTGCAAAGTCCGCAGCAAATTTCTTCAGGATCTCTGCACAGTCCTCCTTAACAAAGAGACCAATGAAGTTTGATGAGGTATACAGTTCCAGTGGCAAAGGAGCAGGGAACTTGCATCTCCACCGGGTCACTGTTGCATGCAGCGCTTCACAGAGTGCGTCGACCTTGCTGTCTTCACACTGCAAGACATCCCATTAGAACGTGAGACAAGAAGCACACCCAGAAGTGCAACCTCTAACTTTATTGTAAGGCTACATTAACAGAATCTTGCAAGTCTGACAGTACATCTGTCCCCCCTCGCCTTTACAGTCCAAGCAACTAGGGAGGGTCCCTTCTGAGATGTTCACCATGCCCCCCATTCCTTCTGCGGGCTCAGCTGCCTCTTGTGTGACCATTGTCTAGCCTGCAGCTCTTCCTCCTGTCTCCCAAGGTCATTCCCACATACCATAGTGAGTGCCTGAGATTCATGATGTTGGTTTATTGGTTTTTTTCCCCCTCCCGAATTACTCAGTTGTGTCAAAATATTGTAGAACTAAGCATACATTCTAGAGAACTAGAGGATATGTTATGCACTCCAACTTCCAAGTTTCTACAAGGCTTTCAGCTCCACCTTACTAATGGATATACTGAATTTCCCACAGTATTGGTTGTCAAAGCAAACTGAGAAACTGCCTTGGCTTCAAGATACAGCTGGGATGGAATCCATGGGGCAATATGGCTCTGGACTGGAACCACACAGCTGGATAAGAGGCAGTATTCAGGACTAATGAAATCAACAAGAGGGAATCCCAAAGGTCTTCAGTCCATTATATTTTCAACCTCAACTGGTCAACGCTCCTGACTGTGGGATATACAGCTATGTCGTTTTAAGGCCACAACCCAAAGGTCTGTTGGGTTGGAGTAACTACTTGATCAGGCTTCCATTCTAAATTACATATTACACATTGTTTCATGTATTTAGATTTATTGTTTTGTCTTCTTTCCTTCTTCTTCTGTGTCCTCACACTCCGGTCATTGACACTATAGGTGAGATTGTTTCAGTGATTTCTGTTTGAAGAAAAATATGGAAGGACAATTTTTTTCTTTACTGAGAAATGTATGAGACACAGGACAAGGAGGATGAAATAACAACAACAACAACAACAATAATAATAAATGTTCTTCTGTAATAATTACTGACATTAATTTTCTTAAGTGAGTATCAGTAACCCTTCTTATTAGGTGCTGTCCAAGAGTGTCTGCAGGGAGGGGGTCAAAAAGTCAAGATGGTGGCCAGAACCATGCAATCAAAGCCCCACCCTTATTTATGTACAGGCAAAAATGGTATCTTTTTTTTGACACCACTACCACCACTATGCTCTCATGGTAAGTTCATACCATTCCCCAGTCTCTGTTGAGGTCACTTAAGATCTGTTCCCCCCATTATGTTCTTTTGGCCCAATGATGGTTGGATGATTCTAGAAGAGGCTGTAAGTGACAAACAAAGCTTATACCTGCAGACGTCAGGCTAGTGTTGGAAAGTCAGGAGGACCTCTGGGTACCACAGACCAGACTCACCATAAAGAATTGGCAGAGTGTGATATGGGGGAAAATGTTGTGTGCTTTGTTCTTCCCACACAGCTGCTTTGACTGCTGCCAGAAGTCGGTGAGCTTCCGCGCTAAGGGGCCGGTGGGACGCAGATAGAGGACGTATTCCCGAGGAAGAGGGTCATCAAGGAATGGATCACAGACATGGGAAAAGAGCCTGCAAGGAAGAACAGAGGGGACGGATGGTCCTTTGGGTCAACAGAACAAATCCAGAGAAATACAAGGACGGCAAGAGATGGTGCCATTCCTGCTATCTGCCATTTTTTATAATCATTTGTAATCTGCCCTAATCAAGGTTGGTGGACAGCAAAGTGAAAATGAAATAGCCGGGACACTCTAACAAATCAGGATGGTCAGGATGATATAATGGGTCTTCTCCCTAACCCATAGAGATGCTCTCCCTACTAGGTTGGCAGCTGGTCAATATGCCAACTTTCCATATGAAGTTCAAGTATGCACTTGCTCAAACGCAGAGGTTGAGTCTGTTTCACACATCCTTTTAAAGTGCCCATTGTACTCTCATCGGCGATTGAAGCTAATACACCCACTCTTGAATCTGATAAACCCCACTCATGATGAGGAGATTGAGATATATGCCCGGGTGTTTCGAAGGCAGTGGCAAAATTCTTATTGATAGCCTTAGCTTATAGAAACCGTTTGGTGCCTTCAATTAATTGTGAATTTTATAGGGTTTCTTCCTCTGATACATGCATGTATTGTTATGTATGTTTGTATTAATGGTGCGCTGTATTTTAAATTCAGTAACTTGGTCTTGGACCATAAATAAACAAATAAAAGTGGTTGCCCTCAATCAATCAAGGGCATGCTAGGAGGAGTGGTCTTCTAAGGTCAAATGCATGGAAAACAGGACCTAGGCTACCAAAAGCTTCCCTTTTCTAGCCCATTTTCCTGATCCATCTCTGTCTCTATTAGCTGTCCATTTTTGCTTTTGGGAAATGCAAGACTAATTTTATTAAGTTACTAATTTTACCAGGTTTACCTGGTTTTGCATCTTTGGAAGTTAAATCCTTGCTTGGAAAACAGGTATTTTCTCTCAAATGCACAGCAGTCCATACGCAGCCTCATTAAAGCTCAAAGTCGTGCCAGAAAGGTTAATTTTGAGCTGCTGATAACTCTAGGGCAGTGTTTTTCAAATGTGGCAACTTTAAGGTGTGTGGACTTCAACTCCCAGAATTCCCCAGCCAGCCACGTTTGAAAAATGCTGCTCTAGGACAACACTTTTTCTTATATATTTTTATTTACCTATTAGTTTTATATACTCCTGTAACCAAGAAAAACTCCTGGGTGACTACTTTGAGTCTAAAGACTGTAGTTCAGGACAGGACAGGAGATGCATTAGCACTGCGTAGCATATGTAATAATATCTAATGCAAGTAGTAGGCATGATCTGGACAGGAAACTATGTTCCAGGAATTGGGCTGTTACAAAACCTGTTCTTATTTTTATCTGTGGGATGCCAGAGGGATAATTGCTTTGGATCTAGCTGCAGATCAATGACAGAGCACTGATTCTGCCCACGCACGAAGTCGCCAATTTAATTGTTGTACATTGCCCCAAGTCCCTGGTCTGGCCATATAAAATTGACAAATAAATAAAATAATTGCCAGCTCCTCCAGGTGCAAGGGAAAAAGAAGTATTTCCCACAATATTGACCATGTCATAGAGTTCATAATATATGCATTTATACCAACCAGTCGCATGCTGCTTGAACACTTCGCCCTCCAGTAGATGCCAAAGCTTTCTGCCTGCAGAAAAGCAAAGGGGGAGAAATTAGTTGTCAGTCCCAATCAGACCTCTAGATGACGGTCAAGAGATGCATCCTTGTTCTCTCTCTAAGTAAGATTTTTTTAAAGGAAAAAAAAAAAACCCTAGGGAAAAGTTTGCTACTACAATCTTTCTCAACTACTGCCCTTCTCACTTCCCAAAAATATTTGATTGCCCATCTGAATCCAGTGTATTCTTTTCCCCATGAAAAGTGGCGTGTTTTGCTTTGAACAGTATTTATTTATCTATCTATCTATCAAATTTGTCACCGCCCATCTCCTCCGAGCAGAGGAACTCTGGGCAGTTTACAATATAAAACAATAAATATATAATAAAACTTCAATATAAAACACACTATAAAACAATTTCACAGAACTAGCAAATATAATAAAATCCAGTATGTCCGTCTTTGCTTGGAATAATTCCTATTTGCTAAGGGACAGAGAAGGACTGAAGAGAGATGAGAAACTCGAGTCTCCATGGAGATGCGGCAACGTTATTTTTTAAAAAACGAAAAACCGAACCTTATGGTCCTAAATAAATAACGGAAGGCCTTGTGTTTTACACATTGTATGTGTGTGAGGGTGCAGCGTGAGTGCAATATATTTCCTTCTCCCTGATATGATCTCCGTTTTCCTCTGGAGGATGCAGTTTTATTCCATGACAAAAGAACATTTGTCAACAGGATAAGGTTTTTTAACTTTTTGAACAGCTCCAAATAGAGGGACATCTAGGGCAGTGTTTCTCAACCTTGGCCATTCTAAGATGTGTAGACTTCAACAACCATGCTGGCTGGGGAATTCTGGGAGTTGACGTCCACATCTTAGAATGGCCAAGGTTGAGAAACGCTGCTCTGGGGATACAGTAGGGTGAAGGGACAGGCAAGGCGGAAGCAATTCAGGTGCCTCATCTTATTTTCCAGCTTCAACAAACCCTTTTTTGCTTTATTACAGCTGCAACTCCATTTTACTTCAGAAATGTTTGACCTAATATTTGAGCTGATTTTCAGGCTATCCCAACCAAATGAGATGGAAACTGTTTCTATCCAATCCTTCTTCAAAAGAAGCTCAGGGAGATGGGCATCATTTTCCACCCATTTTTATTTTTCCAACTCAAGTAGGTTATTCATACACACACACACACACTCCCCCCCTTTAATCTTAAAGAAAAAAAATGTTTTTAATTAAAAGCACAAACTAAGAGAAAAGGGTAGGTTATTCTGCAAAAATGGGTCCAGTCCAGGGATGCCCTGTGACAGTCATATTTTAATGAGGGTTTTAATTCTGCCTCAAACTCTCACTTCTTTTTTAAATCACAAAGAAAAAAGAAAATGTTATTAAGAGGAGAAGATAATTCAAATTAAATGCCAGGTTTGAAGGAAGTGAAGCAAATCCTTTCTCTTCAATTATTTTTTTCCTCCAATCTGAATTTCCTCCTTCCTCTCAGACCTCTTTATATTATGAAGGACAAAGCAAAAACATTGACCGGCACACGCAAGTTTGCTCAGGAAAACTGCTTTCTCAAATTCCTACACAGCCATAAAAGTTCATTGGATGACCGTGGGTCATTCATGTTCTTGCAGTCTAAATACCTCACAGGGGTTTTGTGAAGGGGGAGGGGAGAATTTGGCTCCAAGATCCTGGGAGGAAGGGGATAAAATATACATTCATACAGTACATACATATATATGTAGCCACTAGCAAAAACCAGTGATGGGGGGTTTCAATGAGAAGGGTGGCAACAAAGAAGGATGGGGAGAATTAACCCCCTCCTTGTATTGCTGCCCAGCTTCCCATCACTAGTAATTATTATGGGTCCTCTCTTCTGCTCTCCACTAACAGACTTCTAAAAATGTGCTATTTGTCTCTTCCGCATGCTGTTCTCTGGAGATATCTGCTAGGAACATAAATCAATTTAAATCTCTTTCATGGTTGGGGTGGGGATTCCAGGGTCGGAAAGGAACAAACCTATGAAAAACAGAAGGAGTGTGGTACCCCTTTTCCGACTAACCACTTTTATTGAAAAGCATAAGCTCTTACGAGCGACGGCCCATGAAAGCTTATGGTTAGTTGGAAAAGGGGTTACCACTCTCCTTCTGATGTTTGGCCACCACAGGCTCACACAACTCTCCCCCTTCAACGTCAAGAAGGATGAGGAAACCCATAAGTTTCCAGCAAGGCTTCCATCATCCTTGTTTGTCTCCCCATCTTTCCACATCTCCTGATTCATAATAAAGCATCCCTGACATAACCTAGCATGTGACTTTTTGTCGGAGGCCCCAAGCACTCCTTTGCATTAAAGATTTATGTCCACTAAAGATCTTCCTGGCTTTGATTTAGCAGAGAAATGTCTTCATTCAAAGCAACCTGGCTGGAGATGGAGATGGAGATGGAGATGGGTCAGAGGTGGGGAATTGGTTGATTCTTCCTGCTGCTTGCAAGAACTTCCCTCTTCAGTTTCCCAGCTCAGCAAACTGAGAACTGTCCTGAGTGGACACCCTGCCCACTCCCCCATGTTGCAGACTCATTCCACTGAAAAATAGGGGGTGACTTGGGCAAGACAATTTGGCATACAACCCCTCTCCCTATGAGCAGCGGGAATATACCCGGATTTCACATATCTTTTCACATGGAATTTTCCAATATCCATATCATTTACCAATCTACAAGCTATGTTTGGGGAATCAAGTCAGCATCTCTTGAAGCAGACTGGCATTAAGGCCCTCAGCTAGTGCTTTCCAACTTCGGCAATTTCCAGATAGGTGGACTTCAACTCCCAGAATTCTCAGCCATAGCCATGCTTGCAGGGGAATTCGGAGAGTTGGAATCTACCAAGTGGTCATAGTTGGGAAACCCTATGCTGACCAAGCAGCCATAATTGGTGGCCTCTCCCTCAGGCAGCATGCAAAGTCAAGGTTTTGTCTCCTTCCCTGGTTATATTCCAAACTGCTAATTATTTTTTTCCAGCCTGCAAGCTCAGCAGGAAAGATTCCATGCACAAAAGCTGGTAGCCACCAGCCTTCAAAGCTCCTTTAGTGAGCATTTTACTACTCTTTACCCATTGAGGAAACACCTTCAGCTATTGGATAAATCGAAGCGTGGATATGACACGTTCTCTGGTGTGAGCACACACACACACAAACAAAATTTATGGTGGAGTTTGGAAAGCGAAAAGATGCCAAACAATAATGCTTTTGGAGCAGTTCCCCTCTGAGGAAAGGCTCTAATATTTGGGACTTTTTATTTCTAGAAAGAACTGTGGGGACGCAGGACAAGTTAGAGGCAGAGGAAATCAGGTGGAGAGACTTTACTGGTTCTTAATCCCAGAGGCCACTCAAGAAAGTTGGAAGGAGGGAGATTTAGGACAGCAAAGCTAGTTAATTTCTTCACATAGAGCACAGTTCAACTGTGTGAATTACCCACACTGAATATACAGCAACATCAGCTACCTAGCCCCCTCTTGATGAAGCCCAGGTCATCACCCTTTTCTGCTCATTTTTAAAGAGGACTGAAATTTCATGGACATGAAATCCTGTAAAGTTTTGGCAATCTCCCACTTCAAATTTCATGCAATGACAAACTGATTATTTCTCTAAATCACAAAGTTTGGGCCACTAAAAATAGAAAAAGGCAATTTATTTTTTCCTTAACTTTGGGTATTGGCAGATCACCTCTAAGGTTATGGTGGGTGTGTCTAGATGGAGGACCACGCATGTCCTCTAACTCTTCAGGAAAGATTATACACATGTACACAGGCACCCCTTTGTCACTGGGTAACTTTCATTAATTCTAACCCCATTTGCCCCAAGATGCCTGCCAGATATTTCATGTGCTCTATGCAAATAATCAGAGGAAGCTTTCCTCAGCCATGTTCTTCATGCTATGGAACTTCCTCAGCTGCAGAAAGAAATTAGCTTTCCACTGATTCCATTAAAGGATGCCCATTAAACTAGAGGAGCATGTCAATATGTGTATGATATAATGATGGTCTGCCATTTACTTGAAATGAAGTGACTGAAATAGGATATGATGCATTAGTTCACAAGAAAATTCTCCAGACTCCATGTCTTCCTTGAATAATTGGTACAATTCCTTACCAGAATGGTTCTTGGTCCATTAGAACATGTATTTCGGAAAGCTCTTTTCTCTGACATTCAAAATAAGGTGGTTTTAGCTGCAGAATTCATTTATATGCCCTTTCATCAAAAGCTGGGTTGGTGGCCTTGGATCTGATCTTGCTCTACATTTTGCCTGATATCTGATGCTAGGAAGGGAAGCTGCAAGCAAATAGCAGAAAGCAATGGGCTTACAGATTCTCCTGCAGAAAGGACACATCACGGGCCATTTTTCACCAGTCTTTTTTCTCTCATAAAACAGTCATTTCAGGAGGAGGAAGGGCCAATTTGGAAAATTGCTTCTGTTGCGGCATGCAAGTATGGTGTAGCCTCTGTGTAGGACACAATCACACACAGCCCATTGGTGTGATCACAGCTGGAGAGCAATGTGCACACCAAGTATTACACAAGCAGAGATCTCCAGGACCATTGAAGCTGCAGGGACGTCACAAGACAAAGGGGGAAGGGGAAGCGCAAATGAAATAAAACGTTTTGAAAAACAAAGAGTTGGGAAGACGTTTCCTCTTCCAGTTGGCATGACCCACTCGACTTTGGGTTTGTTCAAGAGAAAGGGTGGCAGAGAAACAAATCAATAATCTTTCAATGGTTGAGGGAAAACATAGCAAACAAGCAGAACAAAAACAAAGCATAATACTGACCAGGGAAACAACTACCAGCAAAGATAAGCCAGGCATGGAAAATGGGTTGGGTTGTGAGTTTGCAAGCTCTCTCACTGTTGCTGACAATGTATGTGCTGGACATGTGGTAAGATTATAAAGAGAGAGCCAGAAAAAAGAGAGAGAGGGAGAAAGGTCAGAATATAAGTGAGGCTCAGTTGCATGACCTTTGATGGGCTGAAGGACAGGGACAGGCCTGCCATCAAGGAGCTGGGAATCTCCTGGGAACCTGCTGCCTTGTTGCCTCTTTGAAATGAAACTGAAGGATGAAAAGGATGGTGGTCTCATAAGAAGAAAAGCAGGGAGTGGGGAAACATTGGCAGGGATAAGTGGAAAATGTGTGTGGTTAGCTCTCACTTTCGAAAGAGCTCTGGTGTAGCAAAAGTATGTGGTCTAGAGAGAGGAAAGGGGATGTTCTAAGGGTGCAGATCACCAGAAGTTTGGCTCAAAGTGGAGCTAAGAAGATGCAGAATTATAGGGGGTTAGGGTTAGCACAGCCAGGGAGAAGTCGACTCTCCCCTTCTTGCCCTCCCCATTGCAAAATGCAAAGTGTTACAATCCACATGGTCTCCATGTGCTCTTGGCCCAGGATTGCCCCTTCAAAAGCAGTGTTTTTGAGGGCCCGGAGGGAATGCCTACACAATGCACCCATTGATGACATCCCCAGACTGCATTTTTCTGTGTACATGAAAGCAAATCAAATGGGTGGAATGTAGGGAACCCTCTTCCCCCACTTAAAAACCAGAAAGATGGCAATGAGGTGGGGGAGGAAGCTTTAGTAAAATCAGAGGCGGAGTAGTTGGAGAGATTCAGATGGGCTTGAAGAGAGGGAGCTATAGGAAAGGAAATGCTTGTCGTGCTGATTTGAACTAAATAAATTTCTCACTCTTCCGCAAGATGAATAGGAGATAGGCCATCTTTCCTCCCACTTTCTACATGAAAGGGACAGCCCCCACCACCAGCCGCCAGATTTAGTTAGAAGTATACAGGAAGCTCAGTACAGGATTAGCCTAACAGAAGAACACCACCACCACCACCCCACCACTCGCACATTTGCAGAACCTGCTGCTTTGGCTGGAGAAGGTGCAGAGCTCCACCCAACAAGTTTGCTCCAAATGCCATCGATCAGCCTACTGCTTGGACAAGAGGCCAGCTCCATCTGGTAAAAATATTCCCAGTCAGACACGGGGTCCAATTTCAGATGCACAGTCTCCCTCCTACATGTTACTGAAAAGGTGAAGCCGGGTAAAAAGAGAAAAAGGGAAGTGTTTGCCCTCTTGAGGAAGTGTCCAGCTCCAAGAAATAAGGAAGGAAGACGGTTGTACATGACGGTCCAAAATCAAGACATGCCTTCTTCCAATTCATTCAGGAACCTTCTGGCTATTTTAAGACTCTTGTGGTGATCTTCCTCCTTGAAGCTGCCCGATGCCTGTTAGTTTCTTTGACTTGCCTTCTCACAACCCTAATCCCCAAGCAGCCTAGGAGGGACTATGGGAATGGAAGTCCGACACCCCTGGTGTGCTCCAGCTCAGGGAAGGCTAAGGCAACTGCTCATTTGACTAGCAGTGACAGTCTAGAGTTCTGGAAGCGCCAGTCCAACCGTGCTGCTTGTAGCAAAGGCATCGTGGGTTGACGTTGAAGTGATTGGCAACCAAGCTAATTGCAACATTGGTAAGAAAACCTTTAGAGATTTTCGGCCACATTTCATGGCGACACGCGACCTCAGAGGGCACCAGGCATGCTGTGGGGTGTGTACAACTCAGTTCTCTTACACCCACATTTAGCATCTGCCACTTGAAATAATGACTTCCCTGTGCCTAACAGTAGGGCTGGCCCAAGGTTTGAAACAGGCATCCTGTTAATTGTGGCCCCATTTTAACAGGAGATTCCATGGAATCAAGTTGAAGCTTATGCAACATCAAGACAAGTCAACCATAGAGATTACTAGAGGACTTCGGACAAAATTGGAGGATTAAGCTACTGAGCTCTCTGAGGAAAAGACAGGATATAAAAGTGATGATAAACAAATAAATCAAGCTGGTGTCCCGCAGGCTAAAGAAGAAGAATTGCTCTCAAGACTGTGGCTGAGTTCATATCACATGATCTATAGCTTGTTTAACCACAGTTTGGTGAATAAACCACAACCAATAGTTTATAGACCTCAGTGCTCGGCTTGTGTATTGTGCTAAACTGAAACTAAAACCTAAAAATATGAGTTAGTGCAATATGTGAACTCCATTTATTCAAGCTAACAACAGTTAAACCAGGCTTCCATGTGGAAGAGATAAAGCTTCAGAACAAGGGGTTGACTGGAAGTAGTTGTGACAAGTCAGTATCAAGCCTGGCTCTCACTCTGACTCACTTCTGAACCATGGGTCAGGCTAGGAAGAGGCTGGTGGAAGAATGTAGAACTCATACATAGATCCATTTTTGGAAGTTTCACAAAACCACAGTCATGTCTTCATACCCTGCCTTCACATTTCTATGAATCCTGTTTCTAAGGAATCTGTTTAAATGTGACACGAGCTCAGGATCCTAGCCAATTTCTTTCAGATTGGCATTCTATTGCTTTAAAAACAAGACTGTCTGTACTTTTCTTAAAAAGCAAAAGAAAATGAAACACAATAAACCAGAAAAATGATCTGGCAAGTTAACTAACAATTTGCGGAATGCAGATTAAACGGCGGTGACAGTACGGAATGCGGATTGATAGAATTCAGATTAAATGGCTACAGGCAATTTTTGAAAAGAAACGTCTTTGTGCAGGCTTATTTTTCGGTGCACATTTATTTCTGACTGTATGGGTCTTCTGAACTGCATGCTGAATTAGGTGACCATGGAATCAAAGCAGGAACACCAACCCTCTAGTAATTCATGGCAACAGTGATGGGTCAGCTGTTAGGCATGGATATTTGCATACACTCAATCTTAGCTAAATAACATGCACTGCTGCATAGTGGCAGACTTGTGAGGAAGCTACTGATGATCTTAACTAGCCTGGTAATGAAGCATCTGCAAGAAAACAATCAAGCTCAGAGAACACAAGAACCCAACAGAGGTGCTATAAATTTTGAATTCTGTCTTAAATTTGGCACGAAGCAGTTGAATGGTAGGAGATAAAACCACACTCCCATTCAGGAGACACTCCACACTGTCTCTTTAACAAGATTAATAATCACCTCAGCAACAATCACATCTATTCTTTAGACCATAGTAAAACTGCTTGGGACACGCAGATGCTAGAAGGGAAGCCTTTGAGATGTCAACCACAACTAATTGCTCTCAAAATTGTTTAAATGGCATTTTTAGCCTATCTCAGTATGTTCCATTCAGGATTGACATATTCTCAGCTTGTTAACATTAAGGATGAACCTTATAATATGGCCTCCAGTAGAACCACTACTCATCTTTGGAGAAATGGAAGCTGGTCTTTTCCAAGCATATCTCATCATGGGTTAGACTTCAGCATCGTAGATTATCTCCACAGGTAGACTGTTCATGCGTTTAGCCAAGCAAAAATGAAAGTATGAACAAATAGAGTCATGGGGATGGATCAGGCCACAGGCCCACTTAGGCCATCATTTGCTGCCACCAATTAGTAAATGAAAGAATTTCAGAAGCTTGCTAAGATATACAGGAGAACGATTGTCTTCTTTCACTGTCATTCCCCAGTAAAGGGGGTAGAAGATATCAGAAAAATCATAACTCAAGAGGTAGACCATAGTTGCATGAAAAACCTCCCAGGCCACTCCTTGGCCACTCCAGGTAGAATTGGGTAAGTTCCTTCTCTGTCTGCAGCTTTGGAGAGACAACGCCAAGCCATGTACCAATGAAAAGTTAGATATTTGACACTCATGGTGGATGCAAAATTTGGGCCATGGAACTTATTTTCTCTGATACAAATCTGTAAACAACACACACCACCAGCTTCTAAACAGAAAAAAATAGCCAGATAAACTGTAAGCTTCTCCTAAATTTCATTACTTCTGAAACAAAAGCTTACTCCCATGTAGGTTTCACTTAAATGCCAGTTATACTTTTGTAACACAGTTGCAGCATATTGATAGACTTCTCTGGCCAACATGCGTTTTACTTATTGCTGCTTTTTGCAATATCACTTTCTGATTATGAATATTTTAGCATGAATTAAAGCGACTTTTTCTCCTAGTACCAAATGCAAAGGTGAAGACCAAGGAATCACTAACTTGGCAACAGGACATGGAAATGAATGTTGGGACTGCAATCCATCACAAGTCAAATTGAACTCAGCAACATGACAAAGTTAAGTGGATCAGTGATATGAAAAATAAGCCCACCTGGACCTCTGGAATGATCTCCCCTCCTGACATTCAACAGGCCCCAACCCTTTGGGCCTTTAGTAAGATGGTGAAGACCTGGCTTTTTCACCAGGCATTTGGATTTTGGACTACTCACGCTCTTACAGACCAAGTTTGGTAAGAATGGGAGCTATCTCCAGACCTTCAAATTTTAAAATGTTTAATGTATTTATTGATTAGGATTATATCCCCTTTTTTTTCCTCCTGAGGGTAGCTTGCATGGAATCTTCCTTCATTTTTATTCCAACAACGTGAGGTAGGTTGGATTGAGAAAGAGTGATTAGTCCAAAGTCCCACCCAGTGAGATTTCACGGCTGAGGCTGGGCTTGAACCTGGGGCTCCATAGGTCCTAGACCAATGCCTTACTCACCAGACTATACACTCGTTCTTATTCTTCTCTTTAAGCGCCACCATTAAAAGAAAGTGGAATATGAATGAACTAATTGCATCTGCACTGTTATTACCCCTTCAATGATTACAAAGCAGGATTCCAGAGTAGACACTCAGAAATTTCATGGCTATTAACTCAATTTCAAAAAGGTTCCTGATGTGGAAGAAGTTTGAAAACCACTGCAGGGGAAAGCAATAACATTCTCATTAGAGAGACTCCAGGAAGGAAATGGCTTAGGAGCCAAGTCTCAAGAGAAAAACAAATCTTTTCCAGAACTCACCCCCTTCATTTTACAGACTGGGGGGAAGGGGGGGAAGAAGGTGAGAGAAGCTACCATTGTGCTTCAAAGAATGAAGAATCTTGAGACATGTGTACCAGCAAGAAAGCTGCAAGCACATTCCCACAAGCCGCAAGGAAGTTATGCATCACTCACAAGCCCCTTCTTGAGAGTTTCAAATTGTGTGTATGTGTGTAGAAGGAGCAGGGAGAGAAATCCCTTGCAGCAGAAGTTTGGAGAAACACTGAAGCAACAGACTGGGCGGCTGTCCACCTCCCACACACAGCTGGAAATAACTTAGTTTAAACAATTTACCCTCATTCACTGATACTGCAGTTAAGAAGCAAAGGGACTAAAAAGCAGGAACAGGCAGAGTTCCAAAATTTGGGATGGCTGGTCAATGCTTCTCACTTGCTTTCAAGTCAAGGCCATCTGAGTGGTTTCACCTTCTGGGATACCTCTTGTCCATTTGCAGTGGAGACACGTGATGGCAAGAAAATTGGAAAAAGATATTGGCAAACTAGCAACTGTCTCTCTGATTTTAGGATCTTGCAGAGCAAGGTGATGCTTCAGTGATCTGCATTAAATGCAGAATGTTCAGCTTCAGTTCAACATTTTAGGAGAAGCTATATGTCCGAGAGAACCCTATTCATGGCAGCCAAAATTATTTGGGTGGTCCTAATTTCCAGCAGTTGGGGAATAGTTGTTAAAATGCACTGATTTGGTGGGAATAGATGCAGCTTAGAAAAACTGTGCTCCAAGTGACAGCTAAAACTACAAATGACAAATGTTTCTGATATTGGCTCTTTAATTAATCATTTAAAAGAATATTTGATAGAAAATTGTTTTGGGTAGCCCCTTCTATTTACACCATTTCATTGGAACAAATGGTTCTGAAAAAGTGCAGAATCTCTTTTTCACAAATACAAGAAAGAGTTTGGAAAGGTGGAAGTCTTACTTGGCCAACAGATGTAGGGGAAGGCTGTAATCATTCATCACTTTAGGCTGCAATTTGTTTAACCATAGTTTGTTGGATGGCACTGACCACAGTCATCGCATAAAGTCAAAGCCAAATAAATCAACTTACCACAGTGTAAGATCTAACTCCAATCTTTTTGGGTGTGCATATGTGATTTGGTTAACACAAGAGGTTCTGCTCTGATGGGATTTTGGTGTAGCTTATTGTGTTCCTGTGTGTCTTTTTAATGATTTATGCAACTGCCCATCTTATGGAACACAGCTCTCGGTGGCTAACAACAATAATAAAATCACTAACAATAAAAACAATGCAACAAACATCAAGAAATACCAGGCACCTAATCCATCAACTGCATCCATTCTCCTTTGCAGTCCCCGGGCTTGAACCTTATTATTCCAACACAACCCTTGGGGGGAAGCCAACTGTTTGTCACTTTCCAGAAGGTTACAAGGCTGGGGGCCCTCCAGATTTCAAGGGGAAGGGTCTTCCACAAGGTAAACCCAGCTGCTGTGGCTTGTAAACCATGGTTTATGTCTCAGTGTGATGTATGACTGCAAACTGTGGTTAACAATGCCTCAGCACCACATGCAAAGCCAACCAAAGGGCCATTATGGAGCATCTGGTGTATGTGGATGCGTGTACAGTAACAAACTGAGATGTGCAAACCGGTCCCGACAGAGTTTTTCTTTGTCCAGCAGGAAAATAAGGAACAGTTGATGCAGCAATCCACAAAGCCAGCCCTTTCTGCAGTAGCCAAGTCCATCACCGAAAATTGTTGTCCCCATCTGTTAACAGGAATTGCGTTCTCAGCCAAGGCAACACAATCTTTTAAAGACCATTTTCCCTCTCTGATAAACAAACAGCACAGAAAGGCTAATTATAGCCTCTTTTTCTTCAGGCTGGCAATTACCAGTGACACAAAATAACCTCCACTCACAGGCTGGAGTTCATGATCAAGAGGCTCCAAGAGGGGTTTTTTTTTTCCCTTTTTTTTCCTTACTGTATCAGCCAAAAAAAAAAAAAAATTACCACCACCCAACCCCAACCCCTCCTTCAACAACTGCCAATCATCCCATCTGCAAGATGAAAGAAATGGAGCTTTGCTATGGGGCCGTGTAGGGGCTGGGTGAACGTGTTAGGCTTCGATACAGAGAAAATTATTCTCTTTCCCACAGACAATGCTAGATTCCAGAATCAGGGCAGCCTAGGTGGGCCTGGGTGCCCCCAAATCTCCCAGAATTGGAGCCCATTTTTTGAAACATGATTTTTAAAAAATGAATTTGAGGATGTGGTGGATAATCTCCAGGGCTGCCATGAGGACCATGTTCTCTGATATCCTGAAAAATATGCCACCAATATGATAGGATAGAGCAGAGTTCCTCAACCAGGGTTCCTTGGTACCCTAGGGTTCCACGAGAGGTCACTAGGGGTTCCCTGGGAGATCACGATTTATTAAAAAAAATATTTCATATTCAGGCAACTTCACAGTGAAGAGGTAAGTTTCATTCTTTATTTTTAGTTTAAGAACACTGGTACTGCATCTATACAGGCCTACCCATGAAATGAATGTAATAATTTTGTAACTTCTGGCCTATATTTGAGCCTGAAAGTGCAGGGGTTCCCCAACGCCTGAGAAATATTTCAAGGGCTCCTCCAGGGTCAAAAGGTTGAGAAGCTGGGATACAATCTACCTTCAATTTCAAAGGCAGGATGCCAGCTGTGGCTAATTGCTGCAATGCAATGACCAGAATTCTGCTTGTGTTTTTCTGGAGATGTCCATCAGGAAACTGGATGGATTGATCCAGGAAGATGGTTCCTATGTTCATCAGGGTCAATAGTACTTGTGATCTTTCTCCAAAACTCTCAGGTCCCCTAAATAAATTTGTTTCTGTCTCTTGCTTTTTCTAATGACAGCTGAACCTCTCACTGCGCTCCAGAACTCAACTCCACAACTGGCTCTGCTTGATAAGAGAATTTGACCAAGTGACCAAGTGGCACATACTGTAAAAGCCACAGATTGTCCAGTGTTGGTTTACTGAAGGAATCATAATTGGTTGGGTCCCAAAAGAAGCTAAGCCAAAGACATGCAAACCATGTGTGAATCCAGTCATAGGGGCTAATGCCCTGTTATAGAAGATGCAGGGGTCCCAGTCAGCCATTCTTCGGCCTCACCAAGCATATGCTGGAAGCAGTCTGAGAATCTCTCTCCTTAAATTCAAACCAAGTCAAGAAGTCATGGCCAGTTCTAGAACATCTGGAGCTCTCCATTGTGGATTTGGGATAAAACTATAACTATAATGCATTAGGACTTTAAAAATAAGTCTCCTATTCCCAGGAAGCTTTTTCAAAAGAAGTAATTTACCTGTTCAACACTAGGAAGAGGTAGATATTCATTTTTGGGCTGAGATGGTTGTTGGAATGGACTATGTCATACCTTTAGGTGTGTTGGCTCAATAAATATCCCATAAATCTCAACCACCTAGGTCATTCCTTGTAAATATGGTGTAAGAACTCACCCTGTTTCTCTTCCCACTCAAAAGCATAGAGGAAGTTATTTAATCTCCATTCATCATCTTGCCTTTGCTACAAGTTGAATATTTCCTTTCTTTTCTTCTTCTTCCTCTTCCTCCCTGCCTCCCACATTGCTTGCAAAACCCTTGGCCTACCCACAAAGTCATTTAACTGCATGGAAAAACCAGATATTGATGCCATTTCTGAATAATTTACATAGGAAATACAGCTATTCTGGCACACCCTGCTTCTGATGAGCAAGGAAAAATTAAATCAGAGGTGTCTCAAACTCTAAATGAGGCTCAGCTGTTAAGGTAAACTCTCAGCTGTGCAAGATTCCACATGGTGCATTACAAAGATTTATCAGCAGCATTAAATGTCATAAATGAGAGTATGAGAGAGGTGCTCAGCTAGAGCTTGGCTCATCTCATAAAAGCTAAGCAGGCTTCTACTTAGACTGGAGACAACCAGGGAATCTCCAGGCTGTAAACTTGAGTAGAAAGTTAAAAAAAACATCCAAGAAGGAGACAATAACTAATTTTTCTACACTGCTTACCCCAAATCCCCATGTCCTCCAATGAAGTCATAAGGAGTAAAGTTTGATTTGAGGGAACCTTTACTGTGAGGAAGATGGAGATCACATCCCAGAATTCATGCACACTTCACAGTCATAGTTGCATTCATGGCACCTACCTGTTTATATTGTATCTGCCAACGATCGTTTAAAACCATCTAGCTTTTCAGTAATGAGGAAAATGTTCAGTGTAGTGAACATGAAATCTCAACAGAAATAACCTTCTGAGTTATTGTAAGAGGGACAGTTTAGTAGCCTTCCCATGAGTTGGTGTCCTCCAGATCTATTAGGACAGGGGAACCTCTGTCTAATGTGCTCCCTAGCCAGGTCTAATCAGTGCTGTGGGTGAATTCCAGACAAGCTTACCTGATTTATCTGATTAAAAAAAAATGGACATCATCTCAAATCAAAAAGGTCTGTCATTAGCTTTATAATTGCTGCTGCTATTTACACACAGTCTACCAGATAGTTCTGTTGGCTTTGGTAATCAGTCTACTGGATCCTTCTCAAGGATCTAGATACTTAAAGCTATCATTGTAAGATGTCCATTGGTCCAAGGAATGCCACTTTTTGTAATTGCCGAGCTGACATTCTATCCATTCCTATTGCATCCAAGTGCTTTTTCAGATCTTTTGGTGTGGCACCAAGCACACCAAGCACTACTAGCATCACACTTACCTTTTTCTATCTTTGGTTGATCTCTATTTCAAGGTCTTTATATGTCTCTACTTTTGCTAATTCTTCCTCATTTCCCTTGTATTTCTAATTGACCTACCTCAATTATCCATATTTGTTTCTTTGTACATGCAATTATATCTGGCTTATTATGAGCCACGTGTTTATCAATGTGTATTTGAAAGTTCCACTTATCTCCTCCTCCTCACCTCTCTTTTCCCTGAAAAGATCCTTTGAATAAGTGTTCTTCCTTCCCCAAATATCAACCACAAAATAGCTCAACTACCTGGTAGAGAACTTCAAAGGCCAGGAAGGAAGCAGTAATTTAAGCTGCCAGAAAACGTTGATTAGAAAAAGACATCCCTGATCATGTTAAAGAAAGGGCAAGCCAGTTTCTGCATTCATGACAAGCCAACTCCCTACTCATGATGGCCATTTGTGAGTCACCCTGGGTCACTTGGCTAGTGACTCTTCCAGAGAGAATGAGAACAGATCCATCTAAATAGACAGTTGTTTGATTTTTAGAAACCCTGCTTCCATCCTGATCAGTTGCTTCCATCCCTATCAGTGTAAGACAAATCAAACCAAGAGACCAAGCTTCATTTTTAGGAATAAAGCAGCTGCTGCAGATTCTTGTAAATGGCACTTGCTGAGCTCAGTGAACTTCTATGAAAATATAAGCAGAACTGCAGCAACGACAAGCAATATTTTCTCCTGCTTTCTCATGTAGGGCACCTACCAAGCTACAGTGGTATTATTTGAATGGGACAAGGATGAGGGAAAGTACAATTAAACTTCCTCTACAGTAGTCATCTTGAACTTGGCACATCCAAACGTCCAAAGACTACATTTCCTGGAATTTCCAACTAATCTAACTCCAATTAAGATTCTGGTGACACGGTCTTTAGAAAGACCATCAAAAATAGCTTGTAATCAAGACCAATCTTAGCTGAAGGGAATTTTTACTAAATACATTTCATTTCACCATGGTCTACATATGATACTGGAGAACAACTGATCAATGCTGTTTTGATTCTGCAAAGTTGATTCTGCTGTATCAGAAAATGAAAACAAAATAGAATTGCCCTTCTAACTGTCAGAGCTGGTGCTTGTCCATTAAAATTCTTCTTTCCATCGATACATCACACTAAATAATGGTTTTCTGAACAAACCTGGTTCACTAAGGTTCACTAACAAACCTGATGACACTAGGCCATATCATGGTTGGTTGAGTCTTAGCCTAGTGTGAGGACTGATTAACCTTCCATCTCAAAGAAATGCTCACGGTAAGGTTAGGCTTACACGCAAATTCATCAATTGTTCCACTGATTAATTGGCACATGGTGAGTTCACTAAATTATTTATTTATGTATAGGACTTACATGGCTACCTATCTCATACAATGACTCTAGGAGGCTCACAACAATCCATAAAACATAGTTAAAAACAAAGGTACCCTTCCCCCCAGGTGCCAGACCAAACATCCTCACAGCTACTAATGTACTAATTTAGTGCATCACGGACATAATCAAACCATAAGTAACTGTGCTGGTCTATTACAAAGAAACCTTGGAGTTATTATAAAGTAAAACTTTGATTCAACTCAATTAAGAGGTCAGAATGAAGGGTCCTTCAGCCCTTTTCATTACTGCCCTCAATATGCTAAAGCAGAGGCAGGGATACAGCTATGCACAGAGGTTCCAACTTCTCATGTCAAGCATTCCCAGGCTGAATTGAGCATGATCCCATGCCTGGTTGATCAGGACATATGATAAGGGCAATTTGAGACTTCTGGATCCTCTAGATAGATATTAAACAAAAATAAAACCTTAAAACAGTGGTTGTTCCCTGTAGTTTGATTTACTTCAGAAAATATATTCTCCAACACAGCTCTAAAATAGAAATATCCAAGACAATGAATTGTTCGTAGTAACTATGGGAGAAGTGAATGCTGAATCAACATTTTAAAAAACACAGTAGTCAGCAACAAGACGCTTTTGCAAATGACCTTTACTAAGATTTTGCTATTTCATTACTGACAGACCAGCAGAGCTACCATCACAGTTTCCACTTGCCAAGCCACATTTATTGTACAAGAAGCTAAATTTGGACCCCTGGAGATTAGAACCTTTAATTCCATTTCCTCTCCTCTTTTTGCAACACAATGGATTGCTTCTGCACATCTTCTGATCCAAAATACACCCACTTGTACAAGGTGTTGAAGACAATCAATGAACAGTGTCTAAATGACCCCAAGGGCCACAGATTTACTAAAGTTGGCATATATTGATTATGGCTGTACGTGCCATGTGATGCAAGATTAGAAATATATTTTAAATAGGAATAGAGTTCTGCAAATTATCAGGATGTCTCATTTTTAATAGCCCAGATGGCCAGGTATTGCGGCATTTGCTGATAGGCGCACAAAAGAGGAAGGCATCATGAAGCATAATAAGTACTAGGTTTCTCAGTGGACAGAATGGAGGCTGGGAATGTCTGTTTGGTTTTAAACACACTTTGAACGCTGTCACTCTAGCTCAGTGTCTCTCAACCTTGGAAGGGTTGAGATGTGTGGACTTCAACACCCAGAATGCTGGATGGGAAATTCTGGGAGTTGAAGTCCACACATCTCAACCCTTCCAAGGTTGAGAGACACTGCTCCAGCTTGTCAACCTTCTTAACATAATTGCTTCCAGTTGTGGCTATTTAATCAAACTATGATTTAAGTGACTTCACGTGCTGTGTGAATTTAGGCATCATCCGGCTTAAATCTGTACTCAGGCAAATGTCCTCAGGCTTTTTTTCCCCAGAGAAAATTTCTGAGATACTTTTTCTTTTCTGTTAACACTCTTAGAAACAGCTCCATTTTCTTAGAACATCCTCTCCCATTTCTTTTCACAACTCACGTTCATTTCCATGTGCAAACTTCTGAAATGACGCTAGGCCTGGGGCATCGGTGAGCAATAAAAAAAAAAAAATGGCGAGCAGGTTGCCAAAATGTTACTGCCACATTGCAAGGGTTAGGCAGAAAATAAAATAAAACCTTCAGGAAAAGGAAAAAAGGCTGTGCTAATTATAAGTTGCTCCTTGCCTTAAATGGCCAGAGAATTTCTCTCTTCTTTGCGGAAATTAACTGAAATACTCTCCTGTTTCTCTACCCACAAACAGATAGAAGGTTTGCAAGAAGACCTTTGTGCCCAGCTCTAGTTCTAATGGTTCTCTGCATCTTCTCTCACTAATGGGAGGCTCCTAATTTAATCAGCCAATTTTACAGGAGGAAAAGAACCAGCTAAACCTAGTTTGTTTGCTTTAAAATCCTTTTAAAGGGAGCAGATGGCATTAGAAATGTAAGATGCAGTGGAAGCTGTTAATTTTCCTTATCAGCTCCAAAGGCACCATTTCTTGCCATAGATCACTTCCTTTCCTGCATCATGTTTACGACAGCCCTTAAATGAAAAAGCCTGGATATTTTTATTTCGTATTGTACTGTGGCTCACCCTTGCAATATGTAATTCTAATCCACTACCAAAAGCACCGCCAGACAAGCTGACCTACCTCAATTATTTCTGTTACCTTGAAACGATAACCGGTAGGCTTGCTAGGAAACACCTCTGGCTTTCAAGAGATACTCATCTAATTGCATGTGAAATAATTTCAAAGCCCATGCCACCCACCATGCATTTTACAGTTCAGCAACTCAGAGGAAAATGCTGATCAAGAGATGGACAATTCTTTCCAGAAAGGGCTGGGGGGTACCAGCCCAGTGGATGGGAAGATATTAACAAGCATAGGAAGAAATGGAACGTAGAACAAACACTGCAGTGAAGCTAGAGCTTTGCCTTCTCCTGTCTGGTGGCCTCCAAGCTGAGATATCCAAAGGCCCCATCAGTTCCAAAGCTTGGTGTGTGAGCATGTAACCTGGTACACCATCAAGGCACATTTTCATAAGGTTTGTTTACTGTGGAGTCCTTGGTGCTCTCTGAACTTGGTTGTTTGCTTGCCGACGTTTCATTACCCAAGTAGGTAACATCATCATTGCAAGGGAGTGTGGGGTTTGCTCCCTGTTTATATGCAGTAGCTTGCCCTGCCAATTTTGGTGGGAGTGTGGTTTTCTCCTTGGAGGAGAACCTCCTTGGAGGTTACATCCAAAACTGCATGTAAACAGGGAACATACTCCACACTCTCTCACACTGATGAAGTTACCTAGTTGGGTAATGAAACGTCGGCAAGCCAACAGCCAAGCTCAGAGAGCACCAAGGACTCCACAGTTCAACCCTGAGCTACGGATATTCTCTTCTTTTGGGCTTATTTACCATTTTACCTCTGCCATAGTGGTTTGCGAACCATAATTTATGGTGTGAGCCTGGCTAATTGTGACAGAGTCAACAAGATATGGATAAACAATAACTTAGAGTAGTTAGCTACTGTATAAGTACATGACCCTTAATCATGATGATTTGGAAAGCATTCTCTGCACCATAAAAGGGCTCTCCATAGGGGTTGTCAGTATGGTTGACAGGAGGCTGATGATTTCCAGGATAAACTGAAGGAGCTGTGACTCACAACAAAAGGCCTAGCCCACAAAGGCCCAGTTAGTGACAACTCTTAGCCAGCCTTGGTTGCCCTGAAAAAGCTAAGCAGGATTGGATCTGGTTAATCTCAGGATGGGAGACCACCGGAAATCCCAGGACTGTGAGAGTATGCTAGGAAGTTGAGAAATACTCTGGAAGAAGGAAATGGCAAACTACCTCCATCTTTATTTTATTTATTTATCAAATTTCTATCACCGCCCTTCTCCCCCTCAGAGAGGGACTCTGGGCAGTTTACAATAAAAACAGTTATTGTAGCCCATGAAGTCATCAGGAACAGAGCTTGCCGCCAAAGAGATTTTACTTTGTTTGAATTTTACTTTTGTGTTGAACTCTCCACAGGAAACTATCCAGGCCCCCAGCCCCGCCAGGCTGTAATTTGATTACCACCCTGGTTTGAAATGCCCTCTAATATGCAGATATTCTTGGATGTGCTCCTTTCCGCCTGTAATCTGTGGTCAGGAAGATGTAGAAGAGACGAATGCAAGCTGACAATGTTGTAAGACAAATGGAAGTTTGTAAAACCTGCAGCCTCTTTTCCGTTCCTTCTAATGGTAACCTGCACTAGAAATCACCATTGACTGCACCACCTCAAGCCCACTTCACTCTATCAACCTCTTCCTCCACATTTCTTTTTCCTTTGTCTCAGTACAAAGGCAGCATCTCAGCCTCATTCAGCTCTGCCAACTTTTGCTGCTACTTCCATAATACCTTTTTAAAAAAAAAAAGATTTAAGATTTAAGAATCAAGGCTGAAATTCCATACATGGTGTTCCTATTGAGCAAGTTCTACAGAACTCAGTGGGAATGGTTTCTGAGCAGCCTTGCAGGAGAGCAAAGCAGGCACATAGTTCTTCTGGATTCATAACAATTCTGCACTTGTTCATTCATGAAACTGTGATTGAACAAGCCACGGCTTAGCCTGGGGATTTCCCAGTTCCATCAGGTTGAGAGTCATGCCAGGCTTTTTTCAAATGTCAAGGGTTCCTCCTCTTCCTAATACTTCAGGTAGACATACTTCCTCTGAGCTTCAAAAATCTGGACCATTAGGGAGAATTTTCTATCTCTCTCTGTTGCCATGCACTGGTCATCTGGATTGTTGCAGTCTAGATAGATTAGATCACAGTTTCTCAGCCAGGGTTCTGTGGCATCCTAGGGTCCCGTGAGGGGTCACCAGGGGTTCCCTGGGAGACCACGATTTATTTAAAAAATTATTTCAAATTGGGGCCACTTCACATTAAAGAGGTAAGTCCCATTCTTTACTTTTAGTTAAGAACACTGTTTAATGCATATATACAGGGCTACCCATGAAATGAATATAATAGTTTGGAACTTCTGGTCTACATTTGAGCCTGAATGTGTGGCAGTTCCCCAAGGCCTGAAAAATATTTCAAGGGTTCCTCCAGGGTCAAAAGGTTGAGAAAGGCTGGATTAGACATATGGGAGTTAAACCCCTTAAAACTCCCCTAAGCCTACCAAGCTTTAATCTGATGTGGTGTAGGAGTTGGAAAAGGGATAATGGTAGACCCCATGTGCTGTCCTGTTTGAACCCCAAACTTAGCACAACGGGTGACTTTGGCCACAGACTTCCAGCAGACTTTATGAAGGGAAGGAAAAGTCTTCTGTCTTTCACAGGTAAAGAATTGCAAAGCAATGTCTCCTCTCCGTCTCCCTCTACGTCCTCGCCCTCCTGCAGCCAGAAATTCTCCAACAGGCTCAGAGAAAGCTAGCCAGGCTTCTTGGAGACTAAATGTCACATTCGGGGAAGGTCAATAAAAAACAAACCACTAACAACTGTCACAGAGGAAGTGAGCCTGCAACTGTCAGCAGACCAAACCCTGTGTGAAAGGCAACTTGGGAAAGCCACAAGCCAGGCATTTGTTCACCAAAGCTACACAACAGCCCAGGGGGGGACTTGCCCTGCAAACGCACTCAAATAATTTTGCCTGTTTGTCAGAGCACACTCCAGCAGCTCCTTCGGCAACAAAGGATACACACCTTTCTCAGTCCAAGCTCCCTGTGCAATATTTACCTTTAGACTTTTATTACACTTAAGCCCCTCCTTTCCTTCAGAAGGTTAAGGCAGCCCAGATAGCATTTCCTCCTGCAATTTTTCCCCACCCCAACCATCCCGTGAGACAGGTTGGGCCAGCAGAAAATGACTGGCCCTGTGTCCTCAGTGAGTTCTGAGGACGGCCCTGAACATGCGTTCCCATGGCTACAGTCTAGCACTTTAACCATTATATCACCCTGGTTCTCAATCTTGCTAGAGATTTGCAGGAAGCAGGACTGAGGCCACATACATTCATCTGTCCATTGCTGAGGTCTATAGTTTCTATAGGGCATACAGCATAGGAAGAAGCAGCTGACCTAAAGCTGATGTAGTCCAGAAGTCTGCTTTCCACATTGGCTACGCAATACCCTTCTGTGAAGGTCATTTGTAGAACATGTTGCAAGTCTCCTCTGGATTCTAATTATTCTATTCCACAGACATTTCCTAGCGTTGTTCTGATATGCACAACAAGCTGGGCCACCTTGCAGCTGAGCAGCATTTCCTGGTGACCAAGAGCCTAGAAATGGGAGCACATTTGAGCTGTAAAAGTATCTAGGCTGGCACAGCCCAGGTAGCTCACCTTGAGGCTTCTGTGTCTTCCCATGGAGCACTTGCAAAAGATGAGTCATCTCCTACCCAGCAAGCCAGATCTACTGCAACACCCTAGAACTGGGCCTCGATTGTATCTCCTCTCGCTCTGATCCTGCAGTCTTTGTCTGACCTCATCAGTTTTCCACTCCCTTCAGGGCTGATTCTAATCCAGGAGCAGAAGACTATACAGTCATAGTGGAAAGATCTAGCTACCACATGCACAGCAGCTGAAACTGCTAAGAATTCCAGCTTGTTGTCAAACAATTGTTTGATCTTCAGATTATCCCAACTTGTAGCCCAAGGGGAAGCTTGCCACTTATGTGGTTTGCAATCAAGTTTAAAGAAAGGGAAGAGAGAGGTGGAAGAAACAGACTGCAAAGAGAAGAAACATTAGTTGTCCAATGACTGCGGAACAACGAGGAATTCAAGACGGCAACATCAAACAAGCCCAATATTAACAGTAATGCAATATTCATCTAATGTAATGATGCCAAATTAAATAAATAACATAATAAATAATTAATAAAATAATAAACATAAAATATGAATGAATGAATGAGTAATATATGCCAGTCCTCTTAGTAAGGAATGATAAACAATGGAAAGTAATGGCACAAAGTCAGATAGGGTTGGTTTCTCTTTGACCCCATAAGTAGGCAGAAAATTGGGGTAGCGTATAGGTAGTCCTCGATTTACAACCACAATTGGAACTGGAACTTCAGTCACTAAGCAATGCAGTCATTAAGCGAATCAAGTGGTTGTTAAGCGAATCTGGCTTCCCACATTGATTTTGCTTGTTGGAAGCCAGCTGGGAAAGTCACAAATGGCAATCACGTGACCCCAGGACACTGCAACTGTCATAAATACTGTACATGCTGGTTGCCAAGCTCCTGAATTTTGATCATGTGACCATGGGGATGCTGCGACGGTCATAAGTGCGAGGACTGGTTACAAGTCACTCTTTTCAGCACCGTTGTAACATTGAATGGTCGCTAAATAAATGGTCGTAAGTTGAGGACTACCTGTAGCATTGAGATGTCCTTGTATGCCCCCCCCCCAATGTGTACTTAAGACCAAGGCCGAGTGAGCTAAAGGAGAGAATACTTCCAAGCACAATGCAGAAGTGATGGTCACTAATTATCAGCATTTACACAAGGCTTACGTATGTTCAAAGCCTGTTTCACCTCCTACCCAGTAAAATAGGTCAGCATTATTATCCTAAGCTTGCAGATGGGAAAATTAAAGTGGAGACAAATGATTAGTGATGTGATTAAGGGCCAAACTAGATTAACTTGCTATATCGGTGTCTTATTTTTCCTCCAAGGACCTTAAGGCAGCAGCCGCTGTCTGGTTGAGGAGGCTCTTCTGCCTGGGGAGAAGACTGATGGTCAAGAGATGTGAATCCTCAAGATTGTAGGGGACAAGGCCTTGCTTAAGGGCTGTGGGCCAGACAGGTTATCCTACTGAGCCAAAGTTTACCTGTCCTTGCTCCAGGCCTTAAAGACAAACCAGGGAAGAGGCTCAAAATATGTTCATGTTGTTTGAAGACTAAAACACGGCAGTCATGGTGAGATGGTTTGGAAGTGTGGATGAGGGGGCATAATAAAAAAGGTTCTACACCAAGTAAGGTCATTCCAGGTAGTCCTCATTTAGCCATCACAATTAGGAATGGCAACTCTGTCATTAAGCAAAGCAGTCGGCAAGTGAAACTGCAACTGTGCTTACGATCTTATTTCAGCTTTC